>NC_083582.1:42900791-43217934 GCF_027579695.1 Neoarius graeffei | reverse complement strand
TTTTTGAAACTATTATTTTCTGGATGTAATTGGTGTACAAGGATTGTACTGATGTGAGATCTTGTGTGTGAGTCAATATTGCAATACCAGACATCCTCAGCCTTCAGATCCTTCAGATCCTGTTCTTTCCAGTGTGGGCTTTATAATTAGTTACATTTAATACTGAATAATTAAATAAGATCCACTATTCTAGTGGACATAGGAATGTGTCTTGGATTTCAGGCATGTGAATCTTCTTGGTAGATACCGTGTCATCCTCAAACAGTGATCGTAGCCCGTTTCTTAATATATATAGTTTGTCAGCCCAATTTTACCTTGACCATCAATGCCTAGGGAACACTGCAAGTTAAATTCAATTCGATTCACTTTTATTTGCGGAGCTTTTTTACAATGGACATTGTCACAGAGCAGCTTTACAGAAATATACAAATTACTGATATGTTCAATTTATTAAATTTATCTCTTTAATTTATCACCAGATCATCAGTGATCAGGTATTATTTGGGTGATGGACTATCCGAAGCACAGCAATAACACTGACATGGTAGTTGCATGGTAGTGTGTGTGTGTGTGTGTGTGTGTGTGTGTGTGTGTGTGTGTGTGTGTGGTGTTATAAGTTTATTAAATGCAGGAGCCTTTAACTGCCTCCGTATCACAGTTGAGTTATTAATAGTCCGTAAACTGCTTCCACAGTTTTGTGACACAGTTATTGCTAATTATCTCAGAGGCCTGGTTTTCCCACCTTCGTTGCAGACATCTATCTGAATTGGAAACAGATTGTTCGGTATTTATGACCATCATGCTGCAGTAAAGAACAATTCTGTCATTACTTTGAGAAAGGAGCAAAATTAAATTTAGGGGTGAAGACATGCTTCAATTCACAACTTGTTAAAAAAAAAACTGTTGTTCGGAATTTGTGCACTAGTAAGCATAATAAGGGCACCTTATTCACTTGAGCTCATTTTTCCACGAGCATGTCTGAAACATTACCCACATAACTCATATTCCTTTATTAAAAGTAGTGCAGAGAAAAGGAAACTGAAAGCTGAAATTTACGAGCAGACTCAAGAGCAGCCTGATCCAGCTAGATGCTGTATAGTATTTTAAATCTCATAGAAAATAATAATAATAATAATAATAATAATAGAAAATCTTTATTAATCCTCCCCATAGGGGATCTTCCAAATTAATTTACAAGATAATAATATAATAATAATAATAATAATAATAATGATGATGTATTAAAATTTATGTTGGTACAATAATAAAAATAATAATAAACTAGTTACTTAAAAATCTAGACAATAATAATTTCTTTAAATTGCCCTTAAAGGCATGTGCGCTAGAGTACAATAATAATAACAATAATAATAATAATAATAAAGGAATTCATGATCTACTGTATTTATTATTATATAGTTGGTTGGGACTGAATTATTTAACTGTCTGGCAGCAGACATGAGCACACAGTGCTATTTCATTCCGACTATCCATTGCCGAACATTTCTGACATTTCATTCAAACAGTTAGTTTTTGCTCTTCAACTACCTCTGAAAGCTATCTAACTAAATAATTTCGCTCTTTTTAGCTTCAGAAATAACATTTGTGTGGCATCTCAAGCAATGGCCTATCTTCAGTGTGTACGTCAAATACATCAAACTTTATAATTAGTATAGACTTGGTAATATAGAATATTTATTTACTTTCCTCTTGATTAAGTCTCAGTTACAGTTTAAGATTACGTCACAAATATACACTCACCAGCCACTTTATTAGGTACACCCATACATCTGCTGTTTCATGCAGTTACTGTATCTAATCAGCCGATCCCTTGACAGCAGCACAACGCATAAAATCATGCAGATACAAATCAAGAGCTTCAGTTAATGTTCACTTCAAACATCAGAATGGGAAAAATTGTGATCTCTGTGACTTTCACTGTGGCATGGGTGTTGGTTTGAGCCAGATGGGCTGGTTTGAGTTTTTCAGAAACTGCTGATCTCCTGAGGTTTTCACACCTAACAGTTTCTAGAGTTTACATAGAATGGTGCGAAAAACAAACAAAAAAACAAATTTTAGTGAGCAACAGTTCTGTGGGTGGAAACACCTTGTTGTTAAGAGAGGTCAAAGGAAAATGGCCAGATTGTTTCGAGCTGCCAGGAAGGATATAGCAACTCATAGCAACTCTTTATAACAGTGGTGAGCAGAAACTGGGTTCCACTCCTACCAGCTTACTCCTACTTGATTTCGTGGAATAACCGATATATATCTCAGTTATTCCACGAAATCGAGCCGTACGTGAGCTGATACGAAAATACAAAAAAGCAACAAAATATGGAATGAAAGTATTTGGTGGTAAGAACATCCATCCGTCCATCAATCCATTATCTGTAGCCACTTATCCTGTTCTACAGGGTCGCAGGCAAGCTGGAGCCTATCCCAGCTGACTACGGGCGAAAGGCGGGGTACACCCTGGACAAGTCGCCAGGTCATCACAGGGCTGACACATAGACACAGACAACCATTCACACTCACATTCACACCTACGGTCAATTTAGAGTCACCAGTTAACCTAACCTGCATGTCATTGGACTGTGGGGGAAACCGGAGCACCCGGAGGAAACCCACGCGGACACGGGGAGAACATGCAAACTCCGCACAGAAAGGCCCTCGCCGGCCGCTGAGCTCGAACCCAGGACCTTCTTGCTGTGAGGCGACAGTGCTAACCACTACACCACCATGCCGCCCCGTGGTAAGAACGTATCTATTTTAATTTTTCAAGAATTATTATTACAGTGGTACCTCGGGTTACAAACTTAATTTGTTCTTTGACTCCGTTCGCGAACCGAATTAATTTTTCCCATTGAAATTAATATAAATCCAATTAATCCATTCACCGGCTCCAGAAACATAGTTTTTTTTCTAACTTTTTATGGGTTTATGTGTGGAAAAAATACAGAAAGGAATTAAGGATAACCTTAATTATAGAAAAATACAGTAATACTAAAATAAAACATAATAATTGTACAGTACACTTTACCTTTGTGGTTGATAGTTGCTGGCACACATGGATGGAGAGGAGGAGGAGCACTAACACTTTTCACTTTCTTGGGAGCCATAATGAGGGTTAATTTAATGCAAGAAGCAAAAAAGAAATCATATCAACACAACGCAATGACGAACAATGTTCACAGCGTGCCACCTTGAGTACAACTGATGCTGCCGCACGCCTCGCGTGGTGCGGAAGCCTGCTAATTTGTGTGTTTGTGCATCGAAGCATTGTTCGCGAATCGAAGCAAAATTTGTTCGGAAACGGTGTTCGTAGCCCGATTTGTTCATGAATAGGGACGTTCGTGACCCGAAGTTTGACTGTATAGCATTTTCACAAACTGCTACTGTCATTTTGCCGGTTTGTTTACATGCTAAGCGGAAATGATTTTGTCTGACATTTTGTACAAATATTTTATTTATTGAATTTGCAAAAAATAAAAATGCTCTGTTTTCTCAAAATCCTGTGAATGTGGATAGAATAAAACAGTTATTCCACTCAATCTCATCGTACATGGCTTATATATCGTCAGCTATCCGCTCACGTACGACTCGATTTTGTGGCATAACTACGTTATATAGGAAAGTCTTTTAGTCTTTTGTCCACTAGAGGGTGAACTACACCAAATAAAATTAATAAGAAAACATTATCCATTAAAAAAAAAAATTATTTTCTGTTTCATGCTTTTGGCAAAAATCTATAAATTAATATCATGTTTGCAGGCATTGAATTTTAAGTCACTCCAGAGGGGCTTCCTTTTGCAACCCTTTCCATAGAAAAAGAAACCATCTCTGTTTCATCAGCCCTGATGATGAATATTACATAAAAAAAGCACAGCCCTGATAGCCTGACTGCCTTCAATTAGTCTGTATCACAAATGGAACGTTTTAATGAACATCTCAAAATTCTCTCTGCATTTTCTGTTCCATGAAATTTCTTTCACTGCCTACATTCAGTACCAAAACAGAAAAGCACAAATCGGATGAATCAGACACTGTAAAAGCACAAAAGGCTTCATTTTGTCCATGTACGTCAATGTGTTCCCTGAGGAGTGTGTGTGTGTGTTCCTGCATCATTTCTCAGTTTTGCTCATGGTCATGCTGCTATGCTCTTTACATGCGTAGGTTTGAGTAGATATTTTCCTTTTGTATTTGTTATGAATGTATGTGTGGAATAAATGTGATGGGTTTTCAGTGTGTTACATTTGAATATTTATTAGCGGGGAAATGTGCTTGTCATGCCACACATATGGGGCTTTTTCAGGTGTTGGGCAGTTGTCCAGTTCCTTCATGATTCAGCCCTTATCTATATTCGCAATTGGCCTGAAAGCTCTTTGTGGTTTATTTTCCTTAATTTTTAAACCTTATAGATGTTAGGAAATGATGGAATCGTGACAATGTGATGAATATACTGCTATCCTATTAGAAACAAATGAAACCTTTATAGAGGAAAATGACAGGATCAAGGCCACGTCGAAATAAATCTATTTCACTCGCATGTCCTGAACATTAGTCTTAACAGTTTCCACAAAGGTTGCTGTAATTATGTTCAATGGGATTAATGCTATCTGAAAAAAAGCTAAATACAGCCAGATTAGGGAGTGTGTATAAGAATTACAGTGTCTCGTGTGTGTGTATATATATATATATATATATATATATATATATATATATATATATATATATATATATATATATATAAAATGTTGAATGCATTTGGAGTTGTTAATTACAACCCCAATTCCAAAAAAGTTGGGACGCTGTGTAAACTGTAAATAAGAACAGAATGCGATAATTTGCAAGTCATGGAAACCCTATATTTAATTGAAAATAGTACAAAGACAACATATCAGATGTTGAAACTGAGAAATGTTAGTTTTTTGAAAAACAGTTCATTACTGCATCCACAAATGCAAGTTAAAACCAGATATAAACAATATCCAGAAACATCGCCACCTTCTCTGGGCCCGAGCTCTTTTATGACGGACTGAGGCGAAGTGGAAAGTTGTCCCGAGGTCTGACGAATCAAAAGTAAAAATTCTTTTTAGAAATCATGGACACCACATCCTCCAGGCTAAAGAGGAGAGGGACCATCCACCTTGTTATCAGTGCACAGTTCAAAAGCCAGCATCTGTGATGATATGAGGGTGCATTAGTGCACATGGCATGGGTAGCTTGTACATCTGGGAAGGCATCATTAATGCTGAATGATCTACACATTTCAGAGCAATATGCTGCCATCTGGACAAAATATTTTTCAGGGAAGGCCTTCCTTCTTTCAGCAAGACAATGACAAACTGCTTTCTGCACATATTAAAACTGCATGGCTCCATAGTAAAAGAGTCCAGATGCTAAACTGGCCTGCCTGCAGTCCAGACCTGTCTCCTATTTTAAAACATTTGGCACATTATGAAGCGCAAAATACAACAAAGGAGACACTGAACTGTTGACACTGAACTTGTGAGCATGATTAATTCATGGTGTATATACACTATCTAGACCCAGTCAATTCAGCAGCATTTCAGAGCCATGACCTTTGGCTTTGGGCTTGTTTTATTGCCGTAATGCTGGCTAATGCTTGTAAAGCCACCTGTGTCTTTGGACTGATTCCATCACACTCTAGCAGTGTGTCTGTTCATATGGCACATTTCAATTCACTCGTCAAGTTGTATTTTAAATGCACAGGCAATTCTATAGCAAGATGTTAAATGCAGGTTCGCCACTGTCCAGGGAAAGTGCAGTATCAGTTTGGATCAGATGAACTGATGCTTTGATATGAATTACTGACAACTATCAATTTGCTGCAGACCTGTGATAACTCCACCTCTCTGCTGAATCAGTTGAACGACTTCTTCACTCACTTTGAGGCAGACAACAGCACCAAGGCACAGAAGACCCCACCACCTCCCGGCGACCAGGTGTTGACGCTGTCCCCAGACAGCATGAGGAGAGCTCTCAGGACGACGAATGCACGGAAAGCCCCGAGTCCTGATAACATTCCTGGTCATGTCCTGAGAGACTGTGCCGAGGAGCTCACAGATGTCTTTACAGACATCTTCAACATCTCGTTGAGCCAGGCTGTTGTCCCCATGTGCCTCAAAGCCACCACCATCATCCCAGTCCCAAAGAAGCCATCTCCCTCCTGCTTCAATGACTACCACCCTGTCGCACTCACTCCCATCCTCATGAAGTGCTTCGAGCAGCTAGTCATACGGCATATCAAGTCTTCCCTCCCCCCCGCCCTGGACCCTTTCCAGTTTGCATATCAGTCCAACTGTTCGACCGATGACGCCATCTCCACTGCCCTCCACTCAGCCCTCACTCACCTGGAGACAAAAGACTCGTATGTCAGAATGCTGTTCATAGACTTTAGCTCAGCATTCAACACAATCATTCCTCAGCAGCTCATTCATAAACTGGACCAGCTGGGACTCAACACCTCCCTGTGCAACTGGCTGCTGGACTTCCTGACGGGGAGACCACAGACTGTATGGGTCGGTAGCAACTCCTCCAGCACCATCACACTGAACACGGGGGCCCCCCAAGGATGTGTGCTGAGCCCCCTCCTCTTCACTCTGCTGACCCATGACTGCACACCAACATCCAGCTCCAACCGCTTCATTAAGTTTGCGGATGACACGACTGTGGTGGGTCTCATCAACAATGGCGATGAGACAACCTACAGGAGTGAGGTGAGCCGCCTGGCCATGTGGTGCAAGGACAACAATCTCCGCCTGATTGTGGAGAAGACGAAGGAGATTGTTGTGGACTTCAGGAGAGCACACACCCAGCATGCTCCACTATCTATTGACGGTGCTGCAGTGGAGAGGGTGAGCAGCACCAAGTTTCTGGGTGTGCACATCTCTGAAGACCTGTCCTGGAGCAACAACACTGCATCACTGGCCAAAAAAGCCCAACAGCGTCTGTACTTCCTCCGCAAACTGAGGAGAGCAAGAGTCCCGGCCCCCATCATGCACACATTCTACAGAGGCACCATCGAGAACATCCTGACCAGCTGCATCACTGTGTGGTACGGCGCCTGCACCGTGTCCTGTTGCAAGACTCTGCAGCGCATCGTGAGAGCAGCTGAGAGGATCATTGGTGTCTCTCTCCCTTCTCTTATGGATATCTATAACTCCCGCCTCACCCACAAAGTCATCAGGATTGCAGGTGACCCCACCCACCCATCTCACAGCCTCTTCAGTCTGCTGCCGTCAGGGAGGAGACTGCGGAGTTTCCGGGCCAAAACCAGCAGGCTCAAGGACAGTTTCTTTCACCAGGCGGTCAGGAGGCTCAACTCTCTCCCTGTTCTGCCCCTCCTCTGCCCCCTGCCACAGATTCTGCCCGCACACCCCCCTGCCCCCCTTTAGCATCTGACATGTCACCCTCACAGTTTTCCCCCCCAACACACACACACACACACACACACACACACACACACACACACACACACTCTCTCTCAACGTTCATTAACACACTGAACTCAGGGTCTGCACATTTCACTTTACCTCGCTCATTTGCACTATTCCGCACTACCTCACCTTAACAACTATTAGTTTATTGTTTATACTGCTTATTTCATGTTTACCTGCTATACCTCAAGTGCCCTTGACTGTTTATTTGCTTCAATTTATGTGTGTGTGTGTGTGTATAATATATATGTGTGTGTGTGTGTGTGTGTATAATATATATAATGTGGGGGCGGCACGGTGGTGTAGTGGTTAGCGCTGTCGCCTCACAGCAAGAAGGTCCGGGTTCGAGCCCCGTGGCCGGCGAGAGCCTTTCTGTGCAGAGTTTGCATGTTCTCCCCGTGTCCGCGTGGGTTTCCTCCGGGTGCTCCGGTTTCCCCCACAGTCCAAAGACATGCAGGTTAGGTTAACTGGTGACTCTAAATTGACCGTAGGTGTGAATGTGAGTGTGAATGGTTGTCTGTGTCTATGTGTCAGCCCTGTGATGACCTGGCGACTTGTCCAGGGTGTACCCCGCCTTTCGCCCGTAGTCAGCTGGGATAGGCTCCAGCTTGCCTGCGACCCTGTAGAACAGGATAAAGCGGCTAGAGATAATGAGATGAGATATATAATGTGTATATGAGTGTTTAGTCTATGTCTAGTTATTATCTAGAGTGTTTTTTCTGTTTATATTGTTTATTTCAATTATTCTATTTTTATTTATTGCATTGCCTGTTGCACCGTGGGTCAGAGAGGACTGAAATTTCATCTGTGATGTTTGTCGAGCATGTAAAGCATATTTGACAATAAAGTTGACTTGACTTGACTTTTGTAAATATGCACTAACAGTTTTAAATGTTTTTATTTTTCAGAAATGTTCATGTATTCTCTCACGATAAACAGCAATACAAGCATTGGCACAATATTTTACAACAAAGGCCTTTCATACAATGCAAGAGACTCATTAATCTTTGTATAAACACAAAACTATAGAGCCAAACCCAAACATAAAGATTGCCTTTAAAAGCACGTTTGCATTTTATCATTAATTTTGGATGCACGGCTGTTCAAAATGTCACAAAAACGCATATGACTTGAATAAACTATTTTGGTTGTGCTGATTTATGACAGTATTTTGTTGCCTGGAGAAAACAGACAGAAAGCTAAAATGAGATTTTTATATATATATATATATATATATATATATATATATATATATATATATATATAAAATATTGTTTCCACTGTATAACACATTCATTGACTCAGAACAATAACCTATATAATACAATTCATGACATGAGTTCATTAAAAATGTAATAAAATAAGTTATAGAGCTAAATAAAATAAATTAAACTACATTTACTGTACAGTTACCGCAGTTAAATCTTCCCATCCTTGGATATCGTCTCTCGATCCATGACAAAAGGATAGTCCTAATACAGGTCAGTTAGTAAACCATTAACATACTAATGTCCACACTGATTATTAGCGAACCCAGATAAGACACTGTATTAATATTAAAGTCTACGAAAGCATGCGTACATATTCTGTAACATAAAATGCAAACATGATTTTTTAAAAAAGAAAACATATACTGCATTATGAAACAAGCACAAAGATTTGGGGCACAGTTTGAGTGGACAGAAATCTTTAATTGTTAAAAAGCCTGTCTTCACATAACTGAAGTGGTCCTTTAGTGGCACCACCAAACACCTCGATGTTGCTGTCAGCCCAGGCCACCACATTCCCAGGCACGTAGGAGGAGCAGTTGGCCATGGCGCTGATGTCTCCAGGTCGGAGAACCCGGTCCCAGATGTTGAAGTGACTCAGCTCACCGACGAAGGCCTGTGTGGCATCAAAGTGGCCCCCGACCACATCCTGTTGAGGCCATAAACGTCAAACCTTGTTAAAACAACAGTAAGTGCTTTATTTATTCGCTCTTAAATGAGGAAATACTGGGAGGGGTTACAGAGAACACAATACTCTATGAAACAAAAGTAGAATGTCTGCCATTTGTGCCTTTATTTTCACATGCACCTCATTTAAAACTTGTATAGTAGGAGTACGTTAGAAATCGAAGTAGAAGTAGGTTGTAATTTCTAGAATTGCAGCTGCACTGAAAACACTGACAACTCTTTTGTCATTACAAATACGACTATAAGCTTCATACTGACACTGACTGCTCTAAATGCTTGAGTCAAATGGGTCATTTGATGACGAGACTACTGTATATACAGTGTGCTGCAGAGTTTTTGACACCTTTCTTGAAGTGTTTTATTTAGTTTTATTTTAACTTTGGGAAGCACAGTGGTTATCTCTGTCACCTCACAGCCAGAAGGTTCCGGATTTGAATCTCATGGCCCAACTGGGGCCTTTCTATGTGAAGTTTGCATGTTCTCCTCGTGCCTGCATGGGTTTCCTCTGGGTGCTCCGGTTTCTTCCCGCAGTCCAAAAACATGCGGATTAGGTCAACTGGCTACTCTAAATTGCCCATAGGTGTGAATGTGAATGGTAGTTCGTCTCTGTATTAGCCCTGCGATAGATTGGTGACCTGCCCAGGGTGTACCCCACCTCTCACCTGAAGTCAGCTGGGATTGGTTCCAGCTTTCCCAGTGACCCTGATGAATAAGTGGTGTGTGTGTGTGTGTGTGTATATATATATATATATATATATATATATATATATATATATATATATATATATAAATAATGGATGGATAGATATTTTAACTTTTTTTTAATGCAAATTTTTTAAGCAGTGTGACTTTTCAATAAAGCACTGATTTTAAAATGATCTGCACCACTACACTTAATGTTTTATGATACCTGCCCTGGAGAAACTAACAACGTTGAGTCTCTTCCTGTAATGTCTACATTTGGAGGGTCCTTGTTCCACTCCTCCCTGCAGAACTCCATTATCCTGAGCTCAGGTTACTGGGTGACACAGTGGTGTAGTGGTTAGCACTGTTGCCTCACAGCAAGAAGGTTCTGGGTTCGAGCCCAGTGGCTTTTCTGTGTGGAGTTTGCATGTTCTCTCCATGTCTGCATGGGTTTCCTCTGGGTGTGGTTAGGTTAACATGGGGCAGCCATGGCCTGAAGGTTGGGCTGAAGTGCCCTTGAGCAAGGCACCTAACCCCCAACTGCTCCCCGGGTGCTGTAGCATAGCTGCCCACTGCTCTGGGTATGTGTGTGCGCGCTCATTGCTCACTTGTGTATGCATGTGTGCGTTCACTGCTTCAGATGGGTTAAATGCAGAGGTTAAATTTCACTGCGCTTGAGCGTACATTCTTCTTGTACTGTCTGTGTGAAGGTCCACATGTTCAACACATGACACAACACTATACCAGTTGCAGTTCTAATACGTTCAGGTGAAGCACAGGTGCTGTGTTTTGTGAGATGTTTCCAGGAAGGGCTTCTTTCTTTCCCAACAGCTTGTTATTATGGAAGTGGCAATTACCAGTTTTGTTTTGACTTCCCGGCCACAAGAATTAACTATACTATGGAATTATAAAACTGTGGGGGGAAAAAATGTTGGGTTTTTTTTCTCTCCTTTGCTTCGCCATTCTTCTCACTGCATGTCAAGATAGTGTCTCATGGTTCCAATCCTGGTAAATTTCCAACTGTTTTAAACCTCATACAGTATTTATACCCTTGTGGAAAAAGGGCATGGTTAAAGACAACAATAGAGATCTTGATAGCAGACATCCCTTATGATTCCAAGTGCGTATGACTTGCATCACCAGAATAGCCACTGCAGCGCATATGGAGGAGGGCATTGCTCTCTAGCAAACTGTGGATCAGATTTCTTCAACATATGCACAGCTTGCTTTCTAGCCATCTGATATTTATCTCTGAAAAGCTTTTTGAAATGCTGCTCATGCAACATCACAAGGCAGAGTAACACACTCAGAGGAAAGTCCCATAACTACGATTGGTTTTTGTCCCTGTGATTGACAGGGGAGAGAGTCAGGCCATGATAGCTTGGCCAGCTTTGCTCCCTTGGCTCCTGGCTACA
Source organism: Neoarius graeffei (assembly GCF_027579695.1). Lineage (NCBI taxonomy): Eukaryota > Metazoa > Chordata > Actinopteri > Siluriformes > Ariidae > Neoarius > Neoarius graeffei. The sequence continues at coordinate 43,206,420 of NC_083582.1, read as the reverse complement.
GATGCCTGTGACATTATCAAGATTCAGACTTGCAAACTCCAGACAATAGGGAGAACACTTTTCTGTTGTGCCACATGGGAGCACAAAACTGACATTTCTTACAATTTCAGTGTAACAAATCAAATAGCATATTAAATATTAAGTAATAAGTATTTGATCACCCCTGCTTACAGATTTAATATGATTTTCAGTTCTGAACATGAAAATCCCATCAGATTGCAGTGTCAAGTCTGCAAATATTTTAACATAATCCTAGCTACTCACTGCGTTGGGTCTTCAAGGACTTCTTTGGGAAGTGATAGAAAGGTGATAAGGATATGCACAGACCTTCTTTCAAGTATTTCCTGCAACACGATTACTTCTATTCTCACCTGTTCCTGGCCCAGAATGAGGACTCCATCAGGTTTGATGGGGTGCCATGGGGCCAAGTTCTCCCCTGAGCCCAATTTCTGACCATCCTGGTAGGTCTCCCACAAACCATCTCTGGTAGTCCAGGTAATGCAGATATGGTGCCATCTTCCATCATTCACAGAAAGAGGTAACTGTGCCACCTCCATGGGGATGGAAGGGTCAGAAATTCACAATTGTGTGAACGTGAACAATGACTACGCCCAGTTTAAATGTTGTTATGGAAATGTTATTTTCAGCAATATGCATTTTTCAAATATTGAAGAACTTGTGGTGCTTTCAGTTTAAGAAGACTGAAATGCTCTCACAGAAATAGCTTGAAAACAATTATATTTACCTTGTCATTGATGAGAAGCTCTATTGGATTGTTGCCCCATTCAATCAGTACAATCTCGTTTGCTTGCCCGGGGACACCATAAGAAAAAGGGGTCCCAATGCCAGGGCTGGCACTGGACTTGAGCCACATGCATACAGTAAAGGCATACATTTCTGGCAGGCTCTTTTTCACTCGGCCAAAAAGATAGTTTGTGCGCAAGGGTAGGGAGAGTTTAAAATCCTCAGGGGACTTGAATCTTGTACCTGCTAGCAGAGAGTGTGAATTAGTAATGGGTCACCTCTGATGGGAAACATTAGTTTTCTTTGAAACAGCAAAATAAGCCTTAACTCTTCCAATGCCATAGACTTCCAATTTCCTTTCAAATACACGTTCATGACTGCATAAAAAAATAAAAGGTGGGAAAACTGAGGATGAATGGACCTAATAAGCAATAGACATATAAATGATTGTGAATACCTTTCTCCAGGTCAGAGATTCTGTTCATGAGGGTGTTCAGGGTGTTTTCTGTTTGCTGCCGATGAACAGATGTCTCATTATATAGCTGTGACTTCTCTTCCTCCAACTCACTGACTTTGCGCACGAGCTGGCTCTCTAGATTGCCCAGCCTATGTTGCAATAGGTCTCGTAGTTCATTGGGGAATGGCGCTCCAGAGAGGCTGGCTCGCATCTGCTGTTGCTGTGAACAAATGATATACAGAAACTTTTATCAATCTGTTATGTTTCTGCACATCCTGATACATGCTGAGAAGATGATGTGATTTATATACCAATCAGTCCTCACGTATTAAAACAGGTGAAGTGAGTAACATTGATTATCTCATTACAATGGCACCTATTAAGGGGTGGGATACATTACAGTCTCAGAAAATAAAGTACATTATTGTACCTTTAGGGGTACAACAGCTTGTCACTGGGGCAGGACCCTCTAAGGTACTTATCTGTACACTTTATATGCTGCTGGGGAACATTATATATCTTGTTGGCCCGAAAAAGGTACACATAGTTACCCTGAGGTCCAGTAATAAGCCCTGGAGGGTACGCTGGTGTCCATTGTACCTTGAGGGACAGAAATGGACTCCTCCTGTACCCCTATTTTTGACAGTGTAGGCAGCAAGTGAACGGTCAGTTCTTGAAGTTGATGTGTTGGAAGTAGGAAAAATGGGCAAGTGTAAGGAGCTGAATGACTTTGACAAGAGTCAAACTGTGATGGCGTGACAACTGGGTCAGATCGTCTCAAAACAGCAGGTCAAACACTGAATAATAAAAATACAGGAAATGGCGCTATTCCACAACTGTAGGAATCCATGTTATGTCCAGAACCGCTTGATTAAACAAGTGTTGCCAGGCAAAACAAGCCTCGCCCGGTAGCACTTATGATGAATATGAAGGAAGATATCGCGAAAAAAATAGTTACCCTATGGGTCCATGTGGCTACTGCTTATAAATAAAATTGTTTTCTGATCCTATGTCCATACAGTAAGTATAGCATATATATTTACTCTATGAGGCAGTAGCCACAAAAGTGAAGCGTAATCCAAAAATGCACAATTTAAAAATCACAGAAGTAAAATATACCAAGTGTCTGTACTTTATATTATTCTACTCTTATCTCTTACAGTTTTCGAAACTGAAACCTCTGAACCGAGGCTGACATACGCACGCTGTCGCCATAACCCAAACTTTTATTTCCCGGAAATGGCCCGGTGCTAGAGCTCAGTGGAACGCACTTTCCCTCTGTAATAAGCATAAACATGTCTGAAAGTGATTTCTTTAGTCTAGTCCGTAGCAGGTGAGGTAATAATAATAAATCAACAGAGTGGGGAAGTTTGGTCAGTGGGGTTTAAAAGTGGGCGTGGCCATAACCCCTTCCTTTGCATATATAAACGAACCAAGAAATCATCCAATGACAGCACAGTGTATGCAAATGATACAGGTAGTGATCCAATCAGCATGTTTGTGGGAGGAGTCTTTCCGAGGCAGTGCTACTGCAGTCTGAGCTCAGAGGGTTTTTTTTTTTTAAACCTTTTTGGTCACCGTGACCTTGACTGGATGACCCTCAAAATGTTGGCGGTTCTATTTGAGACCAATGCCCATCTATCCTGAAAGTTTCATGAAGATTGGTCCAGCCATTTTCCCATAATGTTGTTAACAAAACAAAACAAAGAAACCCAACCAAAAACACTACCTCACCCCGCTTACTCCATAGCGGGCGAGGTTATAAAGAGAAACGACATCCATCATTGCTTTAAAACATTAAGTGTCTTTTAATTAATACAAATAAAGAAAAAAAACATTGAATTAGAAGGTGTGTCCAAACTTGTATGTGTGTGTGTGTGTGTATGATTATATATATATATATATATATATATATATATATATATATATATATATATAAGGAAAGTAATTCAGAGATTAATTTAAGACAGCACTGTTTTGTTGTGACAATGTTGTAATTTTAAGCAACTACACTGAATTCATACCAAGCTCATATCCATATTTAGACCTGCTATAACAAACAAGACAGTACTGTGATAATTTGTTGCACACCTGTCTAAATAAAAGTGTTGATTAAATCACACGTTTTATATTTTAGGGCTAATGAGAGACTATGAATCAAATCAAGGGTTTTATAATTAAAAAAAAAAATCTTGTGGATTGACTGAGCCTCACAGGCACTGTGGGGGGAAAAAGCATCTACAGTTACTTCATTCACTTTGCTGTTCACTTATCATTTCGGCTGTACGTGTGTACTAATCAGCATTATTCACTAATTACAGTGGCATGAGGGTTTGCACAAGGTAAGAGATATAGATAGAACTCGACGGGGGATAATCCCTGTAAATTCTCACTGCCTACACTTAATTACTAAGATTAAAACCTCTTAAACAGAGTACACAAGGTTTACAGTACAAATTTATTGCAAAGGCTATAATATCAGGACATGTACATGTTACAGGTCAAAAAAAATTCAACCCAGGTGATTTTTTTTTTTTTTTGACCTGGGTTAAAATTTTAACCTAGTGCATAATTTCCAACTGGGGTCAAATTTTGGATTATCTAAGATTCTTAAAAGGGATTGTCTATCACTTCTTTTCTTCTCCCATCCACACCTACTTAGTATTTCCTCGTTTGTCTAAGAATAAACATTCTTAGATAAGAAATGTCTATTCTAATAATTAGCATTTTTTTTAAAAGTATCTTTTTTCATACCTAGCTGGGATTTGAACTTGAAACCTTCTGATTTTTAATCCAACATCTTAACCACTCAGTCAGCAATGAAAGGAGTGATGTATATCTTTTGAATTTATTAATGAGTCCAGTCTTATACGTTATCAAGTAGTTTAAAATACAAAATCTTCCCAAACCCTAACCCTGGATATAGTACGGTAAGTCTCCCTAATACAAGTAGCAAATTATGAACTGGGTTGAAAATGTTCACCTGACCTCCAACATAAATAACAGTGTTGTCAGTCAACAGTTCTAAAATATCAGGACTCATGTATGATGCATAACTGTTATATTATTCAATTTGATTTAATGGCTTTACCTTATACACTGTGTGTGTGTTTAAATATGGCATTGAAAACAAGGCAAAACAGAAAAGCAGTCTATTTTATAATCTGAATGCATGTCATCTGATCTGATCTCCTGTACAGATTGTACTGTATGTGCTTGGTTTCAGTCCCTCTCACCTCCAGGTTTTGAAGCCTGTCCTTCAGACTCTGCATGGTCTTACCCAGCGCGTGCAGAGTTTCGTTGGGATCTCTCGGGACGTCGTCCATCGTGTCTTTCCCGTTCCTCCACGACGAGGACTCTTCCGAGGTGCTCTCACACTGAGACAGTTTGGATGTGAGCTCTTTGATGGCACCCAGTTGATGGTTTATTGTGTCTTGTTGCTGGAGAACAGTCTCCCGGAGCTGCATCACCGTCTTCTTCATGCCTTCAGCCTGAACACTCTGAACAAACTCCATGTGGACCGGACAGCTCGGTTCTGTATCCGCAGGGATCATGGTGCACAGAAAGCGCTGGTGCTTGTCCTCCTGGCTGCGCACTGATTTAACGCACGTGATGGTGAAGACGCACAAGAGCAAAACAGAAGGACGCCTCATTCTGGAGATGATGATGATAATATTGATGATGATGATGATGATGATGATGATGTCCACCTCAGAGAACCAGGCTCAACTTTTCACGGTTGTCTGTCTCCCATGCGCGCGCTATCAGCGTCTTTGGAGTCATTTCCTTCCTAAACACCACTTCATCAGTGACTTCATCACTTTCCAGGATGAGTCCTCTCTCAGTCCTGCACTCACACTGACACTCTCAGATGAATGCCTCCACTTCCCGATAGGTTGATAATATTTGCGTCACTATGAATGAAATAATCAACCAATGAGGAAATAGAGAACTGCTGAGGTCAACACGAATGACAGGTTGTACACATTGCTGTCAGCCTGGTCCTGTGATAGGGGAGAGTGGGGTCAGTTGTAACCATGTCAGGAAAGGCAAACCAGGTAAGTGTTTGGGGCCCTCTAAAAAATATTTGGCCACTCATGTTGACGCATTCTGCGATAGCAACTATCGTCGTTGTCGTCACTGCCAAACCCAATCCAGGCTTGAAGCGAACCATGTTTGGTTGACTTGACCAGAATTGCAGCATTAAAGTGGCCAGTTCCTTTCTGCACACTCCCGGGCAATTCAGAATAGCCAGTTAACCTGACTGGATTTTGCGATGGCAACTATCGTCGTTGTCGTCACTGCCAAACCCAATCCAGGCTTGAAGCGAACCATGTTTGGTTGACATGACCAGAATTGCAGCATTAAAGTGGCCAGTTCCTTTCTGCACATTCCCGGGCAATTCAGAATAGCCAGTTAACCTGACTGGATTTTGCGATGGTAACCATCGTCATTGTCGTCACTGCCAAACCCAATCCATGCTTGAAGCAAACCATGTTTGGTTGACTTGACGGGAATTGCAGCATTAAAGTGGCCAGTTCCTTTCTGCACACTCCTGGGCAATTCAGAATAGCCAGTTAACCTGACTGCATTTTGCAATAGTAACTATCATCGTTGTCATCACTGCCAAACCCAATCCAGGCTTGAAGCGAACCATGTTTGGTTGACATGACCAGAATTGCAGCACTAAAGTGGCCAGTTCCTTTCTGCACACTCCCGGGCAATTCAGAATAGCCAGTTAACCTGACTGGATTTTGCGATGGCAACTATCATCGTGGCGACACGGTGGTGTAGTGGTTAGTGCTGTCGCCTCACAGCAAGAAGGTCCTGGGTTCGAGCCCCGGGGCCGGTGAGGGCCTTTCTGTGCGGAGTTTGCATGTTCTCCCCGTGTCCGCGTGGGTTTCCTCCGGGTGCTCCGGTTTCCCCCACAGTCCAAAGACATGCAGGTTAGGTTAACTGGTGACTCTAAATTGACCGTGAGTGTGAATGGTTGTCTGTGTCTATGTGTCAGCCCTGTGATGACCTGGCGACTTGTCCAGGGTGTACCCCGCCTTTCGCCCGTAGTCAGCTGGGATAGGCTCCAGCTTGCCTGCGACCCTGTAGAAGGATAAAGCGGCTAGAGATAATGAGATGAGATGAGAACTATCGTCGTTGTTGTCACTGCCAAACCCATTCCAGGCTTGAAGCGAACCATGTTTGGTTGACTTGACCGGAATTGCAACATTAAACCAGCCAGTTCCTTTCTACATACTCACGGGCAATTCAGAATAGCCAGTTAACCTGAGTGCATTTTGCGATGGTAACTATCGTTGTTGTCGTCACTGCCAAACCCAATCCAGGCTTGAAGCGAACCATGTTTGGTTGACTTGACCGGAATTGCAGCATTAAAGTGGCCAGTTCCTTTCTACACACTCACAAGCAATTCAGAATAGCCAGTTAACCTGACTGCATGTCTTTGGACTGTGGGGGAAATTGGAGCACACCCACACAGAAAGGCCCCCACCGGCCACAAACCCAAAACCTTCTTGCTATGAGGTGACACTGCTAACCACTGTACCACCATGCTGCACAATGACAACTATAAACCCCCTTAAACCTGCCCTAGTGACCCACCATTGCCTCCAAGTGGTGCAACCCTTCTAGCTACCCTATGCCAGCTGGATACCATAGGACAGTCAGCCAGCTACCTGTAACTGTCATACATACAATATTTGGAGGTATCACAGTAAAACTAAAAGCCTATATACCCACGGATAGTGTGATTTGTTGTGTTTTAGTTGTATTTGTTTGTTTGTTTGTTTGTTTGTTTGTTTGTTTGTTTGCTTGCTTGCTTGCTTGCTTGCTTGAAATGGTCATTTTGTACAAAGTTAAGTTACTTTGGTTAGACCCCAGGGCAGACCCAGGACATGCTGGAGAGATTACATCTCTCGGCTGGCCTGGGAATGCCTTAGTATTCCCCTGGAAGAGCTGGTGGAGGTGGCCGGGGAGAGGGAAGTCTGGGCTGCTCTGCTTAGGCTGCTACCTCCGTGACCTGGATCAGGATAAGCGGTAGAAGATGGATGGATGAATGGTTAAGTTACTTTGGTTCTATAGGAGTTTGCTGCACACACTTTCTGCTTTCAGCACTATTACTGCTAATTGTCTAAAAGCCGTGCCCCTAAAATCTACATGTGGCTCGATTAACCATGGTTTCAGGAAGAGCAGTTGGCTTAATCACAGTACAACATAACAACCACCACCACCACCACATATTTTCTGCTCTAAATCTTATCTCAACAAGTCAACATCATTGCACGTTGTCCACCGAGCAAAGACCCCATTTAGAGGATGATGAGTCAAAGTCAGTATATAATCTTTCATCAGTTGCAGGTAGCGTTAATTTCAGTGTTCCCATACTCAGTGTCTCAGTTGACAGAAAAATCTAACAATTTAACACACAGCCAGTTAAATATATGCCTTGGCTGTTTTTATGACCAAGCCAACATTTTTATGTTTTGAGATACTCTCAGGTAGCTAATAATAATAATAATAATAATAATAATAATAATAATAATGACTTTATTTATATAGCACCTCTTACACATTTAAATGCAGCCAAAAATTCTTTATAAGAAAGGCAAAAAATAAACATAAAACACACAAAAAGTAAATCAGGAATTAAGAAAACATAAGGAATAAGTATATGGAAACATGTAAGTTAAAAGATAAGAACTAAACACTAGACTAGGGTGGCATGGTGGTGCAGTGGTTAGTATTGTTTCCTCACAGCAAGAAAGCTCTGGGTTTCAGCCCTGTAGCTGACTGTGGCAGTATAGAGGATTTTTGCTGACATCACAGATTTTTGTTTTTCACACAGCGTTTGCCATATTGCCGGGCAAACAAAGAACCATAGCCGCAACAGGCAATGAAGAAAATCGAGAGGACTGCAGTCAGTACAATCTCTCTGAAATGAAAAAAATATATATTTTATACCAGCAGGTAGCGTTACAGCCAAAAGCTGAAACATGCAGGCATCACAGATCCATATAATTTAACCACAAACATATTTATTTATGGCGGCACGGTGGTGTAGTGGTTAGCGCTGTCGCCTCACAGCAAGAAGGTCCGGGTTCAAGCCCCGTGGCTGGCGAGGGCCTTTCTGTGCGGAGTTTGCATGTTCTCCCCGTGTCCGCGTGGGTTTCCTCCGGGTGCTCCGGTTTCCCCCACAGTCCAAAGACATGCAGGTTAGGTTAACTGGTGACTCTAAATTGACCGTAGGTGTGAGTGTGAATGGTTGTCTGTGTCTGTGTCAGCCCTGTGATGACCTGGAGACTTGTCCAGGGTGTACCCCGCCTTTCGCCCATAGTCAGCTGGGATAGGCTCCAGCTTGCCTGCGACCCTGTAGAAGGATAAAGCGGCTAGAGATAATGAGATAAGATATTTATTTATTTATTCTGTCCACTCTACCTCTTTCTCTCTCTCTCTGCACACACACGGGTTAAAAGCAGAGGAGGAAAGTGACAAAAATAAAGGCTTCTTCTTCTTAATTTACCCATAAATGTATTTATTCCACTTGAAAAGTGTACAGCAAACCAGCTACCAGATTTGAGACACTACAACATCTTGAAGTATTTAGTATTTGGGACTTCTAAATACAGGCTGCACAGTGGTGTAGTGGTTAGCACTGTCGGCTCACCGCAAGAAGGTTCTGGGTTTGAGGCCAGTGGCTAAAGAGGGCCTTTTTGTGTGGAGTTTGCATGTTCTCCCTGTGTCTATGTGGATTTCCCCCAAAGACATGCAGGTTAAGTGGTGGCTCTAAATTGACTGTAGGTTTGAATGGTTGCTTGTCTCAATGTATCAGCCCTGCAATGAGCTGGTGGCTTGTCCAGGGTGTACCCTGCTTCTTGTCCATAGTCAGCTGGGACAGGTTCCAACTTGCCTGTGACCCTGTACAGAATAAGTGGCTACAGATAATGGATGGACTTCTAAATACACTGGAGATGCTACAAAAGTACAGATGCCGACCAATATTTTGAGGCAGGTTTCATGCATGTTGGAATGTTATGGGAAATTTCTGTTAAATACCTTTATGAAAAAAGTAAGCTCAAACATGGACTTCTAATAGTAACTAGAAAAGTACTCAGAGAGTGCAGACCTCCACCAAGAATCCTTTAAAAAAATCCGGGATCCAGAAGGTGATCCGTATCACCGGCAAAATTTAATGGATTGTTACTTGTGCCCAGTCACACCTCTGGAAAATTTTTCAGAGCAATCCGTTGATTACTTTTTCCGTAATGTTGCTAACAGACAAACCAACCAACAAACAAACCAACGCTACCGAAAACATAACCTCCTTGGCGGAGGTAATAATAATAACTAGAATGCATTTCCGGAGAAAATGTGAAAGTGTGCTTGCTCAGGTGTGCCGCCATGGCGACCCGGCAAGAGAGGCGACCGCACGCCCACACGACAAGTTTTGTGTCAACATGCGAAAGTTTGGCCAAGACACAAGGCGGATTCTCATATGGAGATGACAGGCTGGCAAGGTTCTTTACAGGGACATCCCAGAGCATCACTAACATGAAAATTTAGATGTAATTCTAAATCCGTAAAGAGTGACCCAAAACACGTTTTTGCTCATTGTGGCGCCCCCTAGTAGCCAAATGAAACCAAATTTGATGAGGGTACATGAACTGGTGCCGAAAGTCATCTCAACAAATATGGTCTTGATACGTCAAAGCGTTTCTGAGATATGAGCCAAAATACGTTTTTGCCAATTGTGACGCCCCCTAGTGGCCAAATGACACAATATTTGATGAGGGTAGTTTGGATGGTGTCCGAAGTCATGCCACTAAATATGGTCTTGATATGTCAAAGCATTTCCATGATATGAGCTCACTTCCTGTTTGGTGGCTTCGCCATCGATTTTGATTGGCTGCCATGGGCGAACGCTTCAATGTATGAGAGCAAAACGAATATCATTCATTAGGCTTGGACTGGAGATCATGTGTACCAAGTTTCGTGATGATCGGACAAAACATGCGGCCAGGGTCACTCTACCTTCACTTTGGACAAAATTCAAAATGGCGGAAAATCTAATGCCTCGGTCACAACCAGCCGTACGTGCCCCTACGGCCTGTCTATGTGCAAAAAATGCAAGAAATGCACGGAGGGCGCGCGTGAAATGCAAGGAGGGCGCGCGTGTGACGTGCTGATTTTCGAGCCGTAGACTGGCCGCAGACCGGCCGCAGAGGTTCTTTGTCATGTCAAACAAACTCTACGGGCACTTACATTTTTTCAGGTTGCAAGACAAACTTATGGCCAACGTGCGTCTTTCTCCACGAACAAAAAAAACGCAGCGCTTTGGGAAACGCCAAAAATCGCACAGCCAAAAAATCGTACGTCCGGTTGTGACCTAGGCTTAATTAGGTGGAGAATGACATCATAGGGTGCGTTGGAATCGTCTAGCTCCAAGGATTCCAATGGCACCAGACATATGAAAATCGGACATACAGATCAAAAGTTGCATGCATGAACGCATGTAAGACTGTGATCAGTTGGTGGCACTAGAGCGTGAGACGTACCAACATGAAACTTGATGAAATCAATCAGGGTCCACTCCTCTATCAGTGTACCAAGCTTCATGACTTTACACCTTACGGTTTGACCTACAGAAGGAAAAATCTGTTTTTTGCGTCACGCGCCCATTCATTTCAATGGGGAAAAAATTAATCTTTAAAAAAATCTGGGATCCAGAAGGTGATCCGGATCACTGCCAAAATTTAATGGATTGTTACTTGTGCCCAGTCACACCTCTGGAAAAAATTTCAGAGCAATCTGTTCATTACTTTTTCCGTAATGTTGCTAACAGACAAACCAACCAACAAGCAAACAAACCAACTCTACCGAAAACATAACCTTGGCGGAGGTAATAAACAAGCCAGGGCTTAGAGCTTGTATATTTTATGGTGTTTTTCCTCATCTACTAGATTAGATTAGATTAGATTAGATTAGATTAGATTAGATTAGATTAGATTAGATTAGATTAGATTAGATTAGATTAGATTAGATTAGATTAGATTAGATTAGATTAAACTTTATTGATCCCTTTGGGAGGGTTCCCTCAGGGAAATTAAGATTCCAGCAGCATCATTACAGATAAACAGAGAAAAGAAATAGAGAAAACTTCTAGATAAATTAGAGTAAATTAAGTATTTACATATACAAATATAAAAGAATAAGATATGGGGAAGAGAGGGAGGGGGAAAAGGGGAGGAGAAGTGGGGTTAGGGTAAGTGTGTGTGTGGGGGGGGGGAGCAGGAAAGATATTGCACTTTATATTGCACATTATATTGCACATTGTCCGGTATTGCTCATTGTTAGGCTAGGCTACTGCTCCTTCCCATCCTCTGTCCTCCTGTTACCCCTCCTCCCTCCCCCCAGAGAGGAGTTGTACAGTCTGATGGTGTGAGGGACAAAGGAGTTTTTGAGTCTGTTCGTCCTGCACTTGGGAAAGAGCATTCTGTCACTGAACAGGCTCCTCTGGTTGATGATGACGGTGTGCAGATGGTGACTGGCATCGTCCATGATGTTCAATAGTTTGTCCATAGACCTCTTATCTGCCACCATCACCAGAGAGTCCAGCTTCATGCCGACCACAGAGCCGGCCCGCCTGATCAGTTTGTCCGGCCTGGATGTGTCCTTCTTGGATGTGCTGCCCCCCAGCACATCACGGTGTAAAACAGGACACTGGCGACCACAGACTGATAGAACATCCACAGGAGTTTCCTGCAGATGTTAAAGGACCGCAGCCTCCTAAGGAAGTATAGCCTGCTCTGTCCCTTCCTGTATAAGTGATTAGTGTTGCAAGTCCAGTCCAGCTTGCTGTCCAGCCACAGCCCGAGGTACTTGTAGGAATCCACAGCCTCCACCTCGACTCCCTCAATCAGAACTGGTCGTGACCTTGGTCTGGACCTCCCAAAGTCAATGACCAGCTCCTTGGTCTTCGAGGTGTTGAGCTGCAGATGGTTCCTGTTGCACCACACAGCAAAGTCCCTCATCAGGCTCCTATACTCCTCCTCTCTGTCGTCACTGATGCACCCAACAATGGCTGTGTCATCGGCAAACTTCTGAATGTGACACAGCACCGAGTTGTAGCAGAAGTCCGTGGTGTACAGGGTGAAGAGAAGAGGGGCCAGCACCGTGCCCTGGGGTGCTCCGGTGCTGCTAATTACAGTGTCAGACGTGATGTCCTTCAGCCTGACGTACTGCGGCCTGTCAGTGAGGTAGCTGGAGATCCAGGTGACCAGGTAGGGGTCCACTTGCATCCTGTTCAGTTTGTCCTGAAGCAGTAGGGGCTGGATGGTGTTGAAGGCACTCGAGAAGTCCAAGAAGAGGATCCTCACTGTGCCATTTCCCTTATCCAGATGTGAGTAGGCTTGGTGTAGCAGGTAGAGGATGGCATCTTCCGCACCAACACCTGCCCAGTATGCAAACTGCAGACAGTCCAGGGCATACATGATGTCTTCCAGAGGGTTGGCACTCTCCCCAGCTGCAGGCTGAGGTTGAAGATGCGTTGGAGTGGTTCACCCAGTTCAGCAGCGCAGGTCTTCAGTAGTCATGGACACATCTTGTCCGGGCCTGTTGCTTTCCTGGGGTGAAGCTTCTTCAGTTGACCTCTGACCTGGTCTGCAGTAATGCATACAGGAGTCTGTGTTGAGGTGGGAGAGGAGGGGGCTGCTGTGATGACTGGGGGGAGGTGTGTTGAGGGAAGAAGGAGAGATGGCTGCAGTGAGGGAGAGGGTGGGGGGGACATGGGCTGGTTGAACTGATTGAAGAAGTCATTCAACTCATTTGCCCTCTCCACTGTCCCCTCAACGACTTTGGTCTTTGTATTGTGGCCTGTGATGGTTTTCACACCTTCCCAGACCTCCCTCATGCTGTTCTCCTTCAGCTTCTGCTCCACCTTTTTCCTGTAGCTGTCTTTAGCTTCCCTCATGCAGCGTTTCACCTCCTGCTGTGCTGCTTTCATTGCCTCCCTATCCCTGCTCCTGAAGGCGGCCTTCTTCCTGTGTTACCCATGGCTTGTTATTAGGGTAACACCGTACAGTCTTAGCGGGGGAGACCACAAAAGTTGAGGTAATCTGTCAGACAGTGTGTCAGCCCCTCTATGTCCTCACAGTGTGGGCTAAGCAGCACATCCCAGTCTGTGATGTCATAGCAGTCTCTGAGGGTATCTTCCATTGCAGGGGACCACCTCCTGATGGAGCTAGTTGTTGCAGGCTGCCTTTGAACCAGGGGGGTGTACTTCGGCTGTAGAAGAACCAGGTTGTGGTCAGACTTCCCTAGTGGGGGGAAGGGTGCGACTCTGTATGCATCCCTCACATTAGCATACAGCAAGTCAATTGTCCTGTTGTCCCTTGTTGGACAGTCCACAGCCTGGTAAAAAGCAGCCAAAGTAGAGTCCAAAATAGCATGATTAAAGTCCCCAGAAATGATCATATATGCCTCAGGGTGCTGTGTCTGCAGCCTTGCTGTGACAGAGTGAATCCTCTCACATGCAGCGGCTGCATCTGCCTTCGGAGGGATGTAAACACAGATGGTGATCATGTGACTGAACTCCCTCGGCAGATAATATGGCCGCAGGCTAACGGCTAGCAGCTCCAAGTCCGGGCAACATAAAACTGTCTTTACGGAGATATGTCTCGGGTTACACCAGTGGTTGTTAACATAAATGATGAGTCCCCCACCTTTGCTTTTCCCGCATGTGTTAGTGTCTCTGTCGGCTGTCACAGCAGTGAATCCCCGCAGGTCCATGTTAGCATCCGGTACAAGGTATGTTAGCCATGTCTCTGTAAAGATAAATAAGCTGCTCTCCCGGTAAATCTGCTGGTTGTTCAGAGCGGAAAGCTCGTTGACTTTATTCGGCAGCGAGTTCACATTCCCCATGATAACGGAGGGAATGGATGGTTTGTAGCGCCGCCGGTTGTCCACTAGCCTAGCCTTTAGCTTAGCTCCGGCTTTGTAGTCCCTGGGTTTCCTCCTCAGCTCCGCCGGGATGGGGTGTCGTATCCCGGCTCGTCCCATTGTTTTCAGGTCCAGCAGATCCTCTCTCAAATAAGCGAGAAAACTGGCTCCTGGTTGCGTGTTAAAGTTAAATACATTCATGTAATAAAGTTAAACACACTGTGTCTTCATAAGAAGAGCAAAAAGGTGGAAAAAAAGAGGTTTAAAGAGCTAAAAACTACAGAGCTACTGGAGAGGCAGCCGTCTCACACAGCGCCCAATTGACATATTAACATTATCAGTGCATAACAAACATGCTACTAGTCTAGCCAAGCATTAGGTCTCATAAAATATATCACATCCAAAGCCCTCATCCAGATATACATTTTAACGTTGCACAGAGTTTTCACACTAACCTGATATAAAATGTCAACACACAGGAATGCTTTGTTGGCATCCAGTCTTCCTGTTTAACTGCAGTTTGCTATTTTTCTTGTCTTTCTGGGTTTGCCAGGAAGCAATGAAAAGTTAAATCAGGCTTATCTCCACATCTGTTATTACATCCAAAAGCACTACCGGTCTCTGGCATTGTTCTTTTAGATATAACTTCTAGAAGTTTATCTGGAGATGTTTACTGAATTTGGCTTACAATCACTCGCGTACATTCGTACCGGTTGTTGTCAAACACAAAGCTTGCCAGGCAACATGGCCACGTAAACAAATCCGCAGTTGCAATGATGTCACGTGAAAGTCCTCTATAGAAAAACACTAGAATAAAAAGCTTTTGGTTAAAAATTGTACTGCAGCCAACCACTAGAGGGCCTCAGATACAGTTTGGCTTTTGACTCTGTTACAAAACCCACTCACATCCATCCATCCATTACCTGTAGCTGCTTATCCTGTTCGATAGGGTCGCAGGCAAGCTGGAGCCTATCCCAGCTGACTATGGGCGAGAGGCGGGGTACACACTGGACAAGTCGCCAGGTCATCGCAGGGCTGACACATAGAAGCAAACAACCATTCACACCTACAGTCAATTTGGAGCTACCAATTAGCCTAACTTGCATGCTTTTGGACTGTGAGGGAAACCCACGCAGACAACATGCAAACTCCACACAGAAAGGCCCTCACCGGCCGCTGGGCTCGAACCCAGGACCTTCTTGCTGTGAGGCGACAGTGCTAACCACTACACCACTATGCCGCCCACTAACATCTAGTCATTGGTTTTAATACTATCATTTGCTCCAGTCAGCAGAAAGCTACAGTGGTAATGGTTCTTCTGCCTGCTTAATGACTACTTTAAATAATTTATTGAGTATCAGTTAGCATGATTGATAGGTAACAATGCTTAGATGTTAGCAGCACGGGCGATTGCTCTAAGACACTGGTGCCATGGTGGCGGCCCGCGGGCCGGATCCGGCCCGAATGAACATCTAATCCGGCCCCCTTGCTGATGGCCCTCTAATCGTTCGGCCGGCAGAGAGCCATCAATGTCTGCCGCACCCCATTGAACAATTATTACAGAACAATTACCTGTCTGTCACTGCCGATCGCATTGACGTCAGAGGCGGAGATTTGCCTGATGGCCCTGCCATTTGCATCGGTCCAATTCGCGCCACAGACTGTTTAAATTTTAAATTATATTGCCACTGTCAATTTTATCAGAGCGAGAGGGCTCAACCACCGGCAATTCGATGCATTTTTATCTGAAAATGACATCCACCAGGGCCTTCCCTATCACACCGATGTGCGTTGGTTGAGCCGAGGCGCAGTGCTCAAACGGTTCTACAAATTGCGCACAGAGATAGCCGAGTTCATGCAGGCTAAAGGGAAGCCTGTGGAGGAATTGGATGACACCGAATGGACCAGGGACCTTGCCTTTTTAGTGGACATTACCGAACACCTGAACTTATTGAATGTTAATATGCAAGGTCGCAACAAACTCGTTACCGAGTATTACGACGGTGTCTGTGCGTTTCAACGTAAACTTGCGTTATGGAAGGCACAGCTCTGTCAGCGCAATGCAGCCCACTTCCCCTGTTTGAAATCTCTGTCTGTCAGTCATCAGAGCATGGACAAGTATGCAAACTTGCTTTCCGGTCTCATGCACGAGTTTGCCAATCGATTCACGGTTTTCACTGAACTGGAAAAGGACTTTGCGTTTTTTGGCTCTCCATTCACCACGGATGCTTCCGAGGTCCCCGAGGCGATGCAAATGGAACTGATAGACTTGCAATGCTGCATGCGGTTGAAGGACATGTACAAATCTGTTGGTATTGAATCATTCTACCAATCGTTGCCACCTGAGTACCCGACTATCACTGCATTTGCAGGTAAAATACTCTGTATGTTTGGGACAACATATTTATGTGAGCAGGCATTTTCAGTTATGAATATTAATAAATCGAAAATGCGCAATCGTATGACACATGGACATCTCAATGATGTCATGAAAATAGCCACGGCCCAGAGCCTGTCCCCCAATGTGGACAAGCTGGTGAAAAATAAAAGGCTTCTGGCTTCGACATGTAAAATGTAGCTGGCTTGTCTGCCCATGTAACATAGTGCTGTGAAGTAATGATTGGGAGGGTATGTTTGTGGGAGTGGGAGTTTGTGGGAGTTGTTTAAGTTAATGTACCATCTGTTATTTATGTCTTTTTATTATTAAGTTCTAGTGAATATTTAGTCACTTGGCCTGTTGGTGGAGTACTTAACCTTGGCACATCTTTTGACTTCTTTAGGGCTACTTAGGGCCATCTTTTTTAATTGGCCTAATTAGGCCTGTGTATTGACATGGTTTTATGTGCAAGTTGTCAATAAATCTGATCAAAGTAATTTACAGTTTAGCTGTGTTTTTATGTGTCCTTGTCCATTTTGTTGTTTTTTTATTAGTTAAAAAAACAAACATTTATAAATAATATTTATATTCATAAATGATATCAAATAGTATGTCTATTTGTTTAGTGTTTGGTCTTGTCACGCCGGTAATGCAGCCCCCTGAGGTCCCACTTGAAAACAATCTGGCCCCCTGACCAATTTCACCCTGGCACCCCTGCCCTAAGACAATGAGGGAGGCTCAGCCTCCTCTAAAAATGACGAACATCGTGTAGGATGAATTGCGCTAGGCTTATGTTATAGCCAACCTTATAACATTGCTATTTCAGATCCAGAATCATAGAAATATATGTGCTCAACCCAACTACAGTGCGAAATCATTCCGTTATAACTTTCCCCAGTTCACCTAATGTGTGCGTGAGTTTTTCCCCCTCGTGACAGCGCGATGCAGCCCAGCCTCAGTGGACTTCAATGGCATTTGGGAGCTATGCGCTTTCAATATCAAAATGCAAGACGATTATTGGACAAATACTGCGAAAACGCCCGCCCACGGACTCCCAGCCTCACAGTGGGAGGGACATGGCAAAGCTTTCCGCGAGGAGACTGGTGATTGGTGAAAGCGGCCGGATATTTTCTTTGATTGACAGCTCGTTTCAACTATAGACAGGCAGCGGTGAATCTCAGTTCAGTCCCATGCGGATTCGCAAGTGCTGTGGTGTATTGTAAGAGATCAGCTTACATTTTGATTTCATTCATTACATACGGTTTCTACCAGCTTTTTTAGTTTGTATATATTTTCATTGTAAATAAAGTGTAAATATAGTGTTAAGTTTGCTATCTTAGTTCCAGAAATTTCATTTATTTGAGTGACTGAACTTGAACCTGAGGGGGCTAGTCAGCTAGCAAGAAAGCTGCGCACGGATGCCAAGCATTGCTGATTTAATTTTGGCGAAGCCATTTGCCAGTCTTCCTTTCGAGGAAAAAATTAAAATTAAAGAGCAGGGTAGACCAACGCCTCAATTTGACTTGGTGAAAAAGGTAGGGAATAATACTCGTTCCTTTCAGCTCTCCTGGTACGAGAAAGTGAATTGGCTAACAGCAAGTGACCCACATCAACAACAGTAAATAGGCTACTTTAGTAATATGTCATGGATGGACCAAAAATATAGAATCTATTTAAAATGTTTATGCTGAGTGTATTATATTGGAATATATATTTTTCTGGATATGAATTAAACACAGCTACAATTTGGAAAACATTTTTAAACAAAAACACAGCCGAGAACATTTCACACTACAGACCTGGATTAAAAGTGAAGGGGTATCAAAATTGTCAATAAAACATTTCTCAGTCAAAATAAGTAAAATATAGGGAAAGTGTCATTGAATGAAATGTGTGGCACCCAGCTCTATGTTTGGCTCCCCAAGGTCAGTGCTTGTGCCTATTCCAGAACACTCTGCTGTTACTGCTGAGGTTCCTGACAAAGAGCTGCTTTCAATAATGATCAATTTTTAAACAACATGCCACAATTTTAAAATATAAAATGTTAAAATATACCCCTCCCCCCAACACCACCATCATGTATATTGGACAGTAGGCTAATGGGCCAAAAGAACCTGTTATTTCACAGTTTGTGACCCTGCCAACAATCAGCCAGATCAGAGGCAAGAATATGGGCAAAATTGATGTGTTTTTTCTTTTAAAATCTGGAAATATCATAACCGACCAGCCTCCCTGTTTGAAAGACTACCAGCTGCCACTGGTTAGCAGGCATGTCAAATGTCAAGAAGGCTGACAGTGTGGGGTCAGTGGTAACAGTTATTTAACAAAACATGAAAAGAGATTCTGTTTACATGAAAAATTATTTCCAAATTCAATTGGAAAACATCATGACATAAAACCTGAACATAAAAACCTGAACATTTCAGTTCTTATTCATGTGACTGATATATTTGTGTGTCATGTGCTACCCAACATTTTTGCACTGACCAAAAATAAATTTTAGTAAGGAAATTGCTTCACTGGTTGCAAACAATGCACAACTACATTCAGGCCACTTGTAACAATCTGGTCCACTGATTGAATTTTAGTGTCTATATCAAATCAAATCAAATCAAGTTTATTTGTATAGCGCTTTTAACAATAAACATTGTCGCAAAGCAGCTTTACAGAATTTGAACGACTTAAAACATGAGCTAATTTTATCCCTAATCTATCCCCAATGAGCAAGCCTGTGGCGATGGTGGCAAGGAAAAACTCCCTCAGACGACATGAGGAAGAAACCTCGAGAGGAACCAGACTCAAAAGGGAACCCATCCTCATTTGGGCAACAACAGACAGCCTAACTATAATATTAACAGTTTTAACAGGTATAACCCTCAACTGTCCTCATGGGGCCGTCCTTCACAGGAGCGGTGCGATAAAAATCCGACCAGACACAGGGCACCAGGATGGATCAAGCAGGTCCGAGGGGCAGAAGAGGCCACCATCTTAATCCCAGGATCAACATGTAACTCAGAGGGACAGATGGGGGGGGGGAGAAAGAAAACACAGGTTGTTAGGTATGCCCTAAAAATGACAAGTATTAAATCTGTGTGGTAGGCTCACAGAGACGAGAGTCTTTACATCAGGCATAACACACAACAATGGCATGTTAATATGGTAAAAAATATCATGACCTGCTCTGGCTGGATGCTTGATTGGGTGATGGGAGCACACTCCTCAGCAATGATGAGATGCAGATGGGACCCTTAGGGCTGGCCAAGACAATTCAGTTACATTTCACCGGGTCTGGGACATGCGACAGAATGTCTGACGGCCGATTCCCTGCAGGCTACGATAGCCAGTCGAGGTCTCCACCCTCTCCACCAAAAGATTTCCTGTTGACTCCATGTAACTCAGAGGGACAGATTTGGGGTGGGGGGGAGGGAAAGAAAACAGAGGTTGTTAGGTATGCCCAATGTCACCTGAATAAGTAGGAGCAGTATACATATTGCACCGAGTACAAGCAGGGACTCCGGCAACTAACTATGACAGCATAACTAAAAGGAGAGAGCCAGAAGGTAACACAGGCATGAGGGAGCCCCGGGACATAAAGCAGCCAGCCACTACACCGTCAACAAACTCGAGTGAGCAAGCGAGTGGGGACTGACAGCATCCATACATCCCAGTTTACCAAAACACTCTATGTCTGAGGACCCTCCAGATCTACTCCTTTACCTCATAAACACCATTAACAAAAGGCTTGACTAAACAGATATGTTTTCAGCCTAGACTTAAATGTTGAGACTGTGTCTGATTCCCGAACATTACTTGGAAGGCTGTCTATATCCTCTGGTGTAAACCTGAAAAAGGTATTAGTTTATAGTTGACAAACAAATTATGCTATTACATATCCAAAAAAAAAAAACAACCAAAACTGGAGCCTTAGAATGTTGTACTTAAAATATTTACAAAGAAAATGACAACTGTTATAGCTGACCCCACTCTCCCCTATTAGAACTTTAAGAACTTTGCCATACACTCCCTTGAGTTAACCAACACTTAATTTTTATTTTTTGTGTACCAGACTTATGTATCTATAGATAAATAGATGTGCATCTAGAGATAACTTGCACAAACAAAAATAAAGGTGACAGGAACCCCGCTTGTGACAGCAGGGCTGTATACAGCTATATCATTTGTGGAATGAGGCATTGGCTTGTCAGTGATATAAAAAGTCAGTGAAGTTCAAGATGAACACTACATTTTTTTTATAAAATTAAAAATTTCTAACCGAAATTGAGATATTTCTGTAAAGCTGCTTTGTGACAATGTCCATTGTTAAAGCGCTATACAAATAAAATAGGATTGAATTGAAGTTTAAGTTAAATTAACATGTTTTTTTTCTTTTTTATATCAGTGCTGTATTTTAATTCAAACAACAAATATATAACTACATAATGTATCATACAAAAAAGTTAGTAGCATTCGATTCAAATGCAATATGCATAAGACTGAACAAAAACACTGTCTTCATGAACAACACTTCAACTTCTTCTATTTGTCAGTACACTGCTTGAAATAGGGGTACAGTAGGAGTCCATGTCTGTCCCCCATGGTACACTCTAGACTAATGTACTCCTTAGGGCTTATGATAATAATTGGACCTCATGGTAACAGCTATTGCTGGGTTTCATTCACGTGACTTTTCTTAGCGGTTTTACTGGAAGTGAAATAGCTGGTGGTCTAAACAGCTGCCGTAGTGCATACAACTAGCGATAACTTATCAGAGTACGCTTGTAATCTAGAAGCCACTGCTTGCTTTAGATATATTCAGAAGATTGCTATGTGCAATGGAATCGACCCCTACAGTCTGGGAAAGAAGGATTTGTCATACAATCTCGAAAACTACCCTTCAGTCGAGTTCCCTGACATCTCGAAATATCTGGTGTTGCAGACGTCCTTCTACACTGCAAAACAGATGAAAGCGTGGAAGAGTATGGAGGCTTACAACTTTTTTGTATGTGGCTGGGTAAAGGACCTCGCTTTCAAGTCGCTGCCAATGAATCCTGTATTGTTTTTAAAAAACAATACTGTAAGTATTTTTGTTTTTTTTTAAGCTTTTCGTTCACGTCTTTACAATGAAGCGCTGCAAGTTGAAGTGTAAACAAACAACAGTTCGCTTGATTCTCACTTGTGTTGGTCCTTATCTCTCAGGTAAATCATTCACAAAGATCATCAGAAACCCCTTTAAAGACCTGGATCTTAGTTAAGCAAGATGGAGAAGTGATCACGGCGCATTGTAACTGTATGGCTGGGTAAGAATTTTGTCGCGACCTTCATCTCATCTCATCTCATCTCATCTCATTATCTGTAGCCGCTTTATCCTGTTCTACAGGGTCGCAGGCAAGCTGGAGCCTATCCCAGCTGACTACGGGCGAAAGGTGGGGTACACCCTGGACAAGTCGGCAGGTCATCACAGGGCTGACACATAGACACAGACAACCATTCACACTCACATTCACACCTACGGTCAATTTAGAGTCACCAGTTAACCTAACCTGCATGTCTTTGGACTGTGGGGGAAACCGGAGCACCCGGAGGAAACCCACGCGGACACGGGGAGAACATGCAAACTCCACACAGAAAGGCCCTCGCCGGCCACGGGGCTTGAACCCGGACCTTCTTGCTGTGAGGTGACAGCGCTAACCACTACACCACCGTGCTGCCGTCGCGACCTTCATGCATATGAATTTTGTGAGGAGTAAACAAAGAAACAGCAGGGGACTTAAGCTCTTCGTGACTAAAAAAGTAACGACACATCGCAAGAAAAGTACTTGGAAAACACTAAAGACATGGCTGAGAGGGAGATACAAACCTTTCACCAAGTGATCACTGCAAACTCGAGCATGCTTCGACTCAGCTCTCTTCGATTTCAGTGTTCAAAAGCCACTTTTCTCAACATCTTTTTGTGAAATCCTGTGTTCGTTCACCCTTTTTTATTAGATCACGGGGAACCCTGAAGAAACTTTTATCAGTTTCACGGTCTGATCGATTCAAACAACCTAAAACAACACTAGCATAAGGCATTTTTCATGCGAGCAATGCACCTTCTCCGTACAAACACTTGGTCAACCAAGCTTTGGTAGACCACCAGCTAAAGTTTTGAATAACTAATGAGGCGGATGTGACGTCATGTGAAACTCAGCAATACGATATAGCATAGCTGTCCACTGCTCTGGATACAGTATGTGTGTGTGCTCATTGCTCACTATGTGTACCTTTTTAGGGCCAAAAACATACATATATGTACCTTTTCGGGCAGCACGGTGGTGTAGTGGTTAGCAGTGTTACTTCACAGCAAGAAGGTTCTGGGTTTGAGCCCAGTGGCCAACAGGGTCCTTTCTGTGTGGAGTTTGCGTACTCTCCCTGTATCTCCCCAGGTTTCCTCTGGGTGCTCTGGTTTCCAGTTAGGTTAGCGTGGGGTGGCCTTGGGCTAAAGTGCCCTTGAGCAAGGCACCTAACACCCCCCCCAACTGCTCCTTGGGGCACTGTAGCATAGCTGCCCACTGCTCTGGGTATGTGCGTGTGTTCATTGTTCACTTGTGTGTGTTCACTGCTTCAGATGGGTTAAATGCAGAGGACGAATTTCAGTATGCTTGAGTGTGCATGTGACAAATAAAGGCTTCTTCTTCTTCATGTTCCTAAGCAGTATTTAAAGGGTACAAATAAGTACCTTAGAAGGTACTGGCCCAGTGACAAGCTGTTGTACCCCTAAAGGTACAATAATATACTTTATTTTCCAAGAGTGTAAGAGTTTTATGGCAATTGCTTCGTTTTCTTTTGAGAACTGGTTAATCATAAAAATGAAATGAATAAATAAAACTACATTTGTTTTAGTCTATGGCTATTACAGTTTTAATATGGAAACTGATCCTGTAAAATGATTGTATGTATGATGTGTGTATAAATGTTCTAAGACATACCGTGGCCAATCACTCTTTGTGCATTTGGAAAACAATATTCAGATGCACAAATAACTGATATATAACTATATCATCTTTGTTATGTGCATAAACTGGATTGTAAGTATTAGAGTGACCCTAGCTCGGCTCTCCGCAGCCACTACTGCAGTGAAAGGTGATGCTAGATGCAGTCTATGTTCCAGCAGTATGCTGCTGAGCTATCAAAATTCTCACACCTTTCACACCAGGCTCAGGATATTAGACACAAAGGCGATATTACAAGGTTTAATATGATTTGAGCACAGAACATCCTATTGACTGTTAAGGAGTAACTCGCATCAAACATGAAACATGATTATCAGCCTGCCAGAAAATGGGAGGAATTCTAATATAAATAGGAGGTCGTGTTACATAACGCAGGGCATCAACAGAGCTCAGGCATGGCAAAGAAGTGCTTTTTTAAAGGTCGAGCCTTCTAATCTCATTGTCAGCGTAAAACTTCTAAACACCGTCGTCTGCAATATTGTGAAACAGTCGGGGGTCAGTCCTCAACCGAACTTCTACTGTAGCCAAGGCAGCAATTTACCATACAGTATATAAAACAAAACCCACAATCTGCACCTTTAATAATTTGATCGATGTCCAAACATGATAACCCATACAGTGTATATTAATGTCCAAATATAGATTCGTGGATCGAGAAGGTGCATTTTGAGATCTTTGCAAGATAAATGAATGAATGGTGTCCAAAAGATGTTCTGGTGAAATAATAATCATGACCTAATCACTAGTGAGCTCATATTGTTGTTATACCAGTGATATTTACACAACTCAGGCAATCCTATTGGCAAGGGATAATCACTTCTTCTAGGGATCACACTATATATGTGACCAAGGAATGAGTAAAAATATCTTCCCTGGAAATCTGAGCGATCAGTTCCAAATCCTCCAATAGTTTTGACACCTGAGGGAGATAGAGATCTGATATTCGATTTTCTAACTGGAAAAAAGTAAAGGGCCTCATTTTCAGGTCCTTGATTATTGAATAAATGCTTTCATAATCCCAAGCATTATACTGTGTAAAATGAATTTGATAAAATAGACCTCACATTGTGTCTGCTGTCACAATGAACATTAAGCAGACATCCATTCAGGTGTCATCATGATTGTGAAAAATGCAATGTTAAATCACACTCAGAAAATGAGATTTGTAATAAAATCAGTTCTCTGACACTGTGTTGCTGGGGAAATGCATGTTAGTGCAGGATTGGATGTGTTCATGCTGTGAGCTAATATGACCACAAACTCTGTTCTGCAGGGAAAAAGTGCTTTATAACACACAACTAACTAAGGTTAGTTATCTAGATTAGTAACTCACAGAGTAATTTTGAATGAAATAAATAAGATATTAAAGATATTAATGGCACAGTGGTGTAGTGGTTAGCGCTGTCGCCTCACAGCAAGAAGGTCCTGGGTTCGAGCCCCGTGGCCGGCGAGGGCCTTTCTGTGCGGAGTTTGCATGTTCTCCCCGTGTCCGCGTGGGTTTCCTCCGGGTGCTCCGGTTTCCCCCACAGTCCAAAGACATGCAGGTTAGGTTAACTGGTGACTCTAAATTGACCGTAGGTGTGAATGTGAGTGTGAATGGTTGTCTGTGTCTATGTGTCAGCCCTGTGATGACCTGGCGACTTGTCCAGGGTGTACCCCGCCTTTCGCCCGTAGTCAGCTGGGATAGGCTCCAGCTTGCCTGCGACCCTGAGAGAATGAGATGAGATAAAATTTTCAAATTCTCCTTCTTCTTCCGGCTGCTCCCGTACGTTCGGGGTCGCCACAGCAGATCTGTTCTGCATATTTGATTTGGCACAGGTTTTTCTCCGGATGTCGTTCCTGACGCAACCCTCCCCCAATCTATCCAGGCTTTGGACTGGCACTAAGTATGCACTTGCTTGTGCAACCCCAGTGGTTGAGTATTTTACCTCATCTGCATGTCTTAGAATTTGAAATTTTTATTTCTATCTATAAAATTTACATACAAATCTGATAATACTGTTTTTAAATTTAAAAAATCACACTAATTAATTGTTTAATTAATTACTAACAAGGTAATCTGTTAAAGAGTAATAAAATTACATCTATTAAATGTACATCTCAAATAGGCAAAATAGTATTTTTCCCCAAAAAACTTTCAAAAATGCAACTTAAAATGTCGTAAACTGAAATAAATAATCCGAAGGTACATTGCTTTTTTTTTTAACATGAACAGTGCTGTGTTCGAGATAACGCCATCATTTGTTTGCATGACTTTATAAAGATGTTCATTTTGTTTTGTCATTGCATTTATTTTCCAAAAGATCCAAAACATATTTTTGTTTTTGAAATAACCATTATGTCTAAAATGTATTAAACTGGCCTGAGTTTCCCAAAAGCATCGTCACACAAAGATCATCAGTAAAGCATATACGCAGAGCCATGGCCTCACTTTTTGTTTATAAATGCCTTGAGACCTCAAGAATGGCACAGGAATAGTTTTAAGCGTTAACAATAAATCTAATATAGTAATTTTTACAATTAAAATGATTCCTATAGGTAGCAGTCTGAGTGAATGACCTTGACATCTGTGACGTCACTGCAGGAAGTCTATCGGTCTCATCGCCATTTCCGCTATACTAAAACACAGAGCTGACTGCAACTCCGATCCTCCATTTTGAGCTAATTTATCACTATGCCATGTAGATGTGTTGCTGGCGGGTGCAGCAACATGACAGAAGGTGGATTTACGTTGCATTCATGACCCAAGAATGTTCAAACTGCAAAGATTTGGACGCGTTTTGCGAGAAGTTCACGGGCACATTGGGTGCCTACAAAGTGGTCTCTCCTCTGCTCTGCACATTTTACTGAAGACTCGTACGAGACCTCTGATCTGTTGAGGAGTGTTGGCTTTAAGCCAATATTGAAAGGGGGTGCAGTATCAACAATTAAAGAAAACTACAAGAAAAGGAAAGTGAGTTCAGCTGCACCAGTTCTCCCGGAGCATGAACCGAGGCTTGTTGCCAAAACCCGGGACAGAACGGGACGTGACATATTATCGCTCGGGCAGTGACCTCCCCGCAGTTGTTGCTAAAACTGGTGACGTCCCGTCCCGAGTTTTAGTAATTGCCTGAGCTGAGCAGTAATGGCGGAATACTCAGTCTGGAGAAAATGGAGAATGAGTGGAGCAGCCGTCTGATTTCTCAGCTGGATATGCTTGCCTCAGCAGCAATATCTCGCCCTTTTGTGGAAGAAGCGAATGAATGGAGAACTGAATGAACAACTGAAAGTCAGATTGTTTTTTTTAACATTCTTTTTATTTCAATTCAGTTTGGACATTACATCATGAACATATCTGAATGAGTTTTAACATTAAATGTAGTAACTGACAATTACAAAAACCCCAACAAGATAATAATGACAACAACAAAATTTAAAATAACAACAACAACAACAATAATAATAATAATAATAATAATACAAAAAAAAAAGACCAAGGACAATTTAAAGATCAGATACAGGGCAAAAACAATTACAACAAAGACAATACAAAAAAAAAAAAGGAAAACGCATTACAGAGAGGCCACATCAAAATATATTATGACTAATCACAATCTTTGCTGTAGAGTATACTTATGCTCTAGCCTATTCTATGGTGAGTGTGGTGTGTGTCTTGATATAGTCCAGAAAAGGTCCCCATATTTTCTTATAAGTGTTTTTTGCTGAACCCTTTGCTGAAGCCTTCAGAGAATATCTTATTTTCTCCAGCTTGAGGAAATACAGAACATCCTTGACCCAATGTGTTACTGTTGGGGGTTTGCAGTCTTTCCATTTCATCAAAATCAACCGTCTGGCCAGAAGTGTTAGAAATGCAATACTATGGGATTGTGCTCTAGTGATCAGTGATCTAAGTGATCAGGACCACCCCAAATATCCCAACCACAGGACATGGCAAGACTGGTTGTCCCAGGAAGCCTGATATTATGTCAAAGATGGATGACCAATACTGTGCTAGTTTTGTACAGGACCAGAACATGTGGGTATGTGATGCTGGAGTACACTTACAACGATCACATAAAGGGTCAACATTAGGAAACCGTTTAGACAGTCTCAGTTTAGTCCAGTGGGAACGATGTAAAACTTTGAATTGTAGGAACCCATGTCTGGCACAAATTGATGAACTATGAACCCTGTCCAGGGCTGCCTCCCACGTTTCTCCGCAAATTGATTTCCCAAATTCACCTTCCCATTGAGATTTTAACTCAGAGGTGTTGGAGGATGAAAGTGCCATCAGTCTACCATAACAGGTTGATATGATACCCTTGAATGACACAGGCTTACCTAATACATGGTCATAGGGAGCACAAGGAGGTTGTATTGGAAATATTGGGGATATATTCCTAATGAAGTTACGGATTTGAAGAAAGCGAAAAAAATGAGGTTTAGGGATATTATACGTGTCACGAAGATACTGGAAAGAGACAAAAGTACCATTGTGATATAAATCCTGAAACTGCTTAATGCTTGCATTGTACCATACAAGGAAAGCCTTATCCATAACAGATGGTTTAAAACAATGATTGGCATAAACAGGTGATCTAAATGAAATGGAGTGCCAACCAAAATGCCTCCTAATCTGCGCCCATATTTTCAGAGATGTTTTCACTAGCAAATTAGTCATGTGATTTGTGTTTGATGAAAGAGGTGCATATACAAGAGCTGCCAATGATGATGGTTTACATGACTGTGATTCAATATACTGCCAAGAAAGTGCATCAGCACCAGGGTCCTCATATAGCCAATGCAACATAGGTCTTATATAACATGCCCAATAGTAGGATTGAAAATCTGGAAGAGACATACCACCCAAACGCTTTGGCTGTGTCAGAAGACTTTTTCTAGCTCTAGCAGATTTGTAGTTCCAGATGAAAGATGAGAGGATGCTATCAAATTTGTGAAAAAAGGACTTTGGAATAAAAACAAGAATATTCTGAAACAAATATGTAAATTTGGGGAGTATAGACATTTTTATTGAATTAATTCGTCCTGCTACTGACAGGGGGAGTTGAGTCCAACGTTTTAAGAGTTGTTCAACTTTTGTCATAAGAGGGGGGAAATTCTCTTTAAAAAGTTTGGAAAATTTGTCTGGCACATTGATTCCAAGGTATGTAAATTTAGAAGTTACTTTGAAAGGGGATGTGTTGAATGACATTGAACATGCTACGTTATTTACTGGGAAAAGTTCACTCTTGGACAGGTTAATTTTATATCCTGAGAGCTTACCAAATCTTTCCCATATATTTAATGCAGATGGAAGGGAATGAGAGTAATCAGAGAGGTATAATAATAGGTCATCTGCATAGAGGGAGACCCTATGTTCTTGACCCTCCCTGAAAATCCCTGTGAGTTGAGTTGTCTGGCGTAAAGACAAGGCTAATGGCTCAATTGCAATAGCAAACAACAGGGGTGACAAAGGACACCCCTGTCGAGTACCACGCGACACAGAGAAAAGTTCAGACGAAACACCATTTGTCCTCACTGAAGACATAGGAGCTGCATACAATAATTTGACCCATGAAATAAAGTTTTGTCCAAACCCAAATCTTTCTAATGTATAAAACAAATACCGCCATTCGATTCTGTCAAACGCAGTTTCAGCATCTAATGAAATTACCACCTCAGGTGTAGTAGACTGTGACGGGTGATAGATAATATTGAAAAGTCGACGTATGTTGAAAAAGGAGAACCTGTTTTTAACAAATCCAGTTTGGTCTGGAGAGATAATATGTGGAAGTATGGACTCTAGACGTGTGGCCAGGACCTTTGCTAAAATCTTAAAATCTACTGGCAAGAGGGATACAGGGCGATATGAGCCACAGAGATGGGGGACTTTATTTTTCTTTAATAACAATGTGATAGATGCCTCACATAATGTTTGGGGCAGATGTCCCAATTCAAATGACTCGTTATACATATCTAATAACAGTGGTACCAACTGAGTAGAGAATGCTTTATAAAATTCCACTGGGAACCCGTCAGGTCCAGGACTTTTGTTGGTTTGTAAAGCAGATATAGCTGCCTTAACCTCTTCAAGAGATATTGGACTGTCTAAGGATTCTACAGTGGCTTCATCAATCTGGGGAATAGTAATATCTGTAAAAAACTGCTCCATCTCCAGGAGGGTGCAATTTTGTTCAGAAGAATATAATGATATGTAATGGTCTCTAAAAGCATTGTTTATTTCTAAATAGTCCCGTGTAAGCCCATCTAGTGTCTTAAGTTCAGAAATAATATTAGAAGCAGAGGATTGTCTGAACTGGTGAGCAAGAAGCCTATGCGCTCTCTCACCAAACTCATAGTATGAATGCCTAGATTTAAGTAGCATTTTTTCAATATCCTTTGCGGTAAGCGTGTCAAATTCTGCCTTGAGAAGAAGACGGTCCTTAATAAGTTCAGGTGATGGGTCACTGGCTATCTGATTATCAATCTGACGAATTTGATGAGTCAGGCGAGTTATTATCTCTGTACGTTGTTTTTTCTGGAATGATGATATAGATATCAACCGGCCCCTCATGAAGGCTTTAAGAGCTTCCCAGATTGTGCTATGGGACACATCTGGAGTAGAGTTTGTATGTATGTATATCTCAATGTTAGCAGCAATAGCCCTGGCCATATATTTATCTGAAAGCATACTCGTATCAAATCTCCAGCATGGATGAGTTATAGGTACATCATCAAATTTCAATTTAAGAAAGAGAGGTGAGTGATCCGAAATGACAATTGCTTCATATGTACAAGCCCTGACTAATGGGAGAAGCTTCTTGTCTAAAAGAAAATAATCAATACTGGAGAATGTTTGGTGAACATTAGAAAAAAAAGAGTAAGCCCTGATAGTTGGGTTAAGAGAGCGCCACACATCCACAACTGCATAATCTGTGAGAAAACTATTTATCATCTTTGCTGACCTAGATGTAGTTATTTGTCTATTGGATGACCTGTCCAGCATGGGGTCTAAGCATGTGTTGAAGTCGCCTCCAATTATCAGATGATGAGAGTCAAGGTTAGGGATAGAAGACAGAAATTTAACAAAATTTCTTCTTTTTTTTTTAAATTAAAAAAAAAAAAAAAACCTTCATCATCATAATTAGGTGCATACACATTGGCCAGAACTACAGGAGTATTGAATAGAGTTCCAGTTACAATTATATATCTCCCCCCCCAACAGCAATAACATCTGAAGCAGTAAACATAACATTTCTGTGTATAATGATGGCAGCCCCCCTGGCCCTACTATTGAAAAGGGAGTGAAAACTCTGTGAGACCCACCTCCTTCTCAATTTCATGTGCTCAGAGACAGACAGATGTGTTTCTTGGAGAAATGCAATCTGTACATGCAGGGTATTTAAATGTGCCAACACCTTATTGAGTTTAGTGGGTCGACCTAGTCCTTTGACATTCCAACTAGCAAAATTAATGCAAGCCATGATATCACCAGAGCGAATATACTGCTAGATTATTTTCCATAGCAAATGTATATTGTAAAATGTATATTGTGGCCATAAAACATAAATTGGGTTAGAACAACGTATAAAAACAATACAGAAAATACAAGAATAAAGAACTACATTCAGCCCACTATTCCCACCCAACCAAGCACCCCCCCCAACATGGGCGCAGACTCGCTCTATACCCCAACATGAAGCTTTAACCCCAGCTTCAAGGACGTGGAACCACAGCGGTATTTAAACCGTAAGAAGGAGGAGGCAGAAGAAAAAAAAAACAATACCGTCAGGTGCCATGAATGACTGTAATGATTGCGAGACCAAAAAGCATAGCTAGCCTGTTTAGACATCAAATAATATTCAAATTCAGGCAGCATAACCAATCACCAAAATAGGCTACGTGTATTATCTAAAACCATAAAGTATTCATAATGTGTCAGCCACAAGAAAGAAAAAAAAGAGAGGCTATATTAAGAATTAACCTTGGCTTTGCGTTCTAAAGATGAAGTCTGTCAGTTTTAATGTCAATCAAATTGTACTTGACTGAGATGAGCTGATTCGATATGTGAACGTCCCTGAAAGAACGAAAAGGGATGAAAACGCAACCTGTATTTAGATGACCGTCACACGCCAGGCACCTGAGTTTCTGAGGCTGACTGGACGTATTTCATAGCCTTCCCTGGATCCATGAAACGTTGCTCATCTCTGTCGCGCAGGGTGACTCTGAAGGTAGCAGGATACCTGAAGCCAAACCGGGCATCAGGGATGTTCTGGAGCACCTTTCTGACGTTGTTGAACGCAGCCCTCTTTTTCGCTTCGGCAACGGTCAAGTCCCCGGATATGTATATGGTTTGTTCCTTGTACAGAAGGGCTCCCTTCTCCCGGACCCGGCGAAATATTTGTTCTTTGATGTGGAAGAAGTGAACCCTCAGAATGAGCGGTCTGGGTGAGCCGGGCTTCGGCCTGGACAGGGTTAATCGGTGGGCTCGATCAATGAGTGGCTTTTCATCGAGGTCTAGGATGTCCTTAAGGAGGTTGGAGACGAACTCTGTCGGAGTATTACCCTCCTCTCCCTCAGCAATGCCAATTATTCGCAAATTGTTCCTCCTCGACCTGTTTTCCAAATCCTCACATTTATCTTGCAGCCTTTGTATTTCACCTTTCATAACGGCCACGGTAGCTTCCAGTTCTGCCAGTGTATCGCTAGTTTTAGTGGCTGAGTCCTCAACAGCAGCTAGCCTCTCCTCTTGGAGATTGATGGTCTGCTGCATAGCCCCCGTAGTAGTACTCAGTTCCGACCTGACAGCGACCATGTCTGCTTGAAGTCCTTGAACTGCAGACTCAATTGTATGACATGTCGGATTTAAATGATTCCAGTATCTCACATAGCATAGTCGCTGTTACCTCTTCATCAGCAGCATGGGCTTGACTAGCGGAAGCAGTGGCACGTTGCTGCTTACTTGGCTTCGACATTTTCCCTGATCCCGACATTGCAAACACGTAAATAGATAACTTCTAGATGATTAATAAACGTAACGAAATGATTAAAGAAAGTAGATATACAGGCTTATTGGTCTTTTCATGAAATTAAAAGGACACCTGTTGGGAGCTAAAAAGATTCACGTCCTCATCGCATCCAGCGCAACAGCGCCCCCCCGAAAGTCAGATTGTTTAAAAAAAATCGGCCACAAGATCGGCCTTCAAGAAGCGAGAACACAGACGGGTAAGATGCGACTCTCATTTGGATACAAAACAACAAAAGCAACAACATTCGTTGTTTACCTGCATTTAGATTAATACATGTAACTTGTATTGTGTGTTTAAGTTACCGGTATAAGATTATTTAATTTGCTTCCAAATGTGATTGTCTCAGTTCATCTGATTATTTAATGAGCCTTTTACGTTTTATCAGTGAAAATGCATGCATGTGCATGTATGTTGCATAAGTTATAACACCTATCATGTTTTAATGAGAGTCAACCCACAATCAGTGAAGTCAAATCAGTCTTAGTTGAGCGAGTCGGTAACGGTATTTCTTACTTTCACCATAAATTTTTATTTATATGACTTTGGTCTATAGCTGTCAAAGGCTTCCGCCTTAAAACCGGTTCCCGCTGTGACGTCACACACTCAGGGCTGGCTGGCTCAGCGGGGCAGCTCAAATGCCAACTTTGCGGTCGATTTTAACTCTCAAATATATATATATATATATATATATATCATCTCATCTCATTATCTCTAGCCGCTTTATCCTTCTACAGGGTCGCAGGCAAGCTGGAGCCTATCCCAGCTGACTACGGGCGAAAGGCGGGGTACACCCTGGACAAGTCGCCAGGTCATCACAGGGCTGACACATACCTACGGTCAATTTAGAGTCACCAGTTAACCTAACCTGCATGTCTTTGGACTGTGGGGGAAACCGGAGCACCCGGAGGAAACCCACGCGGACACGGGGAGAACATGCAAACTCCACACAGAAAGGCCCTCGCCGGCCCCGGGGCTCGAACCCAGGACCTTCTTGCTGTGAGGCGACAGCGCTAACCACTACACCACCGTGCCGCCATATATATACCAATGTAAATATGCACCAATATAAATATAAAATATATATATATATAAAAATATATATATATATATATATATATTTTTTTTTTAATTCCCATTTATTCAGCATCACAAATGCTTTTAGTCATAATTCAGTGATTTCAAATGAAATAATATTTTACAGGATCTCAGGTTGCTGAGGGTCTACATTTGATCAAACATTCAAGCAACATACAAGCAGACCAATGTAAATATGCACCAATATAAATATAAAATATATATATATATAAAAAAAAATATATATATATATATATATATATATATTTTTTTTTTTTTAATTCCCATTTATTCAGCATACAAGAGTCAAGGATGGAGATACTATCCACTCAGAAATGTATTTAAAAATAAAGGTTCTGCATATCTCCTTTAAATGGTAAAGCGAGCAGCACAATGAATGCTCTGTCTCTTAGTTAAGATGCTCTTAGTGTTCAGATGCTTTTGGGAAACCCACCCCTGTACAGTGACATGAAAAGCATGTGTGTTTGTTCATTTTCAAAATCCAAATACATCACAAATGCTTTTAGTCATAATTCAGTGATTTCAAATGAAATAATATTTTACAGGATCTCAGGTTGCTGAGGGTCTACATTTGATCAAACATTCAAGCAACATACAAGCAGACCACACTGAGACTCTGCCTGTTTGATCTGCTTTATCTGAATATATATTGAGCTAATCTGTTTTGAAGTTTCATTCGCTGGGGGTCACAGGATGCCGCCTCTTCTTTTATATTGGTGCAGCTCAACACTGAAGCCATTGAAATGATAATGCAACCTTTTCACCATCTGGATCATTTTATTGTGCTCCAGCATGGCTATTCTGATCGTGCTCAGTCATATGACAAAGTTGGAAAATTACTTCATTAACCAGATGGCTTTTTTTTCCCATTATTATTTGTTAAAATGATATTTTTCCTAGAAACGTGGAAAGGCATTTAACATTGACGGTGCTGTAATTCCAAGTAACGTACGCGTGAGACGTGCTATCGATATAATATTATAATTGTCATAGTTGCAGTTAAAGGAATCCTGATTCACCTTCAGCACACTGCATCCTGGATTTTTCCCATAAACACATCTATATTATCATGTTTCCTCTGCTTTAGCTATAGTCGCTGTAGTGTAATGTGATACAGTATGTAAATATGAAGGCTGCCTGATGAGGAAGATGTAGCACACAGGGAAACTGTACTTAAAAGTATGGGTACTATGTCAATATCTTATTTAGTTAAACATAGAAGTGTGTAGGGCGGCACGGTGGTGTAGTGGTTAGTGCTGTCGCCTCACAGCAAGAAGGTCCGGGTTCGTGGCCGGCGAGGGCCTTTCTGTGCGGAGTTTGCATGTTCTCCCCGTGTCCGCGTGGGTTTCCTTCGGGTGCTCCGGTTTCCCTCACAGTCCAAAGACATGCAGGTTAGGTTAACTGGTGACTCTAAATTGACCATAGGTGTGAATGTGAGTGTGAATGGTTGTCTGTGTCTATGTGTCGGCCCTGTGATGACCTGGCGACTTGTCCAGGGTGTACCCCGCCTTTCGCCCGTAGTCAGCTGGGATAGGCTCCAGCTTGCCTGCGACCCTGTAGAACAGGATAAAGCGGCTAGAGATAATGAGATGAGATGAGATAGAAGTGTGTATGGTAAAAAAAAATTACTCTTGAGCGAAAGTCAAACAGTATCTACATTTTAAACATACTCAAGTAACCAAACATTCAAACATAGTCATTTTCACTAATGAAGAGGGCTGACCACAAGTTCATCGTATGGATCCTGCATGTTTAGCTAGTTCCTGTTGCAAACAGTCATAAGGAAAACATTCTGCTACCTCAGATAAACCTAGATTTTGGCTTTCTGGTTTGCTAATGTTAATTAACCATTTGGGAAAGAACAAACTAGCAAATTCAACAAGCTAATACTGTACATACTGCCCTGCCAAACAAAATAAGCCACACACTCTAATATTTGATTGGACCACCTTTAGCTTTGATTACAGCATGCATTTGCTATGGCATTGTTTCGGTAAACTTATTCAATGTCCCAACACTGATTTCAGTCCAGGGTTGTATTAATTTTTCACTGAAATCTTGTGTTGAGGATGGGAGAGTCGAACCACTGCGTAATGTCTTCTCCAGCACATCCCAAACATTCTCAATGGGGTTAAGGTCAGGACTCTGTCGTGGTTAATTCCTGTGTGAAAATGATTCCTCATGCTTCTCGAACCACTCTTTCACAATCCGAGCCCTAATTTTATGCTCGTGCCATCTGGGAAGAAAATGATGTGATAACTTGGTCATTCAGTACGTTCAGGTTGTCAGCGGACTTCATTTTATTGCCCCATAACGTTGCTGAGCCTCAACCTGACCAACTGAAGCAACCCCAGATCATAGCACTGCCTCCAGAGGATTGTACAATGGCTACTATGCATGATGGATGCATTGCTTCATGAGCTTCTCTTCTTACCCTGACACACCCATCACTCAGGAATAGGGTTAATCTGGATTTATCAGACCACATGACCTTTTTCCATTACTGCACAGTCTAATGTTTCTGCTTCCTAGCAAAGTGAAGCCATTTCTCCTGATTTGTCTCAATAACAAGTGGTTTTCTTATGGCTACACAGCAGTTTAGTACCAATCCTGTGAATTCTCATCACACTGTGAGTGTGGAAATGCTCTTAATTTCGCTATTAAGCATAGCCGTGAGATCTACTGTCAATTTTTTTTTTTTACAATTTGACTTCACCAACTATTTAATTGATCTCTGATTATGGTCAGTCAGGATCTTTTTCCAACCACATTTTTTCCACAAAGTTGATGGTTCTCCACTACGCTTCCAGGTTTTAATAATGTGTTGGACAGTTCTTAACTTAATTCCAGTCATTTCAGCAATCTCCTTAGTTGTTTTCATTGCTTGATGCCAGGCTTGTAGTACTTGAGTCCAGGTCTCAGACTTGAGTCTGACTTGTGCCCTAATTTTAAGGACTCGTGACTCGACTTGGACTTGAGCGCTGATGACTTGGACTTGTGCATTAACTGCATTCGGACTCGTAAATTGGAGACGAGGACTCTGATTTTTTCTTTATTTTTTTGTAACATGCCATAATAATTTGGCATAAGATATTTATATCTACATTCATTTGTGTACCAATTTTGTGCAAGAGTGTCACACCTGCATGCCTTGGTGCGTGCATCCAATAGACTCTCGGGTGCGCTCCGGACAGTAAACGACTCGTACCTGCACAGGGTTAAGGTGCAATCAGCACGCCTATATAAAAACTGTGAAAACACATTTACTTTGCGAAGTATTGAGTTGAGTCTATGATAGCCTGTTTGTGCCTCACTCGACCTATTGCCTATTTCACTGTTTTATGATTTTGCCTGCCATTCTGGATTGTTTACCTGTCTTCCCTCGTATGAATAAACACACCTTCTGCACTTACATCCGTCTCCCAACCATCTCTGACAGAATACTTCACACTCCCTGACAAAGAGAATGCACATTCACGTGTTCATATGGCATGTTCAGGAAAAAAACTGTTTATGGCGCTAAAACAGCCACCGTCAAATGGAGTCTTGTTCTCGGACTTGACTCGGATCAATAGTGGACTTGACTCAATTTTTTTTTTTTAATGACTTGGACTTGAGACTGGACTCGAACTTGAGGTTTTGTGACTCAACTACAACACTGCTTGATGCAGGCCAATAATCTGACCCTTCTGAAACACAGTAACGTTTTTTCCATGAGCACGGGATACATTTTCCGACATGTTTGTTGAAGAAATGAGAAGCTACTCACTGCATCAGTTAGGGTAAAAAGAATTGTTGCTAGCTGAAATACAGTAATCACTGCAGTAATTACCCAGTCAAAGGCTCTTACATATTTGCTTGTTTAAATCCAGTGTTGTAGTCGAGTCACTAAACCTCAAGTCTGAGTCCAGTCTCGAGTCCTTATTGTTCAAGTCTGAGTCAAGTCCAAGTCTCATCTCATCTCATTATCTCTAGCCGCTTTATCCTGTTCTACAGGGTCGCAGGCAAGCTGGAGCCTATCCCAGCTGACTACGAGCGAAAGGCGGGGTACACCCTGGACAAGTCGCCAGGTCATCACAGAGCTGACACATAGACACAGACAACCATTCACACTCACATTCACACCTACGGTCAATTTAGAGTCACCAGTTAACCTAACCTGCATGTCTTTGGACTGTGGGGGAAACCGGAGCACCCGGAGGAAACCCACGCGGACACGGGGAGAACATGCAAACTCCGCACAGAAAGGCCCTCGCCGGCCATGGGGCTCGAACCCGGACCTTCTTGCTGTGAGGCGACAGCGCTAACCACTACACCACCGTACCACCCCCAAGTCCAAGTCATTAAAAAAAAATTTGAGTCGAGTCCATTACTGATCTGAGTCGAGTCCAAGTTGAGTCCACTATTGATCCGAGTCGAATCTGAGTCAAGTCCGAGAACAAGACTCCAACAGCACCATTTGACAATGGCTGTTTTAGCGCCATTAACATTAGTTTGTTCCTGAACATGAGGTATGAGCAGGTGAATGTGCATTCTCTTTGTCAGGGAGCGTGAAGTATTCTGTCAGAGATGGTTGGGAGACGGATGTAAGTGCAGAAGCTGTGTTTATTAATACAAGTGAAGACAGGTAAACAATCCAGAACGGCAGGCAAAATCATAAAAAGGTAAAACAGGCTATCGTAGACTAGGCAGAATCAAAGACGAGAAACAGGAAATCAGGGATCAAGAAACCAAACAAGGAAATAAGGCTCGGTAATGTGTCAGCAACGCAACTCAATACTTCATCAAGTAAGTGTGCTTTCACAGTTTTTATATAGGCGCACTGTTTGTGCCTTAATCCCATGCAGGTGCGAGTTGTTTACGGCGTGCGTGAGAGAGTCTGCTTGGTGCATGCGCTGTCCGGAGCACGCCCAAGAGTTTATCTGATGCACGCGCCAAGGTGCGCAGGTGTGACACTCTTACATGAAATTATTACAAAATTAATGTACTGTAGATATAAATATCTTATGCCAAATTATTATGGGATGTTACCAAAAAAATAAAAGAAAAAAATCCGAGTCCTCGTCTCCAATTTATGAGTCCTAATGCAGTTAATGCCCATGTCTGAGTCCTAGTCATCAGTGCTCAAGTCTGAGTCAAGTCATGAGTCCTTAAAATTAGGGCACCAGTCGGACTTGAGTCCGAGTCCTGGACTTGAGTACTACAAGCCTGTTTAAATCCAAATTGCACCTTTTTTTTGGGCTGGGCAGTGTATAAAACATAAATTGCCAGCTTATTTAACTAATTAAATTACACAATTTAACTAGCAAAATTTACCAAACTTAAATTTACCAAACTGGTGGAGTCCACCAGGGGGCGAGGCATTGTTTTCAGTGGGGTTTCTTTGTTTGTTTCTTTGGGGGGGGGTTTTTTTTTTTTTTGTTAGCAACATTACGGGAAAACGGCTGGACCAATCTTCATGAAACTTTCAGGATAGATGGGCATTGGTCTCAAATAGAACCTCCAACATTTTGAGGGTCATTCGGTCAAGGTCACCCAAAAGGTCAAAATCTTAGTTATTACAGATTTACTACATAATTTTATGTAATAAAATCCTAGCTCCTCTGAAGAGCTCTTTAGTTGCACTTAAAAACAAACAAACAA
This sequence comes from Neoarius graeffei, assembly GCF_027579695.1. Taxonomy (NCBI): domain Eukaryota; kingdom Metazoa; phylum Chordata; class Actinopteri; order Siluriformes; family Ariidae; genus Neoarius; species Neoarius graeffei. The sequence goes on along the minus strand of NC_083582.1, from coordinate 43,167,162 downwards.
ACAAACAAACAAATGAACAAAAAATAAGCACTACCAGACGAGGTTTGTTTTGCCTGGCAACACTTGTTAATTTTTATATCGGAGACAAATGAGACAACTCATCCTGTTGGTAACTCCAGCAATAGACTATATTTTCTTATTACTAAGGGAAAAAAACGGAAACAAAAATCCAAAATCTCTTGGCTTAAGAGATTTGTAACAAAATAGGAATATAAAGAGTAAATTGAATGTACAGTCCACTCTGAAGGTACTGTCATGACGAGGTCAGATCTTTTATTTTCTTCTTGCTATACATTGAGGACATCTGGGTTGAAGATCAAAAGATGAATGAGATGAAATTTCAAAATTTCAGCTTTCATTTCCTGATATTTACATCTAGATGTTTTAAATAAACTAGTACATTGGTCATGTAGTGGTTAGTATTGCCACTTCCCAGCAAGAAGGTTCTGGGTTTGAACCTCGAAGCTGACTGGAGCCTTTCTGTGTGGAGTTTGTATGTTCCCTCATGTCAGTGTGGGTTTCCTCCAGGCAGTCTTCCCACAGTCCAAAGGCATGTGGATGAGAGAACCTGGAGACTGGTGTGAATGAGAGTGTAAGTGGATGTTTGTCTCTGTGTCCCTGCAATAGATTGGAGCCCTGCCCAGGTTGTACCCTGGGTCTTGCCTGAAGTCAGCTGGGATTGGACGCAACCCTGATAGTAAGCGGTATAGATAATGAATGGATGGATGGATGTGTTAAACAAATTGACACCTTTGATGGCAGACCACCCAATTTTTTATAGCTGAAGAAAATTATTGGAACAGATTGTCCATCCATCCACTATACATAGCCACTTATCCTGTCCTACAGGGTCATAGGCAAGCTGGAGCCTATCCCAGCTGACTATGGGCGAGAGGCAGGGTACACCCTGGACAAGCTGCCAGGTCATCGCAGGGCTGACACATAGACACAGACAACCATTCACGGTCAATTTAGAGCCACCAATTAGCCTAACCTGCATGCCTTTGGACTGTGGGGGAAACTGGAGCACCCAGAGTTAACCCACGCGGACATGGGGAGAACATGCACACTCCATGCAGAAAGGCCCTCGTTGGCCGCTGGGCTCGAACCCAGGACCTTCTTGCTGTGAGGCAACAGTGCTAACCACTACACCACTGTGCCGCTGAAACAGATTGTCTTAAATATCCCTTGCTTACAGTAACCAAGCATCAAGCCACTGACATCATCAAACTGTTGCGTTCCTCTTTTGTGATGCTTTTCCAGGCTTGTAGCTTCTTTCAGGTTTTTTTTTCCTGGGGGAGTTCCCTTCAGTGTCCTCTTCAAGGAGGTGATATGCTGCTTAACTGGGTTCATCTCTGGTGATTGACTTGACTAGTTTAAAACCTTCTGCTTTTTCCCCTGATGAAGTCCTTTGTTGTGTTGACAGTGTGTTTTGGGTCATTGTCTTACTGCATGATGACGTACCTCTTAATTCGATTGGATGCGTTTCTCTGTAAATTAGGAGAAAATGTTTCACACGCTGACAGCACATGTCACAGCACCCTCATGTGGTCTGGTAATGTACTTCCACCTGAATATTAATTATTATTAAGTCTTTGGACTGTGTGGGAAACCGGAGCACCCGGAGGAAACCCACACGGACAGAACATGCAAACTCCGCACATAAAGGCCCTCGCCGGCCACGGGGCTCGAACCCGGACCTTCTTGCTGTGAGGTGACAGTGCTAACCACTACACCACCGTATTTAGTCAGCCACCAATTGTGCAAATTCTCCCACTTCAAAAGATGAGAGAGGCCTGTAATTTTCATCATAGGTACACTTCAACTATGAGAGACAGAATGGGGGGAAAGAATCCAGGAAATCACATTGTAGGATTTTTAATGAATTAATTGGTAAATTCCTCAGTAAAATAAGTATTTGGTCACCTACAAACAAGCAAGATTTCTGGCTCTCACAGACCTGTAACAACTTCTTTAAGAGGCTCCTCTGTCCTCCACTCGTTATCTGTATTAATGGCACCTGTTTGAACTCGTTATCAGTATAAAAGACACCTGTCCACAACCTCAAACAGTCACACTCCAAACTCCACTATGGCCAAGACCAAAGAGCTGTCAAAGGACACCAGAAACAAAATTCTAGACCTGCAGCAGGCTGGAAAGACTGAATCTGCAATAGGTAAGCAGCTTGGTGTGAAGAAATCAACTGTGGGAGCAATTATTAGAAAATGGAAGACATACAAGACCACTGATAATCTCCCTTAATCTGGGGCTCCACGCAAGATCTCACCCCGTGGGGTCAAAATGATCACAAGAACGGTGAGCAAAAATCCCAGAACCACACGGGGGGACCTAGTGAATGACCTGCAGAGAGCTGGGACCAAAGAAACAAAGGCTACCATCAGTAACACACTACGCTGCCAGGGACTCAAATCCTGCAGTGCCAGACGTGTCCCCCTGCTTAAGCCAGTACATGTCCAGGCCCGTTTGAAATTTGCTAGAGAGCATTTGGATGATCCAGAAGAGGATTGGGAGAACGTCATATGGTCAGATGAAACCAAAATAGAACTTTTTGGTAAAAACTCAACTTGTCGTGTTTAGAGGAGAAAGAATGCTGAGTTGCATCCAAAGAACACCATACCTACTGTGAAGCATGGGGGTGGAAACATCATGCTTTGGGGCTGTTTTTCTGCAAAGGGACCAAGACGACTGATCCGTGTAAAGGAAAGAATGAATGGGGCCATGTATCGTGAGATTTTGAATGAAAACATCCTTCCATCAGCAAGGGCATTGAAGATGAAATGTGGCTGGGTCTTTCAGCATGACAATGATCCCAAACACACCGCCCGGGCAACGAAGGAGTGGCTTCGTAAGAAGCGTTTCAAGGTCCTGGAGTGGCCTAGCCAGTCTCCAGATCTCAACCCCATAGAAAATCTTTGGAGGGAGTTGAAAGTCCGTGTTGCCCAGCGACAGCCCCAAAACATCACTGCTCTAGAGGAGATCTGCATGGAGGAATGGGCCAAAATACCAGCAACAGTGTGCGAAAACCTTGTGAAGACTTACAGAAAACGTTTGACCTCTGTCATTGCCAACAAAGGGTATATAACAAAGTATTGAGATGAAGTTTTGTTATTGACCAAATACTTATTTTCCACCATAATTTGCAAATAAATTCTTTAAAAATCAGACAATGTGATTTTCTGGATTTTTTTTTCTCATTTTGTCTCTCATAGTTGAGGTATACCTTTGATGAAAATTACAGGCCTCTCTCATCTTTTTAAGTGGGAGAACTTGCACAATTGGTGACTGACTAAATACTTTTTTTGCCCCACTGTGTGTGTGTGTGTGTGTGTGTGTATATATATATATATATATATATATATATATATATATATATATATATATATATATATATATATATATGCGCAAACAATGGTGTGACAGTGGGGGGGATCTGCAAGCTGAAACACCTTGTTTCATGACCAGACTGATCTCACATAACTAACTAAAATAATTTTTGATTCATCTCATGTATATTAGAGCAATGTGAAATTCTTTCTCTGCATTTAACCCATCTGGGGATGTGAGCACACACATCCCCAGAGCAGTGGGCAGCTGTGCTGCAGTGCCCAGGGAGCAGCTGGGGGTTGGGTGTCTTGCTCAAGGGTACTTTAGCCATGATACAGAGGGAGGGGAAAGTGCTGTTCATCCATTTTTCCTGCTGGTCCAGAGAAAGCTGCTTCTCTAACCTTTAGGACGTGGCTTCCCTGAAATAAGCACTCTTTACAACAGTGGTGAGCAGAAGAGCATCTCAAAATACACAACACATCAAACCTTGAGGTAGATGAGCTCCAACAGCAGAAGACCACATCAGGTTCCACACCTTTCAGCCAAGAACAAGTATCTGAAGCTAACATGGGAACAGAATCATAGAAACTAGGCAGTTGAAGACTGGAAAAAGATGAGGTGATTTTGGTCTTTGGAAAAAGATCTGTCCAGTTCGGGTGAGTCTGTGCTCATAATGTCCATAGATTCCTGTCCTTGGCTGGCAGGAGTGGAACCCACAAGACTCTGGAGACTGTTGTGAGTGAAAATCCCAGGGGATCAGCAGTAATACCCAAACCAGTCTGCTTGGCACCAACAAACATGCCATGGTTAAAATCACTGAGATCACATTTCCCTCATTCTGATGGTCAATGTGAAGATTACCCGAAGCTGCTGGCCAAGAATCCGTATGATTTTATGCATTTTGCACTGCTGCCACATGAGATATTGTCCTTTTCCCCAGAAGTTCGGTTTTCCAAACAGCACACTGACATCAAACTCAAGTGGTCTTAAAGTATAATTACACCTGAATGTTTATACAACCAGCCCTGTCTTTTGTCTGCATGATATTGAATGTGTGAAGGTTGATTATAGAAGTGATTAATTGAAGAAGCCTTTATTTGTCACATGCACACTCAAGCACAGTGAAATTCCTCCTCTGCATTTAACCCATCTGAAGCAGTGAACACACGCGCACGCGCACACATACCCAGAGCAGTGGGCAGCTATGCTACAGCGCCCGGGGAGCAGTTTGGGGTTAGGTGCCTTACTCAAGGGCATTTCAGCCCAAAGCTGCCCCATGTTAGAAGAAGCATGGCTTGTTTTAAAGTGGAGGATTGTTTTAAAGCATGTTAAAATTGTTTTAAATTTTAAACATACCCTGAGTTTAGTGTTTAAAGTAAATCAAACTTCTATAGTCAGATAAATATTTTTGGTATGTTGGTATATGGGTCACACGGTCATGTAGTGGTTAGCACTGTCACCTCACAGCAAGAAGGTCCTGGGTTTGAGCCCAGCGGCCGGTGTGTGGTGTTTGCATGTTCTCCCCGTGTCTGCGTGGGTTTCCTCCGGGTGCTCTGGTTTCCCCCACAGTCCAGAGACATGCAGGTTAGGTTAACTGGTGACTCTAAATTGACCATAGGTGTGAATGTGAGTGTGAATGGTTGTCTGTGTCTATGTGTCAGCCCTGTGATGACCTGGCGACTTGTCCAGGGTGTACCCTGACTCTCGCCCATAGTCAGCTGAGATAGACTCCAGCTTGCCTGCAACCCTGTAGAACAGGATAAGCGGCTACAGAAAATGGATGGATGGATGAAAACTTCTATAGTCAGATAAATACTTTTGGTATGTTGGTATATGGGCAGCACGGTGGTGTAGTGGTTAGCACCATGACCTCACAGCAAGAAGGTCCTGGGTTTGAGTTCAGTGGCCTGCGTGTGGTGTTTGCATCTTCTCCCCGTGTCTGCGTGGGTTTCCCCCAAAGACATGCAGGTTAGGCTAATTGGTGGCTCTAAATTGACCGTAGGTGTGAATGTGAGTGTGAATGGTTGTCTGTGTCAGCCCTGCGATGACCTGGCGACTTGTCCAGGGTGTACCCCGCCTTTCGCCCATAGTCAGGCTGGGATAGGCTCCAGCTTGCCTGTGACCCTGTAGAACAGGATAAGCGGCTACAGATAATGGATGGATGTTAAAATTGTTTTAAATTTTAAATATACCCTGAGCTCAGTGTTTAAAGTAAATCAAACTTCTATAGTCAGATAAATACCTTTGGTATGTTCGTAGATGGGTGGCACGGTGGTTAGCACCGTCATCTCATGGCAAGAAAGCTCTGGGTTTGAACCTCATGGCTGCCGGGGGCCTTTCTGTGTGGAGTTTGCACGTGTCTACGTGGGTTTCGTCCGACAGGCCAAAGACGTGCAGGTAGGTTAATTAGCTACTCTAAATTGCCCAAAGGGTGTGGGTGTACAGAAAGGAACCGGTCACCCTACTGCTCCAATTCTGGTTCAGACAACTAAACATGGATTGGTAGTGACGGGTAGTCTTTTACATGAACATACATTTGAGGGTGAGAAAGCAGGTTTTATTTTGTCTATAGAGCAAACTATATGGAAATTATTTTATTATTATTCACCGTGGGCAGCATGGTGGTGTAAGTGGTTAGCACGCTCACTTCACAGCAAGAAGGTTCTGGGTTCGAGCCCAGCGGCCGGCTGAGGCCTTTCTGTGTGGAGTTTGCATGTTCTCCCCATGTCTTAAGCGAGGCACCTAACTCCCAACTGCTCCCCGGGCGCTGTTAGCATGGCTGCCCACTGCTCTGGGTAGATGTGTGTGTGTGTGTTCACTGCTTCAGATGGGTTAAATACAGAGAGGAATTTCACAAGTGTGTGATGAATAAACAGAGACTCAGATTGTTGGCGCGCCCGCGTCTAAGACGCACTATTTCGAATAATGAACACGTTGTCGAGAGGGGCAGGGGCCAATATGGACGCGAGCATTTTATACCCTATTTGGAACATTTTGTGGCGTATTACTTGACTTCATGGTCTCAATATCGAAAATCTTGCACAAATATGCAACTTCCAACATAATTATCTGGATATTCAACAGTTTTCAGCATTGGATGAATTTGTTTTGACCACCGCCATATTGAATATACATCTGCTCTGGGTATATATGTGTGTGTGTTCACTGCTTCAGATGGGTTAAATACAGAGAGGAATTTCACAAGTGTGTGATGAATAAACAGAGACTCAGATTGTTGGCGCGCCCGCATCTAAGACGCACTATTTCGAAATAGTGGGTATATATGTGTATACGCACTATTTCGAATAATGAACGCATTGTCGAGAGGGGCAGGGGCCAATATGGACGCGAGCATTTTATACCCTATTTTATATCCTATCTGGAGTCTCTGTTTATTCATCACACACTTGTGAAATTCCTCTCTGTATTTAACCCATCTGAAGCAGTGAACACACGTTCGTGTATTTACGCTGCCCCGTTTGTAGCGTCCCAAGCCAGTAAAACCTGATCCAAGTCTTTCGCTAGGTGGCGTCTTACGGTCTATGTATGAATATTCGAAAGAGACAAGAAAACATGGATAAGAAAAAAAAGAAAAATACATCTATTTTGTCATTCTTCGGCAGAAAGAGAGTACATTCACCTGAAAAAAACGATACCCCTGATACCCAAGGTAATTAGTCATACTAGATTTACAACAACTACTGCAACATCAGAACAATCATAGACATACATATAGTCTACACACATCCTGATTCTGATGATTTAATCAACTGTTGTATCATTAGTATCAGACATTATTCATTTTCAAACTTCATAGCCTGAATTTGAACCCAAGGTTGAAGATTCAGCATCCCATCTGATTCTCTGAAATTAGAAGTAGAGATGATTAGAGACAAGCAGAATTAGACCGTCACAGCATGCAAAAAACAAACCCGTTCTTGTGCTATAATTTACAAGGAGGAGATAATATAGATGTGATATATAGTGGCCTGTGGTTGAATTCCAAAATATTGCCACTGATTAAACAATATCTCAATATATTTGGTTGAAGCATTGATTTTTGTCATCTACATTGCTTCATATGGCTTCTAATACCAAAAAAAAAAAAAAAAACAGAATTGAGAAGAAAAAACCAGCCCCTGGGCTGCCCCAGCTGTTCATTGGGCTCGCTTTGCTCACTAGGTTCACTTCAACTGAAGGATAATCACTGGGCCCCCCATTGTAGAAATGGGCCCCTGTTTTTTTTTCCCAGGAGGGGCCTGACCTGCAAAACAATCTGAGTCTCTGAATAAAGTTCTGCTTTCTTTCTTTCTTGCTTCAAGTCAATGGAAATGAAAGACCATCCCTTTTGATGGTCTTCTCACTTCTACGATAGTGGAATATCCTTCCGCGCAGGACTAGCTTGCTGTATTGAAAATGACAAAATAAATAACTGAGCACAAAGTGAGTTTACTGTGGTGAGATGTTTCAAGAGTAATCCTCGGTAATTTGGCGTGATATTAAACAGTATCAGGTTTAATATTCGGCTGGCGGAGTGAGGAATTCTTAAAAACAAAAACAAAAAAACCTTCCGCCATGTTCGTGTCAGCGTAACCGGAAGTACAATTAAAACTGCTTCCGCTTTCCGGTTGCTGGTGAGTCCGTGGGTGCTCTTTCTTTCTTTTTAGGGCTAGGATGTGGGATATAATAGCTTATTGGTCGTGTTGGTTTGTTTCAAGCCGGAAGCGCGAGTTTAATTCGGACAGAAGGGCGAAAAGGCCCCGGGTGGCTGAGTGAAGTGCTGGAGTTAGCGCCAGTGTGCTGGGAATCAATGGTGCGCCGCTTATTCTTCCTCAGGAGCCGAACCTCGGAGAGACCCTTTAATCAGCGTTTCAGGATTGAATGATGGCGTGTTGAAACTTGTGTGCATTGTTTGTTTTCTCTGTCTGGACCTTGACGCTGCAGTGGTGTGTCCGGTTCACCGCGGGCCGTGCTGTTAGCGCGCTAGTTAGCTTAGCCGCTCGCTGTGGAGCCTGCAGGTTGGCGCGCGTGCGGTTGAAAAGTTGACTGTGATGCTTAATGAAGTTTGTGTGCAGCTTTAAAGCATGCTCTCTCTCTCTCTCTCTCTCTCTCTGTGTGTGTGTGTGTGTGTGTGTGAGAGATGGGTGGTGTGTGAAGTACTGTAAAGCTCAGTGTTCTGCACTGCAGCCTGTTTGCGACACCGCCTTATTGATGCATTGCTGTTTATAAGTTCTTATAATGTATTTACTTTTCGTACTTGGATGACGTCACACTGGTTATAACGCACAAGAAATCGCGCGCCAGGTGTTGATCACAGTGTGTGTGTGTGATGTCATTGCAGACAGGATGAGTTTGAGCTGATTGACCCCGCACTCACTGCTCCGCCCTCCTTCCTGTTTGAGCTGCTGTCGTCATGGCGTTCGTGGCCACGCCCAGCGCCACCGTTGTGGATCAGACAACCCTTATGAAGAAGTACCTGCAGTTTGTAGCCGCCCTCACCGACAACAATACGCGTGAGTACCATCCATCCCATCCCATCCCATCCCACATCACGTCTTTCGTTTCTGATATGATGCTGATATCTGATTCCTTCTTTCCACTAACACGAACCAGGTGCTAGTTCCGGCTGGTAGTGGTAGTATTATGGCCCTTTTCCACTACCCTTTTTCAGCTCACTTCAGCCCGACACGGCTCGCGTTTCGACTACCAAAGAACAGCACGACTCGGCTCGCTTCAGCCCTGCTGAGCCCCTAAAACTCGCACCGTTTTGGAGTGGGGCTGAAGCGAGCCGAGTGAGGCTGGGGGCGTGAGCAGACACTCCCCTGTGCACTGATTGGTGAGGAGGAGTGTCCTCACATGCCCACACACGCCCCGCGAGCACGCTGGGATCTGTAAACACCGTAAACCCGGAAGAAGAATAATTACGAATTACGAGAATTTCTGAAGCCTTATGCGCCTCGCCTCATCTATACACTCTTGCCAGTATCTGTTGGCGTTGTCGGTGACAACAAGCTACAGAACCAAGACCAGCAACACTAACGACTCCATGTCCTCCATGTTTATTGTTTACTCTCCGGGTCGTGAGACGACCGCTTAAAAGCTCACTGATGTCACTGTTTGCGCCGCTTAACGACATCACGTGACATCCACCCACTTTCGCTAACTCCACCCAATGTGTCCACCCACTTCCAGCCAGCATGGTTCAGCGTGGTTGTAGTCGAAATGCAACTCCAATAGCCCCGCTCAGCTCGACTCAGCCCAACTCAGCACGGCACGGCTCAGCCCGACTCAGCCACGTTTGTAGTGGAAAAGCGGCATTAGTTCAAAGCCGCTTCAACCAGAAACTTCTGAAGGCCAATTTATGCTGACAACCCAGTCCTCGCAGATAGCGTCGCAGACAGTGTCTGCGTAGCCCCCCCACCTTCGCAGACACTCTGCGCGCACCTCCCAAAAATTGTGACCCTCGCAGACAGCGTCGCAGACAAGATGGCTCTGATTGGTCCACTCTGCATCCGCTGTACATGCACTTCCGCTTCCCTACTTTCCCGGTTTGGTTTGTTTTCACAACCAGCATTTTTAAAAACACGAGCGAAGATGGAGCAGCACGAAGAGCGGTTGATCGAGGAAGTGAGGAAGTACGTACATCTATACGACTCCAGTTCTAGTCATTATAAGTAACCGGAGGATAAACACTCCACTAACCACACCCACCAACTACTCCTAGCGATTTCGCGACTTCGCGCCCCCTTGCGTTGTGGCGGTGAATAACATCGCGCACGCCTATTACTCCCCGCTCAACGATAAATTACAACTGTCTGCGAAAAGCTATCTGCGAAAGCCTTGTCGCAAGAGAATGCAGAGGCCTTAATACCCCTTTTCCACCAAATCAGTTCCAGAGCTGGTTCGAGGCCGGTGCTGGTTCACAACTCGTTCAACTTGCGAGCCAGCTCAGAACCAGTTTGCTTTTTCATAGCTCGCGGTGCTAAGGGGAGCCACGTCAGTTACGTCGCTGTATACGTCAGTTACGTCGCTGCGTTTGCATAAACCTTGGCGCAAATATCGAAGCAAAAACAACGCGGAAGAAGCAGCAGCAACTAGCCTGGCAAGCCAGACTAAATGTGAATATTTAGTCTGGTCTCGGTCGTAGACATTTCCAAAGGGTGGGGGTGGAACAACCCGTTGTCTTTCAAACTGTCTCTGTGCGTATAGGCCAACGCTCTGACCGATCAGCGCAACAGTGACTGTGACGTAGTCAGAGCGACAGAAAGCAGTGGGGGAGGCCTTGAAATAAATAATTTTTCAAAATGCGTATTAATTAATAAACAGGTTCTAGATATTAAGAAGTTTGGAGATAAGGACCACAAGTTTGGAGTCTGTACCACATACACTCATTTTTTTTTTCCAAGTGTTTTTCAAGGGTTTGCTTAAACTGTTTTAGAGTTTTTATTTAGTGGTGTTTGGTGAAATAATTTCCCTTAAATTTAAAATAATGAGAAAATAAGAAACAATCAAAAAGTAATGTTTCAAAGCTGCTTATTAATTCTTCGTACTGCACAAACTAGCCCCATCCTTTTGGCTACGAGCGGAGCCAGCTGGTAGATCAGACTTTTGCCATAGCCGGTCGGCAAAACAGCGAAAACATCCTTCTTGAAAAGGAATGAGCGGACAGCCTCTTCCTGCTCATGTTTCAACGAAAACTCCAAGTGTAATTCTTCTACAACTGATTCCAAAGCGGAGTCAAACGCGCGCTGTTCACTAGCCGTAGCCATCTTTCCTGCTGCGCTTTCTCCAGCGTCACGCAGCTTTGTCATCACTCCTGCAAAAGCCCGCCCAAAGAATCCAAACAAAAACCTTGCATTGTGATTGGCGGGCACAATTTGATGCCCGGGTGTTTTGTTAATATGGTGCGAGGCTAGACCCACTTGTAGGCAAAAATATTTTTGGCCACTAGGCGGGTGGGTCTAGTTTACTAGGCTAAGCAACAACAATAATAATTAAAGCCGCAAGCGGCCTCGACGGGCCCTCGCGCCAGCGGCCAAGTGGGGCGGGGGCATGCGTCCCCGCGAAATACCTTCCACAGCTTCTTCGGCAAGAGACATTACCACAAGGTAGTGGTGTGAAGGAAAAGCATTATGGAATTATTTACCAAAAACCCGTTTTGGCGCAATTGCGTCGGCCAAAAACAGCGCCCCCCATGGACGAAAATTTCCAAAATGTGGTATACATGACATGGGAGGTAGTAAGAGGGTGGCCGTGAAGTTTGACCAAATTTGAGGAAAGACTGGAATTTTTGCCCCAAAATAGCGCCCCCAGTGGCGAAATATCACAGAAATTGGGTAACATGTCAGAAGCTCAATGAGTGATTTGCGTGTGAAGTATGAGCAGTTTTGAGCAATTAGAAGATTTGTTATGAATTTTTAAGCATGTAAAATTTTGCAGTGAAAATTGATTGACGTATAACTTCTGAACGGTTTATGCAACGTGAAACGTATTTAGAAACTTTTGTCAGCCATGTCTGTAGATCATGTCTATCAATTTTGGTGACATTCCTATGAACGGTCTAGGAGGAGTTGCGCCGAGTTCGTGGCCATGCATTTCGCACAAAAGTGAAATTACCTCACTTCCTGTTGGGCGTGGCTAATGCATAGGCATAACATTTTTGTCCGGCTTAGTGAGATACATATGCGTACCAAATGGCATGCCACTACTACAAACTACATGGCAACCAGGCACCTTAATGCGGGAGGCCAAAATCACAACGAGTTAGGGGGCGCTATAGAGGCCCTGAGGCCCGCCTGGAACTGGGCTTCTGGTTCTCAGTAGCGGTGGCAGTCTAAGAAAAAGGAGCCAAATTTCGTGCGTTGTCGACCATGGCAAGCGCCCCAATAAGGGTCTTGTAAAGAGTTTGCTTGGCAAGTTTGACAGATCAGAAGCTGCAATATCATTTCTGCCATAACCAGCACCCCCAGGGGCGAAAGTGCACAAAATTTGGTGTAGATGTCAGGTGAGCTATGAAGAGTTTGCGTATGAAGTTTGATGACAATTGAGTAAATAGAAGATGAGATGTAGATTTTTGAAGAATAAATTTTTTGGTTTTTCCCATGTCAGTAGGTGGCGCTGCGCTGTACATGAGCGATTATGAGTTGGAAAAATAAGTGTCTGCAACAGCAACGTACTCTCACAAGGTAGTGGTGTGAAGGAAAAGCATTATGGAATTATTTACCAAGAACCCGTTTTGGAGCAATTGCGGCGGCCAAAAACAGCGCCCCCCATGGACGAAAATTTCCAAAATGTGGTATACATGACATGGGAGGTAGTAAGAGGGTGGCTGTGAAGTTTGACCAAATTTGAGGAAAGATTGGAATTTTTGCCCAAAAATAGCGCCCCCAGTGGCGAAATATCACAGAAATTGGGTAACATGTCAGAAGCCCAATGAGTGATTTGCGTGTGAAGTATGAGCAGTTTTGAGCAATCAGAAGATTTGTTATGAATTTTTAAGCATGTAAAATTTTGCATCGAAAATTGATTGACGTATAACTTCTGAACGGTTTATCCTACGTGAAACGTATTTAGTAACTTTTGTCAGCCATGTCTGTAGATGATGTGTATCAATTTTGGTGACATTCCTATGAACGGTCTAGGAGGAGTTGCGCCGTCTTCGTGGCCATGCATTTCGCACAAAAGTGAAATTACCTCACTTCCTGTTGGGCGTGGCTAATGCATTGGCATTACATTTTTGTCCGGCTTAGTGAGATACATATGCGTACCAAATGGCATGCCACTACTACAAACTACATGGCACCCAGGCACCTTAATGCGGGAGGCCAAAATCACAACGACTTAGGGGGCGCTATAGAGGCCCGGAGCCCCGGCCAAGTTTGGGCTTCTGGTTCTGAGTAGCGGTGGCAATTCTCGGAACTGGTGCCAAATTTCGTGCGTTTTCGCCCATGGCAAGCGCCCCGAAAATGGCCCAACAGCGGAGAAAAATAAAGAAGAAGAAGAAGACGGAAGAAGAAGAAGAAGAAGACGGAAGAAGAATAATAATAGTGAACTCTTACAAGAACAATAGGGCCTTCGCCCATAGGGCTCGGGCCCTAATAATGGACGACTTCGCGTTTGTACAGCTGCGGCTTCTCGTTGCTTAAAAATGGCGATCTTTCGCGGTCTTATTGTTGTTGGTCTTAACTCCGCCCCCCGCTGACGTAAGCGGTTCTTTCCTCTGGCCCAGCAGAGAGTTGGTGCTAGCCTGGAACCGGTTTTTCTGGCCCAGAGCCAGTTCTTTGTCAGTGGAAACAGAAAACCCGGTTCCAAACTAAGCACTGGCCCCGAACCAGCCCTGGAACTGCTTTGGTGGAAAAGGGGCATAAGAGACTCTCAAATACCCCTTTTCGATCAACAAGGAATACTGTCCGTGCACCAAATTTTAACCCATCTAGAGCATGGGCAGCACGGTGGTGTAGTGGTTAGCACAGTCGCCTCACAGCAATTAGGTTTTTTGCATGTTCTCCCTGTGTCTGCATGGGTTTCCTCTGGGTGCTCCAGTTTCCCCCACAGTCCAAAGACACGCGGTTAGGTTAATATGGGACGGTCTTGAACGAGGCACCTAACTCCCAACTGCTCCCAGGGCGCTGTTACCCAGAGCAGTGGGTGGCCATGCTATGTGTGTGCGCTCATTGTGCATGTGTGTGTTCGCTGCTTTAGATGTGTTAAAGGACATGGGACATGGATTTTTTTCTGGGCATAATTATGTATAAAGGACATAAGAAATGCCATCTAAATCACTGCAGGGCGTCAAAAATGTGAAAATCATCACGTTATTCAAGTTTTTTTTATACATCAGCGTAAAACAAGGATTCGTTAATGAGCTAGGTGGTCACGTGACCCGTGACGTAACAAAAACTTTCCAAGGAGCCAGCGCTTGGGAATCTAATGTAAACAGGTTACCGAAATGGACACCATCGACAGTGACATTCCTGATGTTTCACAGAGATGTGAAGTTAGACCCTATCAATTCGAACCGATAGCTGGAAATTCACATGAACATAGATCTTGTCTTTACTCTGACGGGTCAGATGATTCTGAGAGCGAGAGTTCATTCAATCCCCATGAAACTGAAAGCGGTCGGCTCGATAACACTTCCTGGTAAGTTAAAAACAATTCTGCTCAAAGGCTAATGATCTGTTGAAAGAAGTATTATTTTTGTATCATACATTGAAAGTTCATCATAGATCTAGCTAAAGTCCGTTGCAAGCTAGATTTTTTTTGCTGATATTTTTCGAGATTGATTGAGATACAATGCTTCCAGAGTCCGAGATGAAAACATTCAAAATGGCGAAATGAGTCAGAATTATGATAATCAATAATTGATACACCCAAAATTATAATACTAATCCTTACCTCGGCTTTCAGTCGCTTAGCGAATGCACCTCGTGGTGGCCGTAGCACTTCGGGTTTCACTCCGCCATCTTGTTCCTGAATTGGGACGTTGGGAACGGCTCCATCTTTAAGTAGCCTCTTAAATTTGGCTTGGCAATTTAATATCGCTCAGTACCTGAGTATTAATGTTGAAAGAATCCTCAGTGAAATGGTCCGAACACAGTTTGTGGGAAACAGTAGGTGCAAAGTTTTTTCAACAGGTGTTCTGTAAAGTTGTCCTACTTAGCCTACTGTGCATGCGCGAAGCCGACTGCGCATTAGTGATGGGAATTTCGGCTCTTTTTCGGGAGCCGGCTCTTTTGGCTCTTCTTACTATAAGGAGCCGGCTCTTTCGGCTCCCAAACGGCTCCTGAGATTTTATTTTTGATTTAATTGCTGCAGTTAACTAGTTAATTAATTACATTATGTGAAAGTCTGTCTCTCTCTGAGGCACCTAAGGACAAAAAACTATTTCGGCTCCCCAACTCTGCTCCCACCGAAGAGCCGGCTCCCGTCGTTCACTTCGAAGAGCCGGCTCTTTGAACCGGATCGTTCGCGACCGACACATCACTACTGCGTATGCGCAGGTGAGCCCACACTTTCCTCAGCTTCGGGTCCTTGGGGAATGCAAAAAAACTTACTCCAGGGCATTTCCCATTGGAATTATTGCAACCATAAGCAGCACAATACACCATGATGTCCAATGTACTTTAAAGACTATAAAAACAATTTTCTTGTCATCCACTTCTCCATTCATCTACCCACTTGTGCTGTGCCCGAAAGTTTTTGCGGCGTATGATCACGTGACAGCGGCTCTTCCGGCTGTAGAAAATGCATATCGGAAGTTGAGCAGAAATGCCATATAATCATCACGAATATAACGATTTTGCTGAATTTAATAGATGATTTTGTATTTGTTGATGCAATTAATTCATATTTTTAATGGAAAGAAACTGATATAGCGTGCTTTTATGTTTCATGTCCCATATCCTTTAAATGCAGAGAGGAAATTTCACAAGTGTGTGATGAATAAAGTTGTGCTTGCTTTCTTTCTTTTCATTTCAACCAAAAATTAAATGGGTTCGGAACGTGAAAAGTTGATTCCCAGCTGGAACCAGAATATCCCTGGTTTTTCCAGCATGAACCGTGAGATCAGTGAGCGTGTCATTCATTTGGAGACGGAGCACAGCGCAGCAGTGGAAAAAGAGACATCTTCAGAAAAAAATGCATCTGCAATAACAGTCAAAATCCTTCCCACGCCTGCGGCACATAGGGCGGCGCCGATCTCCATTTCTGTAGCCCTCGGCCTCTTGCCTATTATGCCGCTTTTCCACTACGAACGCGGCTGAGCCGTGCCGTGCTGAGTGGGGCTGAGTCGAGCTGAGTGGGGCTGTTGGCGTTGCATTTCGACTACAACCGCGCTGAACCGTGCTGGCTGGAAGTGGGTGGACACATTGGGTGGAGTTAGCGAAAGTGGGTGGACATCAGGTGATGTCGTTAGGTGGCGCAAACAGTGACATCAGTGATCTTTTAAGCGGTAGTCTCACGACCCGGATAGTAAACAATAAACATGGAGGACATGGAGTCGTTAGTGTTGCTGGTCTTGGTGCTGTGGCTTGTTGTCACTGACAACGCCAACAGATACTGGCAAGAGCGTATAGATGAGGCGAGGCGCATAAGGCTTCAGAATTCTCGTAATTCTCCTTCTTCCGGGTTTACAGATCCCAGCGTGCTCGCGGGGCGTGTGAGGACACTCCTCCTCACCAATCAGTGCACAGGGGAGTGTCTGCTCACGCCCCTAGCCTCACTCAGCTTGGTTTGGCTCGCTTCAGCCCCACTCCAAAACCGTGCGAGTTTTGGGGGCTGAGCAGGGCTGAAGCGAGCTGAGTCGTGCTGTTCTTGGATAGTCGAAACGCGAGCCGTGTCGGGCTGAAGTGAGCTGAAAAAGGGTAGTGGAAAAGGGCCATTACATAGCTCGGGTTACAGTGGGGGGCTAGTCCTCTGGTAACCGCCAGAGTTTGACTCCCCACTCGTATCTGTATTGCAGCATGCCTTGCCAGATGGCAGTAGGTACCATTTTTATGATGGTCTATGGTATGACCCGACCGTGAGTCGATTTCATGATCAAGAGGCGGACACGCTAATTGCTAGGCCACTCACCGGTGCGATAACAAAGTAGCTCACGGTAATCTGTGCGCTGTGCCGTCTTGCGACTACTGTTTACTCCTGTTGTGAATTGTACAACGCCGTCCGTTCATGACTCATCCTTGATTTACAACAGTTCCGCTCGAAACTGGTGAAAACGTCTGCTGGTTCGCTAGCTGGCCCCGAGGTTCAAAGAATCCTGAACGGAACCATTCAAGAACCCGTTCCTTGTTGGTTGAAAAGGGGTATGAGAGACTCTTGGCGTGTTGGTGCTACTCTGTAAGCTGTTTCCCGAGCCGGTTCTTTGGGTTGTCAAAACATGAAGTGGTTCGAGATTATTCTCTGAACCGGCCCTCAACCTGTCTTGGTTGAAAAGCAGTAAGAGCGGTGTGTGTGTGTGTGTGTGTGTGTGTGTGTAGATCTCACACTGACATCTCTATGGCAACTGAGCATAATGGAGATGTGATGGTCAGTATCACATATCCACTGAGTACGCAAAAACATTATGGTCCAGATTTAGTAACGGTTTGTAGCATGGCGTTTTTAAAAAAAAATAAACCTACTGTTGGGATTTGCTAAAGACGTGCAGCGCAGAGTTAGCGATGGAAAGGCATGGACACAGTTATTTTAGTGGTTGATCTCGTTCTATGTACTGATAAGAGGTTCCCTTTCAGAGCACAGCATTTGAAGAGGAGAACATTTTAAATGAATCGCGCAACATGATTTACTAAAGTTTGAAGCTGCCCATTTACTGCTCATTATGGCATTATGTAACGCTGAAAAAAGCACGTCTTAATTTTGTGCTTGATATTGAGAGAGAGACGCTGTGCACGAGTGTGCAGCTACCTGTCAAATGCAGCCAGAGCGAGTGTACACAGGAGCTTTTTGTTTTCGTAGATTAGGTCATATTTTTCTATTCAGAATGTAATTTGCGTGCTTGTGAAAGGTACAGAATGTCCCGCACTGCCTGCTCAGGAAGGAAGCACTAAAAATGAGAGCATGTGGTAGAAGAGGGAGGGTTTTCTCCGCTTGTGGTAATTTATTTGTAATACAGAGACATATTTATCAGAACATACCGATTGCCGAGGCTGGTTATTGTGTACCTGTTTGTGACCCTGTGCGAATTTGTGCTGTTCTCGCTAGCCGTTATTAAAACGAACGGATGGAGTTAATTCATTTCATGAATTTACATGTTATTGGGAGATCACCTGCACAATTGGACACTCCCGCCGGCACCTTTTCTTGATTGTGGCCTCGCGCTAATTTGTCCTGCTTAGTAAATCTGGCCTAGTGAACCAGAGGGCTGTTTCCAAACTGTCTAAAGCTGAATTTTTTTTTTTTTTTTTGATGTACAGCTTTTAGCCTGTAAGTTTCACACCGTAAAAGGATTAATTTGGCCTTGGGTTCTGATTCCCAAACCTTGAACCAGGAAAAGTCAAATGAGATGTACCCTCATGTTGAAATTCCTACTCGTCAGCTAGTTTTCCTCAACTATAAGTTCCTTCGCAGTGTGTACGGAGTGAAGCCAAATCAATATGGCTGCTCACAGCATCAAAGAAAACAAAATAGCACTTGTTTACTCTTAAATGAGTGTGTGTGTGTGTATACGGGGACACACGTATAGTGTTTTTGGTCAGTCCACGTATATTAAATGTATAACGCTGACTATACAATGTGCTGTATTGAGGAGCAGCGTTGGAGTCGAGTCACTAAACCTCGAGTCCAAATCTCATCTCATTATCTGTAGCCGCTTTATCCTGTTCTACAGGGTCGCAGGCAAGCTGGAGCCTATCCCAGCTGTCTACGGGCGAAAGGCGGGGTACACCCTGGACAAGTCGGCAGGTCATCACAGGGCTGACACATAGACACAGACAACCATTCACACTCACATTCACACCTACGGTCAATTTAGAGTCACCAGTTAACCTAACCTGCATGTCTTTGGACTGTGGGGGAAACCGGAGCACCCGGAGGAAACCCACACGGACATGGGGAGAACATGCAAACTCCACACAGAAAGGCCCTCATCAGCCACGGGGCTCGAACCCGGACCTTCTTGCTGTGAGGCGACAGCGCTAACCACTACACCACCGTGCCGCCCCCGAGTCCAGGTCATTAAGGAAAATTTCAAGTCGAGTCCGAGAACAAGACTCCACCCGCACTATTTGACGATGGTAGTTGCTGCGTTTATGTGAAACCGTCTCCGCTACTGTGTTGGACTAACGTTACTGCTCGACTGCCCCGTTTTAGTTAATAGGCTACAGATAAAAAGCTTGTTCATCGCTCAGCAAGCCCCGCCCACTATCAACGGGGCAATGAACATAGCATGTCACTTCCTCCTCCGGGTGGAGTCTTGCCAAATGACGATTGAAGTTCGAGGTCGCCCCCGTCGTCTCCTGGATAGTTCTTCTACATATGGAACACACAGCAGTGCGTTTTTTTTTTTTTTTTCTCCCCCCACTGCACGAGAAGTCTGGATAAGCAAAGCGGACAATCCTAGGGGCTTCTCTCCAGGCATTCTAGCGCCATGAACGTTAGTTTGTTCCTGAACATGACGTATGAACAGGTGAATGTGCATTCTCTTGCACAAAATTAGTATAAAATTTAGTGTAGACATACAGTGCCATGCAAAAGTTTGGGCACCCTTGCTGAAAATGTCTGTTACCGTGAATAGTTAAGTGAGCAGAAGATGAACTGATCACCAAAAGGCATAAAGGTAAAGACGACACATTTCAGCGCTTTCTGCAAGATTTGTGTATTATTTTTGTTTTGTACAATTGGAGAGTGAAAAAAGAAAAGGAACACCATGCGAAAGTTTGGGCACCCCCAATAGATTTGAGTTCTCAGGTAACTTTTACCAAGGTTCCAGACCCTTAATTAGCTTATTGAGCTGTGGCTTGTTCAAATTCTTCGTTAGGAAAGGTCAGATGATGCAGATTTCAAAGCTGTATAAATGCTCTGACTCCTCAAACTTGTCCCTCAAATCAACAGCCATGGGCTCCTCTAAGCAACTCCCTCACATTCTGAATAATAAAATAATTGATGCTCACAAAGCAGGAGAAGGCTACAAGAACATAGCAAAGTGTTTTCAGGTAGCTGTTTCCTCAGATCGTGATGTTATTAAGAAATGGCAGTTAACAGAAACAGTGGAGATTAAGGTGAGGTCTGAAAGATGAAGAAAACTTTCTGAAAGAACTGCTCATTGGATTGCTAGAAAGGCAAATAAAAACCCCTGTTTGACTGCAAAAGACCTTCAGAAAGATTTAGCAGACCCTGGAGTGGTGGTGCACTGTTCTACTATGCAGCGACACCTGAACAAATATGACCTTCATGGAAGAGTCATCAGAATAAAACCTTTCCTGCATCCTAGCCACAAAATTCAACGTCTGAAGTTTGCAAATGAACATCTAAATAAGCCTGATGCATTTTGGAAACAAGTCCTGTGGACTGATGAAATCAAAATAGAACTTTTTGGCCACAATGTGCAAAGGTATGTTTGGAGAAGAAAGGGTGCCAAATTCCAGGAAAAGAACACCTCTCCAACTCTGAAGCATGGGTGTGGATCAATCATGCTTTGGGGTTGTGTTGCAGCCGGTGGCACAGGGCACGTTTCACTGGTCGAGGGAAGCATGGATTCGAATCAGTGGCGGCTGGTAGTCTTTCAAACGGGAGGCTGGTTGGTTACGATATTTCCAGATTTTAAAAGAAAAAAGATCAATTTTGCCCATACTCTTGCCTCTGATCTGGCTGATTGTTGGCAGCGTCACAAACTGTGAAATAACAGGTTCTTTTGGCCCATTAGCCTACTGTCCAATATACATGATGGTGGTGTTGGGGGGGGGGGGGTATATTTTAACATTTTATGTTTTAAAATTGTGGCATGTTGTTTAAAAATTGATCATTATTGAAAGCAGCTCTTTGTCAGGAACCTCAGCAGTAGAGCTGGGTGCCACACATTTCATTCAATGACACTTTCCCTATATTTTACTTATTTTGACTGAGAAATGTTTTATTGGCAATTTTGATAACCCTTCACTTTTAATCCAGGTCAGTAGTGTGAAATGTTCTCGGCTGTGTTTTTGTTTAAAAATGTTTTCCAAATTGTAGCTGTGTTTAATTCATATCCAGAAAAATATATATTCAAATATAATATACTCAGCATAAACATTTTAAATAGATTCTATATTTTTGGTCCATCCATGACATATTACTAAAGTAGCCTATTTACTGTTGTTGATGTGGGTCACTTGCTGTTAGCCAATTCACTTTCTCGTACCAGGAGAGCTGAAAGGAACGAGTATTATTCCCTACCTTTTTCACCAAGTCAATTTGAGGCGTTGGTCTACCCTGCTCTTTAATTTTAATTTTTTCCTCGAAAGGAAGACTGGCAAATGGCTTCACCAAAATTAAATCAGCAATGCTTGGCATCCGTGCGCAGCTTTCTTGCTAGCTGACTAGCCCCCTCAAGTTCAAGTTCAGTCACTCAAATAAACGAAATTTCTGGAACTAAGATAGCAAACTTGACAACACTATATTTACACTTTATTTACAATGAAAATATATACAAACTAAAAAAGCTGGTAGAAACCGTATGTAATGAATGAAGTCGAAATGTAAGCTGATCTCTTACAATACACCACAGCACTTGCGAATCCGCATGGGACTGAACTGAGATTCACCGCTGCCTGTCTATAGTTGAAACGAGCTGTCAGTCAAAGAAAATATCCGGCCGCTTTCACCAATCACCAGTCTCCTCGCGGAAAGCTTTGCCATGTCCCTCCCACTGTGAGGCTCGGAGTCCGTAGGCGGGCGTTTTCGCAGTATTTGTCCAATAACCGTCTTGCATTTTGAGATTGGAAAGCGCAGAGCTCCCAAATGCCATTGAAGTCCACTGAGGCTGCGCTGCATCGCGCTGTCACGAGGGGGAGAAACTCACGCGCACATTAAAGTTATAAGGGCATTTTTAGAGGAGGCTGAGCCTCCCTCGTTGTCTTAGAGCAATCGCCCGTGATTCGAATAAACACCAGCAAATTCTGGAAGCAAACATCACACCAACTGTAAAAAAAAAAAAAGTTGAAGTTAAAAAGAGGATGGGTCCTACAATAAGACGATGATCCAAAACGCACCTCAAAATCTACAATGGAATACCTCAAGTGGCACAAGCTGAAGGTTTTGCCCTGGCCCTCACAGTCCCCTGACATAAACATCATTGAAAATCTGTGGATAGATCTCAAAAGAGCAGTGCATGCAAGACAGCCCAAGAAACTTGTAGAACTGGAAGCCTTTTGCAAAGACGAATGTGTGAAAATCCCCCAGGTAAGAACTGAAAGATTATTAGCTGGCTACAAAAAGTGTTTACAAGCTGTGATACTTGTCAAAGGGGGTGTTACTAGGTACTAACCATGCAGGGTGCCCAAACTTTTGCTTTGGGCCCTTTTCCTTTTTTGTCATTTTGAAAATGTAAAAGATGAAAAATAAAAAATTGTTTTTGCTTAAAATATAAAGGGAATGAGTCATCTTTAACTTTATGCCTTTTGGAGATCATTTCATCTTCAACTTGCTTAACTGTTCAGTCACAGCAATTTTGACCAGGGGTGCCCAGACTTTTGCATACCACTGTAAATATCTTATGCCAAATTTATCATGGCATGTTACAAAAAATAAAGAGAAAATCCGAGTCCTCGTCTCCAATTTACGAGTCCGAATGCAGTCAGTGCACGCGTCCGAGTGCTCAAGTCCAAGTCAAGTCACAAATCCTTAAAGGAACAGTCCACCGTCCTTCCATAATGAAATATGCTCTTATGTGAATTGAGACGAGCTGCTCCGTACCTCTCCGAGCTTTGCGCGACCTCCCAGTCAGTCAGACGCGCTGTCACTCCTGTTAGCAATGTAGCTAGGCTCAGTATGGCCAATGGTATTTTTTGGGGCTGTAGTTAGATGTGACCAAACTCTTCCGCGTTTTTCCTGTTTACATAGGTTTATATGACCAGTGACATGAAACAAGTTCAGTTACACAAATTGAAACGTAGCGATTTTCTATGCTATGGAAAGTCCGCACTATAACGACAGGCATACTAACACCTTCTGCGCGCTTCGGCAGCGCATTGATACGGAGCTCAGATATCAATGCGCTGTCGAAGCGCGCAGAAGGTGTTAGTATGCCTGTCGTTATAGTGCGGACTTTCCATAGCATAGAAAATCACCACGTTTCAATTTGTGTAACTGAACTTGTTTCATGTCACTGGTCATATAAACCTATGTAAACAGGAAAAACGCGGAAGAGTTTGGTCACATCTAACTACAGCCCCAGAAAATACCATTGGCCATACTGAGCCTAGCTACATTGCTAACAGGAGTGACAGCGTGTCTGACTCACTGGGAGGTCGCGCAAAGCTCGGAGAGGTACGGAGCAGCTCGTCTCAATTCAGATAAGAGCATATTTCATTATGGAAGTACAGTGGACTGTTCCTTTAAAGTCGGACTCAAGTCTGAGTCTTGGACTCGAGTACTACAAGCCTGGCTAGAGGTTAAAAAATGGTGCATCCCCCTCCCCCCCAAGCATTCCCAGAGATGTGTAAAAAAAAAAAAAAAGCGTTCTGAGGTAAATTGAATGCAGCAGTGATGTCAATGTAACTCCACCCCAGACGTCTTGAAAAGCAAACAGTGCACAATTTGAGCCTGTTGTTAGCAGTCAGTTTCACAAATATGGCCAAGTTTCCCGTCTGAAGCTGGCGTGTGAGATGGGAAGAGCCCGAATGGTTTTCGACTGGGCTGTCGACCTGAATGACTGACTGAAAAACTTCATAAATACACTTTAAAAAAAAAAAAAAAAAGAATACTGACTGTGCCTAGTCTGAAAGAAGGCTGGCAGTAAAGCAGGAAGGTCTTCTTAAGGTTCTAGCTTAAACTGAGGTGTGTCTCGGCGAGAGCTTGACTGCTGTGACCGTGTGTGTGGTGGTGGTGAAAGGAAAGATGATATCAGTTATGAGTCACCAATTATGCACCGTTCTCTCTAATGTGGCTTTTAGAGGATGAGACGAAGCTGAAAATGATGCAGGAAGTCAGTGAAAACTTTGAGGTAAGCCTGAAGTCCTAAAATTAGAATTGTAGAATTTTGTGTTTTTTGTTTTTTTTTATTAATTTTTAAATGCTGTAAAATGCCCTCAAACATTTTGTTTTTTGTAGAACGTGACGTCGTCTCCACAGTACTCAACTTTCCTGGAACACATCATCCCCCGCTTTCTCACCTTTCTTCAGGATGGAGAGGTGCAGTTTCTTCAGGAGAAGCCCACGCAGGTGCTTTCCTCGGCTTTTTCTGCCTAAACAAGCTCTCTGTACCAGGGCTTTGAACCAGAATTTTTTTCCTATTGGTTCGTTCCGAACAGAAACAGAATTTTAAAGTTTTGGGTTCCGCCATTAAATAGACGTTCCCGAACCGGTTAGAACAAAAAAATTTCGTTCCCGGAACGGTTAATTACGTTCCCTGTCAGCTGTTTAACAAACGGCTATAAAATGATGTCTCTGTCTCATCCAGCTTAAGCCAAATGTAGGCTAATTCTATTACAACCTTCATTAAATAAGACAAGAAATAATTCAAAACAATTATTATTTCAAATGTTGGCGATTTGGATTCTCAGTATGTCTTCCCATCTACACAAACAGAAAAAGTGCCAAAAATGAAAGAGAATTCGTTTAGTGTGTTACCAAAGGCTAGTCAGGCCCTATGCACTGATAGGCTAACAGAGGTTAACGTCATTTAATGTTCGCGAGCCTCTCATTAACGTGGACAAATATATTGATATCGTGTTTGAAATTGACGTTTTCGAATAACGATAGACTGCAATATTTACCTCTTATTTAAGATGTGGAGACGTGATAGTAGTCCACCCTCCTGCTCTCTCCATTCAGTCAGCGAACGTCACACAGGAAGTGAACCCCAGCGGGTCATAGAAACTTGCGCAGGAGAAGAATGACTTTATTTGTAGGCTACGGAAACTTTGAGGAACAAAATAAAAACCGGTATTAACCGGTTACCATTATTTTTAATAAGCGTTTCTGTTCCGGAACATAAAAAATAATAAAGTTTCTGGTTTCGTTTCTGTTCCATGTGAAATAGAAAAAGTTCCCGGTTTTCGTTTTTGTTCCTTGAACCAGTTCAAAGCCCTGCTGTGTACCGTTACTATTCCCCTTATCCTTAACCCTGGAAGCACTTTATAGTTTACACACAGTCCGGTTTCTTATTCTGATGTTCTCTTCCAGCAACTAAGGAAGCTGGTCCTTGAAATTATCCACCGCATCCCTACCAATGAGCACCTGCGACCTCATGTAAAGAACATCCTTTCTGTGATGTTTCGCTTCCTTGAGGTGAGCTGGATTTCACCGGGGGACGTCTGCAACACACACGCAGTGTTTCCACGTTGATTTGAGTGTGTCTTCAGTGTTTTTGAATGCTCGTGTTTTTATTCTTTAGATTGAAAGTGAGGAAAATGTGCTGATCTGTCTGCGCATCATCATTGAACTGCATAAGCAGTTTCGACCTCCGATTTCTCAAGAGGTGAAACACTGGATCATCTCCAGCTGTATGATTTTCATAGTGAGATTAAGCAGCCAAAGCAACTGTCTGCATTTGTTATTTTTCCGAACAGATTCATCATTTTCTGGACTTTGTGAAGCAAATCTACAAAGATCTGCCGAAAGTAGTGGTATGTACTTGTAATATTACATTATAAAATATCATTTATTATACCCCCGCTCCGAAGGAGGAGGGTATACTGGTTTACCTCTGTCTGTCTGTCCAAAACACGCCTTTTTTTCAGCAACCACAAATCATAGCCTCTTGGTACCAAAGTTCAGCTTGGGGTTCTATACGGCAGGGATGAGAGTTTTCCGCTTTTTGGCGGATTTCCGCGCTTTTTTTTTTGAGTAAAAAAACGACCTTTTTATATTATGCCAAATCTGTTGAGAAATTTTTTTTTTTTTTTAAATTAATTTCGGGGGGTTGGGGTATGTTCCTTCATGCTGTTCAAACTTGATTAACTCCAACGATGTTTACACGTTATTTGTAAGTCGCCATCTTTAGTCTCGTTTAGTCTCGTTGAATGTGATGTAAAATTCGTGTTCTCATTATCTGTAGCCACTTTATCCTGTTCTACAGGGTCGCAGGCAAGCTGGAGCCTATCCCAGCTGACTACGGGCGAAAGGCGGGGTACACCCTGGACAAGTCGCCAGGTCATCACAGGGCTGACACATAGACACAGATAACCATTCACACTCACATTCACACCTACGGTCAATTTAGAGTCACCAGTTAACCTAACCTGCATGTCTTTGGACTGTGGGGGAAACCGGAGCACCCGGAGGAAACCCACGCGGACACAGGGAGAACATGCAAACTCCACACAGAAAGGCCCTCGCCGGCCACGGGGCTCGAACCCAGGACCTTCTTGCTGTGAGGCGACAGCGCTAACCACTACACCACCGTGCCGCCCAAAATTCGTGTTATCTACATTGTTATTGGTCAAAACATCTATGTCGAGACCATAATAGCCCATCAAAACAGTTTTTACAAAGACATCCACATCCGCTTTCTTTATCAAAACTTGCACATGTTCGTGAGCTGCATGTCAAAAATACGCTCCTCTAATCGGCGTTTTTTCTCAAGATGCTGAATACTATTGACAAGCGAGATGACGCGAAGGTACGTGAAATTGATGCTGGTATAAAAAAACAAGTTTAGCAAAGCAAGAGAGGAGTGTGAGAGAGAGCAGAAGAGAGCCAGGTTAGAGCATGTAAAAACACAGGAGGCGCTGGCTAATGAAAGAAAAAGGAAAAAAGAGAGGACTGATGAGCTTTTGGCTTTGGCCAAGAAGCTGAAGTCTAAATGATCAAATGAAAATTTGTTTCAAAATAACTGGGAACTGTAAATAACTTTTAACTATAAAAAGTGTAAAAGACATTTTCCTTTTGAAGAAAACATACAAGTGATGTGGACAATAAGATACAGTCCCCATAAAATATGCATTTGTTTGATTCAATACATTGAATAGATGATAATTTGAATTCTAGCTGACAGTGTTGATAACTGTATAACTTTAAAGTTTAAATAGACATTGTGAAGAAATCATATACAAGTAATGTGGACATTAGGAAAAGGTCAGTCTCGATAAGATATGAATTTTTATTTAATTCAATATATTGAATATATGAAAATTTGAATTATTAATGGAACTATAAATGACTATGAATTTTAATGGACATTTTTTAGAAAAACAAGTGATGTTGACAATGAGTAATAACCAGTCCCCATAAATCCCAGCTGACTACGGGCGAAAGGCGGGGTACACCCTGGACAAGTCGCCAGGTCATCACGGGGCTGACACATAGACACAGACAACCATTCACACTCACATTCACACCTACGGTCAATTTAGAGTCGCCAGTTAACCTAACCTGCATGTCTTTGGACTGTGGGGGAAACCGGAGCACCCGGAGGAAACCCACGCGGACACGGGGAGAACATACAAACTCCACACAGAAAGGCCCCTCGCCGGCCACGGGGCTCAAACCCGGACCTTCTTGCTGTGAGGTGACAGCGCTAACCACTACACCACCGTGCCGCCCCAGGGAGACCGTAAAAGAGAGAATTGCAGTAGTCAAGAGGAGAAAAGATAAACGCATTGACCAACATTTTGGCATCGGTTTCTAATAGAAGAGGGCGGAGACGTGCAATATTGCGGCGGTGAAAGAATGCGTTCTTAGTAATGAGTTTAAAATGGGGTTCAAATGTAAGGATGGAGTCAAAGAGAACTACAGTAACGGAAAGCAAGGAAAAAAGCTGTTAATTTGCGAAGGAAAGGAAACGCAGGACCAAACTAATGAATATCGGCGCTCAGCGAGCACCTCGGCGTGATCAGCTGTTCGTTTAACGACAGAACGATGGAACGGTCAGTGCACAGTCAAAGGTTAAACCTGTAGATGGCAGTAATGCAACACTGGATGCCAGCTGCCGTAAAACCCAAAAGAAGCAGCAGCAGATAAACCTGCACATGCGCACACGGACTTCCTCTGTCTGCTTGACTGCGCAAAGCGAGCGATTTCATGCACATGATTTTCTCAGGAATCCCTTCAAATTAAATCACTTCCCAGCCACAGAATGGCCTGATATTTTGTGAGATATTACAGGAATAAACGTACATCACAATGACCGAAGTTCAGAGGGAACTCAATTTTCTGAAATTGAAAGGCTGTCTCGCTTTAAAACCAAACAAATTTTAATTTTTTTTTTTAATTTTGCTGAAAAATTGTGATGTCAGCATCAAGCTAACTAACTGTGATCACTCGGTGTACACTGTAACCTGCTGCTCTGTGCGTATGAGGATAATGAATCGTCATACCCGTTATTGTGCATCGTTACTTTTGTATTGTGCCGATTTTTAACTGTCCTCCGTTTCTTTTCTCTTAGACGAGGTACTTTGAGAATCCTCAGGTGATCGCGGAGAACACTGTGCCCTCTCCGGAGATGGTGGGCATGATCACGTCAGTGCTGGTGAAGACCGCTCCTGAGCGGGAGGACAGCGAGACCCGCACGGTCCGTACCTACAGAGCTCTGCCTGTTACTCGGTTGCCTTTTTTTTTTGCACACACAGATGCTTGAGACACAATGATGAGGGCGATGTGCTTTAGCCCAGAAAATGGTACACACGTGTGTGTGTGTGTGTGTACTGTATGTGTGTATGTGTGCGTGCTTTAAAGTACCATCAGTCCTGGGCGCTGAAAGTAAAACTGATAAGATCTGAGTGTCTCTGCTGACTGCCACTGAAGCTCAATTTCCAGATTACTTTACACTTGGCTGAGAATGTGATTCCTGCGTGATGTCTGAGAGCCGTTTTTATCACTCAGCACGTCTCATCTGTTGTTTTGTCCGAATGGCGTTTCTACTTTCCATCCACTAGAGGGTGTCGTCCACCCGTTTCTTTGCGCTGATGGTCTTTATTGTCAGAACCGAGAGCTATTGCGTCATCTCCAGCTGTTTGATAATCCATTAATGTCCTTTCAGATAGACACAGCGATGATTGTGCTGCATGCGAGGGGGGGAAAAGCGCTTTCAATTAATTACTCCTCGTGTCATATTTTATTAGTGACAGCTGGTGCGCCATTGAGCAGCCGAGCTCTGTCTTGTTTCTGAGTGATGTCGTCCCGCGGGGTGTGTCTCATTTATCTCCTTTCTGTGCTGCAGCATACCATCATTCCCCGGGGGTCGCTCTCTCTCAAGGTCCTGGCTGAACTGCCAATCATTGTGGTGCTCATGTATCAGGTGAAGACGACGCATCGTACATCCGCAAGCTTCGTAAAAATACACGCTTTTTTCAGTGTCTAGAAACTCCCCGTACATCCTGCCAGTCTTCTGATGATTTGTGTGTGTGTGTGTGTGTGTGTGTGTGTGTGTGTGTGTGTGGTTTTTTTGCAGCTTTACAAACTAAACATTCACAACGTGGTGTCTGAGTTTGTGCCGCTGATCATGAACACCATCATGCTGCAAGTGTCTCCTCAAGCACGGTCAGTTTCTTCTTTTTAAGAACACTGTAGCGTAAAGATTGGCGTTGTATATGACAGGGGTTCACAAACTTTTTTTTTTTTTTTTTTTTTTTTGGCCAGTGAACTTATTTTAAAAGTAGACGGCCTTTCGAGTTCATAAAACCGGTGAAATTTAGTTCCCTCTGAAATTTGGTCAATGTTTATTTCTGTGATATCTAAAATTAAAAAAACAGGCCATTCTGTGGCTGGGGAGTTATTTAATTTGAGGGGATTCCTGAGCAAATAATGAGCATGAAATCGCTCGCTTCGCACAGTCAGGGAGACAGAGGAAATCAGTGTGTGCAGGTTTACTTGATTCTTCTTTTGGGTTTTACGGCAGCTGGCATTCACAGTGTTGCATTACTGTCATCTACAGGTTTACCTTTGAGCGTGCGCTGACAGTTCCATCATTCTGTCACTAAACGAACAGCTGATCACACCGAGGTGCTCGCTGAGCGCCAATATTTATTTATTAGTTTGGTCCTGCGTTTCCTTTCCTTCGTATATAACATAACGTCTTTTTTCTTCTCGCTTTCCGTTACTGTAGTCGGTCTTTCACGTTTCATTCGCATACTCACGTCCACCATTTTTGTTTCCTATTTCAAATTTGTATCCCACAATGCCTTGCGCAAACAGGGAAAGCCCACCACGTGATGCATGACGTAGTATCTTGAATTGGGTCACAGTGAAGCAAGAAAAAATAGCGGAGAATTTAGGGCCATGTGGCTTTAAATTCATTAATTGTTCTATTTTTAAAAAACTACTAAAATTGGAAGTCTGTGATTTCAAATTCAGTAGTTTTCGCTCCACTAAACAAAAATAACTGGGTGTTAGGGAAAATTCTTTTTATGACCTAAACCTGAAAAATCTGAATGTCAGTCCTACCTTTTAAGGGTCCAAAATTCTCCTCATACTTCCTGTTGTGTCAGTTAATAGAAATGATAGGACTGCTATTTAAAAAATTTAGTGCATGTCTGTAAGTAATAAACTGAATAGTCAGGTTCATGTCTTGTTTTCATGAGCATAAAGTCCATTTTACACCAAAAATAATTCATTTCACTGCTTTCCTGCACGGTTTTATAGTAAATAGTTTGAATGTGCATTATTACTGAAAATAATCACACAGTTTAGAAGAAGATCATATGTTATTTACCAGCTTAAGGTCGGTCTGTATCATGATATACCGTGACCGAGGTCTTGAAAGTACTGAGCGAGGCCCTCTGGGCTGAGGTCAGTATTCAAGGCCGAGGTCACAGTATTTCACAATACGGACCGACCTTAAGCTGGTAAATAATATATATTTTATTTGTTTCTTTACCAAATTCTAACAGAAAACGAGAGCGCCCGAAAGGGAAAAACGAGCCAAGCCGCCATTTTGAATCCTCATTCACGGCTGTAATGCAAATTGCTTCCTCCTCGGTATACGAGTGCACTTCCATGGCAGGAAAAAACTACATTTTGCCGCCTATGTAGTCCCCTATTTATACAAATAGGAGTCGTTCAGGATTCAGCCATGTTTTTGCTCGGCGTTAGCAAGTTAGTTTTTAGCTTTCTCCTGAAATGTTTTCTTTTATTTCTTCTTCCTCAGGGTAGTAAAACTTGCTTTCGCTGTGAACACTGTCGTTATCCATGCTGTAAAATTAATGCTATTCTCCTGAGAAATACAAAAATAAAAAATGGACAAAAATTGCTACCATGTTTGTTGTTGTGAACGAGCGAGTCGCCAGAGGTCTGTAACTGGGGTCCGTACCGTAGGATACAGACCCCCTCGCCAGCCAATCAGAGCGCAGGATTTGATGGAAACCGGACCCCGAAAAAAAATAAGAAACCTTTATTTGTCACATATACATTCCAGCACAGTGAAATTGTTTTCTTCGCATGTCCCAGCTTGTTAGGAAGTTTGGAGTCCGAGCACAGGGTCAGCCATGGTACAGCTTGGCTGTGCCGGGGCTTGAACCCCATTTGAGATTTTCACATCTGTGCTCTGTGATAGTTAGAATTTTCATGAAATTTTGGTTGTCACTAATGCTAAAGCAGCACTGCTGCAGTTGGTTACAGACCGAAATGTCACCCAAGTGCTGTTTAGATTTTAGGCAGATGCTCCAAAATGTAGCATGAAATATTGTATTTAGTAGTTTTCCATTTTGAGCTATGGCTGTGAAATGTAAAAAAAAAACAACAAAACACACATTTGAGAGATTTTCTGTGAACTGCCAGTTTGATTAACAGGAGTGTATGTTGGTCATGGCACTGCTGCAGCCTGGTGTAAAATGGGTTTAAGAGATCCTGTAAAGTGCATAAGGGTGTATGGAGTTTTGAGTTTTAATTATTTTAAAATATTCCATAAATCAAGTTCATATAGATAGAGCTACGTTATAATTAAGTTGCAAGGTTTCCCCGAGAAAACTGGAGTGTCGTGGCATCCTGAGTGCAGCGAGATGCAAAGAGCACGGCGGCATGGAAGCTAGCGCAGAATTTTGAAATGCAAGGGTTCATTTTGTGGCTTCTGGTGACATCTAGAGCTGATTATTATTTTTTTTTTTTAATGAGTGCAACTTTTTTTTTTTTTGGTGGGGGCTATATTTTACTTGTAAGTTTACTGAATTCTCACACTTAAAACAGAAAAGATATCAATATAATACCCACTTGCATCTCACAAGCAGTGTACTGTTCCCAAGGAGACTGCAGTTTTTCAAATCAAAGTTGATGGTGATGCAACATGGCTCAAGTTGTTCAAAATACTGATCATTAAATTTTGGCAATCGTGCGGATGACTAAATGCTCTCACTGTCAGACTCAAGCCAGTCAGCAGCATGCAGCAAACTGGCAGTCATGGTCTCACAACTATGGTATGCCACTGTTTCCGAATTATTTTCCCCAGTGTTCTTTGTGAGAAACTGCATAATTAACCCCTTCGGACACAAGGAAAAATGCTATGGAACTTCATGCGTACAATTGTACACGTTCTGTCCGAAGGGGTTAAGCTGCAACCCGTCGACGTTTTGCTCACTTATACCCGGCTTGAAGGCTCCACCATTTACCGATGAATATTAATTGCTCATATCTCGTCCCATCAACGCGGCACGCTCAGCCAATCGGCGCAGAATACCCTTCCCTGACATCAGCTGTGAACTTGGGTCAAGTTCAGGGCCATGGGCTTGCATGAACTGTATTAATTACCTGCTCAAAGGCTACAAAACGCATACATGTTGATTCTAGCTTTATACTATAGGCCTAAATTGTAAGCGTCGCGGCGGCAGTTTAATGGGTAGCGGCATGTCACTAAGCGTATCGGTCAGTAAATTAAACGTAGCAGGGCCGCTACACTATGATGCTTTAGGGGAAACCCTTAGTTGGTAAGAAATCTCTCGTGTCTCTATGTGGCGTTACAATCCTGATCTATTTTATTTAGTAAAATAATGCACAAAATACAAAAATACAGTGTACATTAAGATACACGGTTAACACAGTGTATAACGCTTATTTCCATTGTGGTCCGGCAAGAATCAAATAGCAAAAATAGGGGTAAATAGTAAACACACATGTACATAATAATAATGAACAAACATAATTATATTTAATAAAAATAAGTTATGAAAATAATGATAAATTTGAACAAAGTTGTGCAATTAATGTACACACAAAATAGACCAACAAAAAAACCCCACAAATTAATACAGTAGATTAAAAAAACAAACAAATAAGACTAAGACATAATAAAAGAATTTTGTGACTGTTGATAAAGTTGATCAAATAAATACTTTTAATCCTATTTTTGAAAACACCTTTCGACTCGATAGACTGAATGTGACTAGGTAACTCATTCCAGGCAATGGTACCAGTGTACTTAACCCCTTCGATGCCCTTGGACGAGTCACGTACGTCATGAAATCTTTTACCGCTGTGCCTTATGACGGAAGAATGTTTTAGGCATTGACCGTAATTCATACAGTGGGGCAAAAAAGTATTTAGTCAGCTGCCAATTGTGCAAGTTCTCCCACTTAAAAAGATGAGAGGCCTGTAATTTTCATCATAGGTACACTTCAACTATGAGAGACAGAATGGGGGGGAAAGAATCCAGGAAATCACATTGTAGGATTTTTAATGAATTACAGTGGTGCTTGAAAGTTTGTGAACCCTTTAGAATTTTCTATATTTCTGCATAAATATGACCCAAAACATCATCAGATTTTCACACAAGTCCTAAAAGTAGATAAAGAGAACCCAGTTAAACAAATGAGACAAAAATATTATACTTGGTCATTTATTTATTGAGGAAAATGATCCAAATATTACATATCTGTGAGTGGCAAAAGTATGTGAACCTTTGCTTTCAGTATCTGGTGTGACCCCCTTGTGCAGCAATAACTGCAGCTAAACATTTGCGGTAACTGTTGATCAGTCCTGCACACCGGCTTGGAGGAATTTTAGCCCATTCCTCCGTACAGAACAGCTTCAACTCTGGGATGTGGGTGGGTTTCCTCACATGAACTGCTCGCTTCAGGTCCTTCCACAACATTTCGATTGGATTAAGGTCAGGACTTTGACTTGGCCATTCCAAAACATTAACTTTATTCTTCTTTAACCATTCTTTGGTAGAACGACTTGTGTGCTTAGGGTCATTGTCTTGCTATATGACCCACCTTCTCTTGAGATTCAGTTCATGGACAGATGTCCTGACATTTTCCTTTAGAATTTGCTGGTATAATTCAGAATTCATTGTTCCATCAATGATGGCAAGCCGTCCTGGCCCAGATTCAGCAAAAAAGGCCCAAACCATGATACTACCACCAGCATGTTTCACAGATGGGATAAGGTTCTTATGCAGGAATGCAGTGTTTTCCTTTCTCCAAACATAACGCTTCTCATTTAAACCAAAAAGTTCTATTTTAGTCTCCTATGTCCACAAAATATTTTTTCAACAGCCTTCTGGCTTTTCCATGTGAGCTTTAGCAAACTGCAGATGAGCAGCAATGTTCTTTTTGGAGAGCAGCGGCTTTCCCTTTGCAACCCTGCGATGCACACCATTGTTGTTCAGTGTTCTCCTGATGGTGGACTCATGAACATTAACATTAGCCGATGTGAGAGAGGCCTTCAGTGGTTTAGAAGTTACCCTGGAGTCCTTTGTGACTTCACCGACTATTACACGCCTTGCTCTTGGAGTGATCTTTGTTGGTTGACCACTCCTGGGGAGGTAAACAATGGTCTTGAATTTCCTCTATTTGTACACAATCTGTCTGACTGTGGATTGGTGGAGTCCAAACTCTTTAGAGATGGTTTTGTAACCTTTTCCAGCCTGATGAGCATCAACAACACTTTTTCTGAGGTCCTCAGAAATCTCCTTTGTTCGTGCCATGATACACTTCCACAAACGTGTTGTGAAGATCAGACTTTGATAGATCCCTGTTCTTTAAATAAAACAGGGTGCCCACTCACACCTGATTGTCATCCCATTGATTGAAAACACCTGACTCTAATTTCACCTTCAAATCAACTGCTAATCCTAGAGGTTCACATACTTTTGCCACTCACAGATATGTAATATTGGATCATTTTCCTCAATAAATAAATGACCAAGTATAATATTTTTGTTGCATTTGTTTAACTGGGTTCTCTTGATCTACCTTTAGGACTTGTGTGAAAATCTGACAATGTTTTGAGTCATATTTATGCGGAAATGTAGAAAATTCTAAAGGGTTCACAAACTTTCAAGCACCACTGTAATTGGTAAATCCCTCGCTAAAATAAGTATTTGGTCACCTACAAACAAGCAAGATTTCTGGCTCTCACAGACCTGTAACTTCTTCTTTAAGAGGCTCCTCTGTGCTCCACTCGTTACCTGTATTAATGGAACCTGTTTGAACTCGTTATCAGTATAAAAGACACCTGTCCACAACCTCAAACAGTCACACTCCAAACTCCACTATGGCCAAGACCAAAGAGCTGTCAAAGGACACCAGAAACAAAATTGTAGACCTGCACCAGGCTGGGAAGACTGAATCTGCAATAGGTAAGCAGCTTGGTGTGAAGAAATCAACTGTGGGAGCAATTATTAGAAAATGGAAGACATACAAGACCACTGATAATCTCCCTCGATCTGGGGCTCCACACAAGATCTCACCCCGTGGGGTCAAAATGATCACAAGAACGGTGAGCAAAAATCCCAGAACCACACGGGGGGGACCTAGTGAATGACCTGCAGAGAGCTGGGACCAAAGTAACAAAGGCTACCATCAGTAACACACTACGCCGCCAGGGACTCAAATCTTGCAGTGCCAGACGTGTCCCCCTGCTTAAGCCAGTACATGTCCAGGCCCGTCTGAAGTTTGCTAGAGAGCATTTGGATGATCCAGAAGAGGATTGGGAGAACGTCATATGGTCAGATGAAACCAAAATAGAACTTTTTGGTAAAAACTCAACTTGTCGTGTTTGGAGGAGAAAGAATGCTAAGTTGCATCCAAAGAACACCATACCTACTGTGAAGCACGGGGGTGGAAACATCATGCTTTGGGGCTGTTTTTCTGCAAAGGGACCAGGACGACTGATCCGTGTAAAGGAAAGAATGAATGGGGCCATGTATCGTGAGATTTTGAGTGAAAACCTCCTTCCATCAGCAAGGGCATTGAAGATGAAACGTGGCTGGGTCTTTCAGCATGACAATGATCCCAAACACACCGCCCGGGCAAAGGAGGAGTGGCTTCGTAAGAAGCATTTCAAGGTCCTGGAGTGGCCTAGCCGGTCTCCAGATCTCAACCCCATAGAAAATCTTTGGAGGGAGTTGAAAGTCCGTGTTGCCCAGCGACAGCCCCAAAACATCACTGCTCTAGAGGAGATCTGCATGGAGGAATGGGCCAAAATACCAGCAACAGTGTGTGCAAACCTTGTGAAGACTTACAGAAAACGTTTGACCTCTGTCATTGCCAACAAAGGGTATATAACAAAGTATTGAGATGAACGTTTGTTATTGACCAAATACTTATTTTCCACCATAATTTGCAAATAAATTCTTTAAAAATCAGACAATGTGATTTCCTGGATTTTTTTTTCCTCATTTTGTCTCTCATAGTTGAAGTGTACCTATGGTGAAAATTACAGGCGCCTCTCATCTTTTTAAGTGGGAGAACTTGCACAATTGGTGACTGACTAAATACTTTTTTGCCCCACTGTATGTGCCACTGTGAAGTAAAAGTAATGTACAATGTAAGGTACATACAGTAAATGGAGGCGTTTAAAGGGATAGTTCGGGATTTTTGACATGAATCTGTATGGCATCCCCAATAGTGTTGTGCAAACACACTGACTTACCCCTGGCAGCATCCTGTGAGTCCAGTTCTTGTCCAGTTTTGGTCCAGACGAAAGTAGTCCGGCAAGTTTGTTGGGGTCACGAAAGTAAAACGTTTTTCGTCTCAAAACAGTACGTGTTCAAAAGAGTGATATATTTGCATCACAAAACCGTTGCCAAATAAAAAGTCAGACCTCGAAATCGCTTGGCACCATTTTCTCTCCCTTATCATCACTGCACGCTGCCGCCAGGTGACAGCCATGGCTGTTTCATTCATTGCTTACTAGTGATGGGAATTTCGGCTCTTTTGTCTCGTCTTACTATAAGGAGCCGGCTCTTTCAGAAGATTTTTTATAATTATTTCTCGTGACTTGTACATTCACATCGAGTACACATATCAATGCAAATTAACACGAAGGGATTTACTGGACCAATTTATATCTGGAACTATTTTCAGCCACAGCACAGGCAAAGCACCGCTGCAGGCGCAAACACACCGCGCAGCGCCTGAAAACCCGTTTTCAGGCGCTGCGCACCCGTTTTCAGGCGCTGCGCGGTGTGTTTGCGCCTGCAGCGGTGCTTTGTCTGTGCTGTGGCTGAAAATAGTTCCAGATATAAATTGGTCTAGTAAATCCCTTCGTGTTAATTTGCATTGATATGTGTACTCGATGTGACTGTACAAGTCATGAGAAATAATTATAAAAAAATCTTCCGAAAGAGCCGGCTCCTTATAGTAAAAAGAGCCGAAATTCCCATCACTAGTAAACAATGAATGAAACAGCCATGGCTGTCACCTGGCGGCAGCGTGCAGTGATGATAAGGGAGAGAAAATGGTGCCAAGCGATTTCGAGGTCTGACTTTTTATTTGGCAACGGTTTTGTGATGCAAATATATCACTCTTTTGAACACGTACTGTTTTGAGACGAAAAACGTTTTACTTTCGTGACCCCAACAAACTTGCCGGACTACTTTCGTCTGGACCAAAACTGGACAAGAACTGGACTCGCAGGATGCTGTCAGGGGTAAGTCAGTGTGTTTGCACGACACTATTGATGGGGATGCCATACAGATTCGTGTCAAAAATCCCGAACTATCCCTTTAAGATGAGTAGTGTACGTCATAAGGCACAGCGTTAGATTTCATGACGTACGTGACTCGTCCAAGGGCATTGAAGGGGTTAAGTGAGGAATGGACGAAAGACTTTACTGGGGGAACAAACGGAGGCAGGTCCAGGTCGATAACATATGGTACATACAGGAACATCAGGTTTCTTGAATTCTGACTTGCGTCTGATCTCTGGTTATTACAGGCAGCATAAACTATATAATAAAGAACTGTATGCGGATTTCATTGCTGCTCAAATCAAGACCCTGTCCTTTTTGGCCTACATCATCCGCATCTATCAGGTACTTTTTGCTTATTCGAACATTTGACTTGATTCATCTGCAGACATCTCTTTGTGTGATTCACTGAATGTGTGTGTGTACTTGGTTAGGATCTGGTTGGGAAGTATTCTCAGCAGATGGTGAAAGGGATGCTGCAGCTGCTGTCTAACTGTCCTCCTGAGACCGCTCACTTGCGCAAAGAGCTGCTGATCGCTGCTAAGCACATCCTTACCACAGATCTGCGCAGCCGTAAGTTCCCCTCTCCATACGCCGTGTTGCACCGTGACGCGCTCCTACGTTGCGCTCAGACTTTCAGCACCGTTTTTATTGACGCTCCCCAAACGGCGTACGCTGAAGATCTGAAACCGTGGTTAGATGTGACCTGGGGAAAATATTCATCACAATGCAAGTGTTTTGAAATGTCAATCCTTTTATCATACTAATGATCTTTGCATATTGATTTATGTCTAATATTCTGTCAAGTTTTGGACGAAGTACAAAATTGATGGAGCTGCGTTGTGCTAGCCTCTTACAGTGTTTTCTGTGAGCTTCAGTTCTCAATCAGTAGCAGACGAGAAGGCAATGTGATCCACTCGTCGAAATCATTAGTCCTGTCAAGAATAAATGAGTCGACGAGAAGCTCTGACTACAAAGACACGGCATCGATGGCTCGTGGTTCAGGGCCTGTTTGCCCTTTCTGTAATGCTGAGAGGTTCTGCTGCTGTCTGATAGACTATTTATCTTGCAGAATTCATTCCATGCATGGACAAGCTTTTCGATGAGTCGATACTCATCGGCTCGGGCTACACGGCGAGGGAGACTCTGCGGTAAGAGCACCCTTTGATAACCCTTTTCTTGCAAGCCTTGGATAAGTGTAACTTAACGTGGCATCCGTCAGCATGACTGTATCGTTGCGTCCCGTTGGAGATCCTGGCAGGTTTTGGCACTTTTTTTTAACAGCTCCTGGAGTGTGCTGAAATTTAGTAGGGCTGGCCATGGTCCTGTGGCATCTTCATAATGCTCGTCACGCTGCAGTCTCCGCCACTTTACTGACAAATCTGTGCAGAGAGGAAATGCAACATGAAAATGACTACTTAATGATGCAGTGTTGATGATGTGAGAGCCCAGTGGACTAAAGAAGTCCAAGTAGCTTTCTGTGAGTGCCAGCCTGCCAGCATCTCTGTGGGATAGAGGGTGGGGCCACTGTCCATCACTCAGACACAAAGCGTCACACGCATGCCAGCATAGCTTTCACTCCGGGACGGCACAGCCTTCATCCTTCAGCAGGAAAATCTGGCTCGTATTTGGGTCTGTCAGGATGATTAGAGTTGTTTGTTCTGGTTTACTTATTTATTTATTTTTGAAACATTAAAATTTCTGGACCAATTTTGTGGTTTATTTATTTTATTTATTTATTTATATGAAAGTATGTCCCTTTACACACTCATCCAGAAGGGTAATTTTGCACAAGGCCATCTGTCTACAGCAAAAAATAAAATAAAATAACAAAACGCGTCTGGAAAAATCCCAAGGGAGTCTGGAGCCAGATTCATGACGTCACCTGCGGAAGCGCCAGCAGGCTGCGCGAGCTTTGCACGGTTTCAGTGCACAGCCTGTGTAGACCAAGCGCTCCCATTTCTCTCTCATTGTCCGGTCTTTTGGGAAACGATGAGTACTAATCCCATCAAGATTGGTGTTGCTACACCCTCCGACGATACATCTGTTAACCATTTTAATAATTACACAATAACGTTGAAGAAATTTGCAGAAAACCACCAGGTCGTTTTCTCATAAACAAACCAGCGCTGACGTAGGATTCAGAGGGAGGCGTCCCGCAGATGACGTCACGAAAATCAATGTTTGCCGGGAAATCCAAATGCTAAGTTTTTTCAGTGGCGGACCAATTCGCCTCAAATGGCTTGATTTCAACTGAATTTTTCTGGTATTGCGCAAGGTAAAAAAATTGCACAAAATGTGACAGATATTTGGCCAAAGTTTAATATAAAATAGGAGAATTATATTGATCTCGCTCCTGAATTTACCCGTGATATGCACTTGAACCAGTCTCTCAAGCATTTCTCAAAAGATCACTGTCAAACAAATTAACCAAAAAAAAAAAGACATCTGTGCCTTGATCTTATTCTCACTACTTAAGCCTCGGTCACAACCGGCTGTACGCGCTCCTACGGCTGGTCTACGTGCAAGAAACGCACGGAGGGCGTGCGTGTGACGTGCTGATTTTCGAGCCGTAGACCGGCCGCAGAGGTTCTTTGTCATGTCAAACAAACTCTACGAGCGCTTATGTTTTTTCAGGTTGCAAGACAAACTTGCGGCCAACGTGCGTCTTTCTCCACGAAAAAAAAACGCAGCGATTTGGGAAACGCCAAAAATCGCACGGCCAAAAAAATCGTATGTCTGGTTGTGACCTAGGCTATAGGCGAGAGTAATAATATAAAGACATAAATGTGTAGTTCACGTTCTTTTCTTTTTTAGACCCCTGGCCTACAGCACGCTTGCAGACCTGGTACACCACGTCAGGCAGAACTTACCTCTAACGGACCTCTCGCTGGCTGTGCAACTGTTCGCTAAGAACATTGATGATGAGTCCCTGCCCAGCAGCATTCAGACCATGTCCTGCAAACTGCTGCTCAACCTGGTGGACTGCATCCGCTCCAAAAGTGAACAGGAGAACGGCAACGGCAGAGATATCCTCATGAGGATGCTGGAGGTGAGGCAGGATCTATACCAGGGCTAACAGCTGGCAGTACGAGAAAAAAAAACACTGGAGCCGAGTCAGTCAGCGTATAAACAAAAGCGTAGTTTTCGAAACCGGCCCAGCTTCTGGAGGAGATCCTCTTTTGCAATTTATGCGAAGTATGTCGCTGAGGGCAACTCCGAGTAGAGACATTAATACAGAAAGGACACAGGTTTCCCAGACCTTCATACACTTGTCAGTCAAGTTGGTGACATGGCCACTTTTTTTTTAATAAATAGTCAGTATTGAAAACAGCATTAAAGACGATGAGATGTGAAAATGTTTCCAAACCTGATGTGTCTCGTCTGGTTTCCACTTCAGATTCTCTTATTTACAGCCATGAACTGATTTTTAATGATTAAGCGTTAAAGGTAACTGTTGTCGCTTCTCAGTCATATTAATTATTTATCCTGACATTTGTAAGCTATTGATTCTGTGTAGCAGGACCTTCACGCTTTTTAGGTGAATATCTCTGTACTAAAGGTCTCCTGTTAATCAGATATCCCATGCACTGAGAAGCTCCGGTTGAAATTATGGATTCTCTGAGGTGACTTGAACAGTACTGTTTTGTAACGGGCACAGGTCTCTATGCCAGTCACCGAAGAGAATCCATAATTCCCAGTGCCTCTCAGTAACTGGTATACTTGATTTCTATTCCTCATCAAAAACTTCCAAACTAAGTGTTAAGATTGAATCTCGGTATAAACTCGCTGGAGGCAGCCATGATGTTTGTCAGAGCGACCTTTGACCTGCGTACGTGCAATGTAGCGTGCTATCACTTGCCTTGCTAGGCATGATCATGATGCGTAGACCTACACACTCAGAAATGCATGTTGAGCCACAGCTGTGACTCGAGCCGGCCGTATAGCTTGAAATTATGACGTCAGTTCATGATATATCCAGGATATACCATGACTGACTCGTACCATATCCATTTTTTCTTTAATTTTTCCCGTCACGATATGCATTGCTTAATCAATGGCGGAACTATTTTAGAGTGGTGCTTGAAAGTTTGCGAACCCTTTAGAATTTTCTATATTTCTGCATAAATATGACCTAAAACATCGTCAGATTTTCACACAAGTCCTAAAAGTAGATAAAGAGAACCCAGTTAAACAAATGAGACAAAAATATTATACTTGGTCATTTATTTATTGAGGAAAATGATCCAATATTACATATCTGTGAGTGGCAAAAGTATGTGAACCTTTGCTTTCAGTATCTGGTGTGACCCTCTTGTGCAGCAATAACTGCAACTAAACGTTTGCGGTAACTGTTGATCAGTCCTGCACACCGGCTTGGAGGAATTTTAGCCCATTCCTCCGTACAGAACAGCTTCAACTCTGGGATGTTGGTGGGTTTCCTCACATGAACTGCTCGCTTCAGGTCCTTCCACAACATTTCGATTGGATTAAGGTCAGGACTTTGACTTGGCCATTCCAAAACATTAACTTTATTCTTCTTTAACCATTCTTTGGTAGAACGACTTGTGTGCTTAGGGTCGTTGTCTTGCTGCATGACCCACCTTCTCTTGAGATTCATTCAGTTCATGGACAGATGTCCTGATATTTTCCTTTAGAATTCGCTGGTATAATTCAGAATTCATTGTTCCATCAATGATGGCAAGCCGTCCTGGCCCAGATGCAGCAAAACAGGCCCAAACCATGATACTACCACCACCATGTTTCACAGATGGGATAAGGTTCTTATACTGGAATGCAGTGTTTTTCTTTCTCCAAACATAACGCTTCTTATTTAAACCAAAAAGTTCTATCTGTGCTCTCATCCGTCCACAAAACATTTTTCCAATAGCCTTCTGGCTTGTCCACGTGATCTTTAGCAAACTGCAGATGAGCAGCAATGTTCTTTTTGGAGAGCAGTGGCTTTCTCCTTGCAACCCTGCCATGCACACCATTGTTGTTCAGTGTTCTCCTGATGGTGGACTCATGAACATTAGCCAATGTGAGAGAGGCCTTCAGTTGCTTAGAACTTACCCTGGAGTCCTTTGTGACCTTGCCGACTATTACACACCTTGCTCTTGGAGTGATCTTTATAATAATAAATGACCAAGTATAATATTTTTGTCTCATTTTGTTTAACTGGGTTCTCTTTTAATCTACTTTTAGGACTTGTATGAAAATCTGATGATGTTTTAGGTCATATTTATGCAGAAATATAGAAAATTCTAAAGGGTTCAAAAACTGTCAAGCACCACTATCACGTGCGCCATCCTTGGCCAATCCCTGCATGGGAGGTGTGTGTGTGTGTGTGTGTGTGTGTATATATATATTATTTTTTTTTTTGATGAAGGATATGAAGCAATGTGTTTAATGATTTTAGGGTTGTTTTGGTCAAAATGGAGTATCCTTCATTTTCAGGTCTGACCCTGGTCAGTGTAACGGTGCATTTTCTATCCGTTTTGGATCCAAAGTTACTCAAATCCCTTTTCTTGTAATGTCCACCAGGTATTTGTGTTAAAATTCCACACCATTGCGCGCTATCAGCTCGTATCCATCTTCAAAAAGTGCAAGCCCCAATCAGAGATGGGTGTAGTGGATCCAGGAGCGTTACCCGGCGTCCCAGCCACTCCTACAGCCACCACACCAGCCTTGCCACCACCTGCCCCTCCCACTCCAGTCACTCCGGCCCCGCCTTCTGCCACGCCTTTTGACAGAGCGGGCGAGAAAGAGGACAAGCAAACTTTCCAGGTGTCAGACTGCCGCAGCCTGGTGAAGACCCTTGTGTGTGGGGTGAAGACCATCACATGGGGGATCACCTCCTGCAAAGCTCCAGGCGGTAAGAGCTTTTGAAAATAAGAAATTTCAGAAGTTATAAAAAGTTTCGCATTTGTCTTCCATCACACATTACTCTCACCTTAACAAGTACAAAGCAGGCAGATCTCTCTCTCTCTCTCTCTCTCTCTCTCTCTCTCTCTCTGTGTGTGTGCGCGCGAGTGATGCTCAGTGTAGGGGTGTCATTTTATATGTCACCCGATGAATTTTTAACAGCATTGTAGGTACTGAGTATTTTTCTGTCACAGATTATTACAGTACTGTACGCCAGAAGATTAATAGCTTATGGATGTTAAAATCTATATTCTTTTTTTAGCAATCATTTTATCTTTCTCCTATTAATTTTTCAATGGGGGGGAGGAGGTATTGGGTTTTTAAATTGTGACTGCTGTTTTGCCGGCATCACATAAGCAATCCTCAGCAGAACTAAATATTGTGATGTATATCGTGTATCATGATGTTTTCAAATATCATATGATATTTTGCAATGTTGCACATTTTGCTATTTACTGCAGAAGCCCAGTTTATTCCCAACAAGCAACTTCAGCCCAAGGAGACTCAGATCTACATCAAACTCGTCAAATATGCCATGCAGGCTTTGGATATTTACCAGGTATGACTAATCCCTCATTACTGTACAGCGTTTTGCTGTGAGAGACAGCCACAAAACTGGTTTTGTGAACAGGGCAGTGGTGGTTCAGCAGTTAAGGCTGTGGGTTACTGATCAGGTGGTTGGGGGTTCGAGCCCCAGCACTGCCAAACTGCCACTGTTGGGTTCTTCATCAAGAAACCTTAAAGGGGAACTGAAGTCATTTTTAAACTTGCTTTCTTTCTTAATTAACGTGTTATTCAGTTACGTTTTCGATTTTAGTAACCTTGTATCGTGACCTGTATTGGCGTATTATATTACACTTATCGGCCTTTTCAGTTTTTAGCCGTGTCGAATGTAGTTCGTTTGGTCCACACCAGGTGTCGCTTATCTGCGTGATCTTCACGAGACATGTGCGAGACTTCAAACGTGAAGTGTCAGCGCCGCCATTTTGAAAACCGTTTACACAGCGGCCAGATCGCCATATCATTCCAGTTTAGATTAATTT
Source organism: Neoarius graeffei (assembly GCF_027579695.1). Taxonomy (NCBI): domain Eukaryota; kingdom Metazoa; phylum Chordata; class Actinopteri; order Siluriformes; family Ariidae; genus Neoarius; species Neoarius graeffei. The sequence continues at coordinate 43,122,373 of NC_083582.1, read as the reverse complement.
CGGGATTTGCCAGCTTCATCAGTGATGGAGTGTCGGTCCTGAAGGTGCGCCTTGGACCGCGCCCGTGGATTCCAGCACGCACGCCGTGAACAAGGTGCACCTGAGCTCAATTAAGGAACTGTGTTTGCCTATTGAGGTATTTCACCCACGTGACCAAGTCACGTGACGCAGCCATTTTGGACGGCACGCTTAAGTCCTTCAGTGCAAGGCGGTATGAGATGGTGGAGACCTTTGCACATTTTAACAAGAAAGTAAGCTGTGATTCATGTTAAATTGGATCTGTCTTTTATCACAAACACTGTACCCAGCCTTGGTATGGAGCCCTGTTTATTTATTTCTGTGTCCCGTTTCTTTCTAGCCTCTGTTATTGCGTTTTATATCTGATGTCTGCTACATGCAACTCTAGACAAAGTAACACTGCCTTCTTTCACTGCTCAGATGGGTTAACAAACACTGACCCATTTACTTTTTGCTATATATTTTATCAAAATTGCGTTAACTGATAAACTAACCTGAAATGAAATGATCACTGCAAAGTCTGGAGTACTCTGTTGGCTCCCAATCCTGTCTCTTCACAGCTGCAATCCATTTAGCCCTCTTGTCTGGGTCAGTAGGAAACCGGTAGTGATGTGTCGGTCGCGAACGATCCAGTTCAAAGAGCCGGCTCTTTGAAGTGAACGACGGGAGCCGGCTCTTTGGTGGGAGCCGAGTTGGGGAGCCGAATTAGTTTTTTGTCCTTAGGTGCCTCAGAGAGAGAGACTTTCACAAAAAAAGTTGCTGTCCGATTGCGTCTTTGTGTTGTCTATTACCATTCAAAGGAAAAAAGTAGCATGGTGTACGCCTACTTTTTTTGGTTGGGGGGGTTGATGTCATTCACAGCTGCGAAAATATGAAAATTGGTGTAATGCTTAAAGCTGTGGAGCGCAGGGGAGAGGAGTCTGTGAGGCACCTGAGGAGGGGAAAATCAGCTGTGTATTTTATATTGGTAATATAACACAGTTTTGCATTATGTTTGTGAGAAAATAATTTATTAATTGGTAAGTAAGTTTTATTTCTATAGCTAGAACATTGTTACACTGCTATACTTTACAAAGCTTTACAATGGCTACAAAAACTAAAAAATAAAATGGAAAACATCCTATTGATAAAATATAAATAATAATGTAATTAATTAACTAGTTAATTGCAGCAATTAAATCAAAAATAAAATCTCAGGAGCCGTTTGGGAGCCGAAAGAGCCGGCTCCTTATAGTAAGAAGAGCCAAAAGAGCCGGCTCCCGAAAAAGAGCCGAAATTCCCATCACTAGAAACCGGTAAAAGGAGCGTCCTGCACGCTGTCCCTGTCTGTTGTGGCAGCCCACAGCACAACAAGCAAACACCATGGTTATTTATAGAGTGCTTACTGACACATTAATCTATTCTAGGTGTCTGTAACACGTTTTTTTTTCAAGCTGGTTCTCCCTCTCTGTCTGCAGCGTTAGTATGTAGCTTGAGGCGTCATGCTCAACAAGTACCGGACACCGGTAAATGGCGGACACCGGGGCGTCACGTGACCCTGTGACGTCAGGTGAAATAGCTCAATTTAAGGACTGTGCTGATGCATTTGCATCGCGAAGTATTACGATACGCATGTACGCATTACCGAGCCTTTCTACCCGTTGTCTCGACTTCTTCCTGTTTCACAATCCTTGTGCCTGTTTCTCGTTCTTGTCCTCGCTTAGCCTTTGATGTACTGTTTGCGCCTCGACCGACCCTTTTGCCTGTATTCTCGTTTTTGATCTAACCTGCCGTTTTGGATTGTTTGCCTGTGTATATATTGCCTCACTTTTTTTATATATATATGTGTGTGTGTGTGTGTGTGTGTGTGTGTGTGTGTGTGTGTGTGTGTATATATATATATATATATATATATATATATATATATATATATATATATATATATATATATATATTCTGCACTTTATTAAACTGTATACTTCTGCGCATACATCTGCCTCCCTCGTGTACAGGACATGGAGATTATTCTATACGACTTCGATCCAACGTGGAGGAGAGAAGAGTTGGAAAGGCGACAGGATAAGGACGAGTCCGTCGCGCTAGTATTTACGTCGTTACTGTCGCACAGTTAAAACGTGCCAGATCAGGCGGCTGGTCGGTTTTCAGAATAATAAATACATGCATGTATTTTTGTGATAAATACATATTCTACTGGGCACATTTCCCTCGTAATCCTCACTAAGGTTTCAGACGGCACTACAAAATGGCGTCCACACTATATAGTGAGTAGGGAGCGATTTGATTTCGGACACCAGGAAAACTTCCGGCTTGATTACGTCAGCATTTGAAAGAGGGCGCGCGTGTCTTTTGACAACGTTGGCAGACGTCGGTCACTTTGATTTCCGCTGTACGTTTTACTTCCGTCCTACGACGTCTCGCACAGGTCTCGACGAATCTCGTTTACAGCCGTAGCTTGGACATATGGACTGATATATTACAGAGTGTATAGGGGTGTTCACACGGCACATATTTGCATCGATGCTGCACCGATGTATTTTGTTGCGATATATCTTACACCGGTGTAAATTTTGTGGAGCGTTCACACATCACAAACCTGCTTACTAGAGAGAAGCGTGTTAGCACCGGTGCAGCCCCACTTGCGTTCACACGGCAGTTTTTGCGACCGTGCTATACGATAGTAATAATGCAGAAATGAAATATGCGCATGCGTGAAAATGTACGTCCTTTTCCAGGTTGTCATGGCATCACCAAGCACTGGGAAAACAACGTGGATGAAGACACCAGTGTTGCCAGATACTGCTGACGTTTTCCAGCCCAAAATATGTTCAAATCCACCAAAATGCACTTAAAACCGCCCAATCTGGCAACACTGGAAGACACGCAGTTCTGTTGTTGATATTTGCCATTTTGGAAGCGAAAAATACCAGGATGCAAATTATGCAATGCCCGTATGTAATCAACTCTCCTCACGCGGAGCGAGTCTACCCCAGTAGCGTTCAGACGTCCCATTTTATATCGGTGCTGCCCCGCAAACTAGCATTTACTCCGGAGTAAATTTCTTAAACCACCTCCCGAGCAGGGTTAGATTTGCACCGGTTTAAGCAGCTTTCAGGGGCTACACCGGTATAATTTTGTACCATGTGAACGCTCTACCGGGGCAGCCCCGGTACTGCACTGGGGTAAAAGTTGCCGTGTGAACACCCCTTATTTCAGACTCTCAGAACTTGCTATAGCAGTGACAAAATAGCTGTCAGAAATGCGTTCCTATATTTTATAAAATGAGAGAAATAGAATTTTGATGATAAAAAAAATTGCCTTCAGTTTTCCTTTAAGGCTTTTTGCTCCAGGGTGCTGTGTCCTGGCCGAAACTGCTCTGATTGCAGCTTTCTATGAGAACAAAGGAATTTCACTGTGTGTGTGTGTGAGAGAGAGACAAAGCGTTCTTTTTCTTTGAAAAGCATGAATACAATATTATGAATATAAAACTATGCACAGGTAGAATGATAATGCCGTTTGGTTAGATTTCTGTGATTTATGAGGTCATGACTGAGGCAGTGTGTTCATGCTAATCATGAAGTTCTACAGCTTATCACAGTGACGACCCCCTTTTGGCTAGGTACAGATCGCCAGCAACGGGCAGACATACATCCGTGTGGCCAACTGTCAGACTGTCCGCATGAAGGAGGAGAAGGAGGTCCTGGAGCACTTTGCTGGAGTCTTTACCATGATGAACCCACTGACTTTTAAAGAGATTTTCCAAACCACTGTACCATACATGGTCGAGAGGATCTCCAAAAACTACGCCCTGCAGGTAAACATGCTTGATTTGGATCAGGGCTCGGTTGATTTTCGCATGGTGTGGCAGCCATGCTCATTTATTGTGTAATTCTTATGGCAAACAACCAAGTGCTGACTACTTTAGATGATGATGATTACTACGACTGCTGCGACTACTAGTCTCACCAACTTCTCAAATTTTATTTGTCACATACACAATCGTACATATTACGACATGCAGTGAAATGCTTATTGCAATACTCTAAGTCGTAAAGGCAGTTGGGGAAGAAAAAAAAGGAAAAGTTGTAAAGAGACAGGGAGTAAAATGTAATAAATGGAATAAAAAAATGATAGACTGCTCTGCCGAATCTGCACAATATAGAGAACGTCTTATGGTATTCTTAGACCATGACCTACTTGTCCTAGCATGAGGATATGGTTTTCAGTGCACCTCTATAAAGCAATCTGGAAAACCCTATGATCACACTTAAAGGGAGATACACAGAACCTTTGTTTAAATAAATTTCTGAGTGGATAGTATCTCCATCCTTGACTCTTGTATGCTGCATACATAGGAATTTAAAAAATATATTTTTGAGAGTTAAAATCGACCGCAAGGTTGGCATTCGAGCTGCCCCGCTGAGCCAGCCAGCCCTGAGTGCGTGACGTCACAGCGGGAACCGGTTTTAAGGCCGAGGCCTTTGACAGCTATAGACCAAAGTCATATAAATAAAAATTTATGTTGAAAGTAAGAAATACCGTTACCGACTTGCTCAACTAAGACTGATTTGACTTCATTGATTGTCTCATTAAAACAGGATCGGTGTTATAACTTGCGCAACATACATGTACATGCATGCATTTCACTGATAAAACGTAAAAGGCTAATTAAATAATCAGATGAACTGAGACAATCACATTCTGAAGCAAATTAAATAATCTTATACCGGTAACTTAAACACACAATACAAGTTACATGGATTAATCTAAATACAGGTAAACAAGTGGTGTTTTTGTTGTTTTGTATCCAAATGAGAGTCGGAGCTTACCCGTCTGTGTTCTCGCTTCTTGAAAGCCGACCTTGTGGCCGATTTGTTTCGAAACAAATCTGACTTTCAGTTGTTCGTTCAGTTCTCCGTTCATTTGCTTCTTCAACGTAAGGACAAGATATTGCTGCTGAGGCAAGCATATCTAGCGGGGAAATCAGACAGCCGGTCCACTCATTCTCCATTTTCTCCATACGGAGTACTCCGCCATTACTGCTTGGCTCAGGCAGTTACTAAAACCCAGGACGGGACGTCACCGGTTTTAGCAACAACTGCGGGGAGGTCACTGCCCGAGCGATATGTCCCGTTCTGTCACGGGTTTTGGCAACAACCCTCGGCTCACGCTCCGGGAGAACTGGTGCAACTGAACTTGCTTTCCTTTTCTTGTAGTTTTCTTTAATTGTTGGTACTGCACCCTCTTTCAATACGGGCTTATAGCCAACGCTCCTCAACAGATCAGAGGTCTCGTACGAGTCCTCAGTAAAATGTTGTAGGTGCAATTGGTCTTAAGTGATCAATCTCATTAAATCAGTCTCATTAAATCAGTCACATTAATTCATTAAATCAGTTTCATTAAATCAGTCTCATTAATAATACCATTAATTTTGGTGCTTAATAATAAATTACCAAACAGCTAAATTATGGTATATTCCAAATTATGATCACTACCAATGCAGCAATAATGCATCACTTACTGTATTACATAAATGCTACAGCTAATGGCACTCATGTGCACTTTGGAATTCTTTGAGATTGGATGACTTCAAAAATATATGGAAGCAACACACACAGTTTAACAATTAATTGAATTTATTATAAAAATGATAGAGTAATAGTGGTTTAGAATACATTCAATAAGTCAGCAGCAAACAGTGAGGTATGTGTGTATGGGAGCGTGTATGTGTCGTCTCGTGACCTGAAACAAAGGATTAGCCTTGGTTGCTAGCTAAGACAAAGGAATTCTACCTTGTGGTGTTAAGGAGAACAAAGGGGATTAGCCTTGGTTGCTAGCTAACCCACTAGCCTATAACATTACCAAATCCACTGAAGTCTTGTTGAGGTCAAAATATGTGTAATAATGAAATTAAAGTGTTAGAAAGGATAGAGAAAAGAGCATGCAACGCTTATCTTTTAAACAACTGAGAGAACAAATAGAACAATAATCAATTCAACACCCTGAGTGTCTACAGTGTGCACAATTAAACAGTTCCTGAGTTTAAATTCACACTACTTCATAAAGCTAATTCCTAAGACTAGTTTTGCCCAAAATGCCAGTCTTACTTCTAGTATTTTGCTCCTATGTAGGAATGCAGAGATGTTCCGAAACTTCTGGAGTCCACAGGAGCACGTGGGTCGATTCCGTGAAAGCACGGAGAATTCTTGGTCCGATGCTTTGTCGTTCATGAAGAAAAGTCTCTGATCAAACAATGTGCACAGCGATTTAGTCAGAAGGAATCCGGTCGCTTCTAACTTTTAATTAAACTGCTTTGGGCTGCAGTCGTAACGTTACTTATAATGAACAAATAAAAAAACAACCGGTTGTAACTCAAAATGAGTGAGACAACGCACTTGGGTAGTAATTTTACCGTGGCCAGCAGAAAACACGAAAGCGTGCTAAATCTCTTACTTGCAAGAAAGACGTCTTTATCTTGGGTGTTCTGATGAGCTGTCCTCCTTATGTCTGTTGACCCGCGAGGTTCACAGCGCCAAAGAGATAGAACGGAAGTTTACTGAGTCACTTATAGGGTCATGGAGGATGTGACGTAGGTGATCCCGCCCAGGCGTGACGTAGGTCATCGCGGAAGTTAGTTGATGGGATCTGTAGTTTCTAGACGGACTGTGACGCTGTACCTACAATGTGCAGAGGAGAGACCACTTCGTAGGCGCCCGATGTGCCTGTGGACTTCTCACAAAACGCATCCAAATCTTTGCAGTTTGAACATTCTTGGGTCATGAATGCAACGTAAATTCACCTTCTGTCATGTTGCTGCACCCGCCAGCAACACATCTACGTGGCATGGCGATAAATTAGCTCAAAATGGAGGATCGGAGTTGCAGTCAGCTCTGTGTTTTAGTATAGCGGAAATGGCGACGAGACCGATAGACTTCCTGCAGGGACGTTACGGACGTTGAGGTCATTCACTCAGACCGCTACCTATATAAATCACTTTAATCATAAAAATGACTATATTAGATTTATTGTTAACGCTTAAAACTATTCCTGTGTCATTCTTGAGGTCTCAAGGCGTTTATAAACAAAAAGTGAGGCCATGGTTCTGCGTGTATGCTTTAAGTGTCAAATTGACAAGATGTCTGTTCATTTTGTGTGAATGTGTGACACAAAACCCTGAATTCTGCAGCAAGTAACAAATGACCATATGAACTGAGATTTTCTCGATTCTGTGTAAGTTAGGTGTTGCATGGTAAAGTGACACATCCAAACCCTTGGCTCAAGTGATTCCTCAGACCAAATGTTGTGTGACATTTCTTCAGTTCTCCACTCAAGTTTAGTTCTCACCTGTAGTTAGTTCTACCTTACTGTCCTGAGTTTCCCAAAAGCATCGCAGCACAAAGATCATCGTTAAATGGTAGCGCGAGCAGCACAATGAACACACTCTCTCTCCCCTAGTTAAGATGCTCTTAGCATTAAGAGGCTTTTGGGAAACTCACCCCTGTTCAGTTCACAAAAATGCAAGAAAAAAGTTATCTTGGTTTTTAGCTTATCTTGTCATGCGATCTCTTATTAATGGTGTGTGTAGACTTTTACAAATACAACTAGAAGGGCACTCGGTCGAGCTCGTACCTCTGCCAAGCCACGTAATTGGATTTGCATCAAAATCTAATCGGCTGTTCTTTCACCCATGGCTCACCTTGCGTCAAAATTTTCATCAAAATCCGTTCACTACTTTTTGAGTTACATTGGGAACAGATGAAACAAACGGAGGCGAAAACATAACCTTCAACAAATAGCAGAGATTACTGGGGCTTCTGTAGACATGTAACGATTTGGCCTATTCACAATTGGATTCGATTCCTGATTCAATTTTCCCACAATGGTTGTGTGTGTGTGTATATATATATATGAGTGATTCCACGCTTATGGGTACTGAAATGGGGACATGAACTTATTCACCTAAAACCATTTCTTTTTTTACCATCAGGTCACAAAACATGTAATCTTTAATGAATGATATGTTAAAAGATAACTTTAATTTTCTGAGATGTAATAAAAACATATTTATATGCCAAAGTCAGGCCTATGAGTTCCAAAATGATGTCTGTTACGATTGTCCATCTCGCGTCTGTTACAAATTAATTACAATCTAGCTATATACCATGTTAATCTTATTGAAAGAATGTGTATGTTTATTCTACTACACATGTTTATTAATTATATTTGCTAAAACATCACCTTCCTATGTTTCAAAAAGTAATTCTACATTGTTAAAATTGAGAATATATATGTCCACAACACTTCTGTTACGTTCTGACTTTGGCATATAAATGTTTTTATTACATCTCAGAAAATTAAAGTTATCTTTTAACATATCATTCATTAAAGATTACATGTTTTGTGACCTGATGGTAAAAAAAGAAATGGTTTTAGGTGAATTTTTAAAAATAAGTTCATGTCCCCATTTCAGTACCCATAAGCATGGAATCACTCTCATATTCTCACACATATATATATATATATATATATATATATATATATATATATATATATATATATATATATTTTTTTTTTAAATATTAAATGAAGAAAAAATTAACAAACGCAACATTTCCTATTCATCAACTTAAATATTCCTTTCATTAAAAATGAAAAAAAGTTCAAAGCAAATAGGCATTTTTCTTAATAAACTATTCTGAACATTTCTACTCTCTCAGTTCTTTTCTTTAGCTTCCGGCAGTGTGTCCAAAGAGGGCTCCGATATCCTGTTTAAATCTATTTGTAGTCAACTGCACGGCAGCTCTTTCCCATTTTATGTCTGTGTGTTCGCAGCATTAGGTGTTCCTTCCGCCTACGGTGAAGTCACTTGTATTCCAGCTATTGTACATCATTGTGCCCTCTGCTGGCTAAACAAGAGATTACACAGCGTGTAAAAATCGCTATTCGTTTTTTATGTACAACCCCGATTCCAAAAAAGTTGGGACAAAGTACAAATTGTAAATAAAAACGGAATGCAATGATGTGGAAGTTTCAAAATTCCATATTTTATTCAGAATAGAACATAGATGACATATCAAATGCTTAAACTGAGAAAATGTATCATTTAAAGAGAAAAATTAGGTGATTTTAAATTTCATGACAACACATCTCAAAAAATTTGGGACAAGGCCATGTTTACCACTGTGAGACATCCCCTTTTCTCTTTACAACAGTCTGTAAACGTCTGGGGACTGAGGAGACAAGTTGCTCAAGTTTAGGGATAGGAATGTTAACCCATTCTTGTCTAATGCAGGATTCTAGTTGCTCAACTGTCTTAGGTCTTTTTTGTCGTATCTTCTGTTTTATGATGCGCCAAATGTTTTCTATGGGTGAAAGATCTGGACTGCAGGCTGGCCAGTTCAGTACCCGGACCCTTCTTCTACGCAGCCATGATGCTGTAATTGATGCAGTATGTGGTTTGGCATTGTCATGTTGGAAAATGCAAGGTCTTCCCTGAAAGAGACGTCGTCTGGATGGGAGCATATGTTGCTCTAGAACCTGGATATACCTTTCAGCATTGATGGTGTCTTTCCAGATGTGTAAACTGCCCATGCCACACGCACTAATGCAACCCCATACCATCAGAGATGCAGGCTTCTGAACTGAGCGCTGATGACAACTTGGGTCGTCCTTCTCCTCTTTAGTCCGAATGACACGGTGTCCCTGATTTCCATAAAGAACTTTAAATTTTGATTCGTCTGACCACAGAACAGTTTTCCACTTTGCCACAGTCCATTTTAAATGAGCCTTGGCCCAGAGAAGACGTCTGTGCTTCTGGATCGTGTTTAGATACGGCTTTTTCTTTGAACTATAGAGTTTTAGCTGGCAACAGCGGATAGCACGGTGAATTGTGTTCACAGATAATGTTCTCTGGAAATATTCCTGAGCCCATTTTGTGATTTCCAATACAGAAGCCTGCCTGTATGTGATGCAGTGCCGTCTAAGGGCCCGAAGATCACGGGCACCCAGTATGGTTTTCCGGCCTTGACCCTTACGCACAGAGATTCTTCCAGATTCTCTGAATCTTTTGATGATATTATGCACTGTAGATGATTATTTGTTCAAACTCTGCAATTTTACACTGTCGAACTCCTTTCTGATATTGCTCCACTATTTGTCGGCGCAGAATTAGGGGGATTGGTGATCCTCTTCCCATCTTTACTTCTGAGAGCTGCTGCCACTCCAGGATGCTCTTTTTATACCCAGTCATGTTAATGACCTATTGCCAATTGACCTAATGAGTTGCAATTTGGTCCTCCAGCTGTTCCTTTTTTGTACCTTTAACTTTTCCAGCCTCTTATTGCTCCTGTCCCAACTTTGAGATGTGTTGCTGTCATGAAATTTCAAATGAGCCAATATTTGGCATGAAATTTCAAAATGTCTCACTTTCGACATTTGATATGTTGTCTATGTTCTATTGTGAATACAATATCAGTTTTTGAGATTTGTACATTATTGCATTCCGTTTTTATTTACAATTTGTACTTTGTCCCAACTTTTTTGGAATCGGGGTTGTAATTGATTCAAATCTTTATAAATTTGTACTGCGATCTGTTGTTGCACAATGTATCATGACGTGTAGTTGCGAGAATAAAACCTAAGTAACGCGTCAATTAAACAACCGGTTTACACACTGATTAATAAATTGTGTAACTGTTTGGCTTTGTAAGCGATGTATAGCTACTAACGTTATTCATCAGAACGTTGGATGCTCACAAGAAGGCTTCTGCTAAATGATGGGAAAGGTCATTTATTTATTTATCCCCCTTTTTTTCAGATTGTGGCGAACTCTTTCCTGGCGAACCTGTCAACCTCTGCCCTGTTTGCCACTATCCTCGTTGAGTACCTTTTGGAGCGGCTACCTGAGATGGGTTCTAACGTGGAGCTGTCCAACCTCTACCTCAAACTCTTCAAACTTGTGTTTGGCTCGGTTTCTCTCTTTGCTGCAGAGAATGAGCAGATGCTCAAGGTCAGAAACTGTAACCTTTTGTCCCTGTAGTCTTTTTGATTAAGATAGCCGGCTTAGAAAGTGGATCATGACGGCTCAGAGTTTCTCTTCTGACTATGACAACACCTATGCCGTTAATGGCGTCTGCGCTAGCGGCCTTGCTACATTAATTTTAATGCGTTTTGTCAGCTGCTCGGATGAGAAATGACACTTGTGCCTCGGATTGACAGCAAGGACGTGAGCGAAGGTCACTGAAATAATGGTGCGGAGAGGGACAAGCTCCAGTCTTCCTTTCTCTGACCCATCGCTCCAGGTTTATTCAGAGCATGATATGATGTTCAGAAATATTAATTGACTTTTTTTCTCTTTCTCTCTGTCTCGTCACATTTCAGTATGACAGCTGTAATTCATCCTTCAGCTTTTTAGTGCTACATGACATCCTCATACTTTTTATGTGGCTTTCACAGATAAAGATGAATGTATCGATTGCCCTACTTTAAATGCTCAATACAGTCGCTTTAAGAATTTTTTTTTGGAGCACGTTACAGTTTCAGAAAACTTTAAATTCAGGTTCCTGGTTAAAGGTCCTGTATCTTTTTATTCCTGCTAAAGTAACTAAAGAACAGAAAAGCATGTCTTAACATAAACACTTTTGCATTCTCTCTTCTGTGTCCAGCCCCACCTCCATAAGATAGTCAACAGCTCGATGGAACTTGCCCAGTCAGCCAAGGAGCCATACAACTACTTCCTGTTGCTCAGGGCTCTGTTCCGTTCTATTGGTGGAGGAAGTCATGACCTGCTGTATCAGGAGTTCCTGCCTCTCCTACCCAACCTGCTGCAGGGTAAACGAACACTTGTTTGTTCTGTTATGCCGGTAACTATTGAGATGTGTTATGCAGGGGTCGACTGAGATGGGGTGTGTGTGTGTGTGTGTGTGTGTGTGTGTGTCACTCACAAATTACATCAAATAAATGTAATGTTTAGTATTAATGTTTTATCAAAAAGCAATTTTTATGAACAGTCTTCATCTCAAGGTGTTTAGAGCTTTCAAAAAAACAATTCAAAGTAAAATTGTATACTGTCCTGATCGATAATCTTCTTAAATGATTATATTGATATTTCTCAAATCACTGTAGCTCTAAAGAATCAGATTTTTTTTCTTTTTCCGCCTTGATAAATGGTGCCTTTATAGTTGTTTATTTTTTTTCCTCTGAATCAACTACTTTTCCTTCCTGTCCAGCTGTAACAATTTCAATTTCTTTCCAAGCTTTTAATATTAATAATAACAGGGCTTTGAACCAGAATTTTTTTCCTATTGGTTCGTTACGAACAGAAACGGAATTTTAACGTTTCCGGTTTTGGGTTCCACCATTAAATAGACGTTCCCGAACCAGTTAAAACAAAAATTTCGTTCCTGGAACGGTTAACTACATTCCTTGTCAGCTGTTTAACAGATGGCTATAAAATTATGTCTCTGTCTCATCCAGCTTAAGCCAAATGTAGGCTAATTCTATTACAACCTTCATTAAATAAGACAAGAAATAATTCAAAACAATTATTATTTCAAATGTTGGCGATTTGGATTCTCAGTATGTCTTCCCATCTACACAAACAGAAAAAGTGCCAAAAATGAAAGAGAATTCGTTTAGTGTGTTACCAAAGGCTAGTCAGGCCCTGATAGGCTAACAGAGGTTAACGTCATTTAATGTTCGCGAGCCTCTCATTAACGTGGACAAATATATTGATATCGTGTTTGAAATTGACTTTTTCGAATAACGATAGACTGCAATATTTACCTCTTATTTAAGATGTGAAGACGTGATAGTAGTCCACCCTCCCGCTCTCTCCATTCAGTCAGCGAACGTCACACAGGAAGTGAACCCCAGCGGGTCATAGAAACTTGCGCAGGAGAAGAATGACTTTTTTTATTTGTAGGCTACAGAAACTTTGAGGAACGAAATAAAAACCGGTATTAACCGGTTACCATTATTTTTAATAAGCGTTTCTGTTCCGGAACATAAATAATAAAGTTTCTGGTTTCGTTTCTGTTCCATGTGAAATAGAAAAAGTTCCCGGTTTTCGTTCCTTGAACCGGTTCAAAGCCCTGAATAATAAATAATAACATTTATGTACTTTTTTTTTTTTTTTTTTTCCTTTTCTGATTTGATAATTTACTTAATATTTAATATGACTGATCCGCCTCAATTAGCATGGCTACTTGTGGATCAGTCTAATATTGTTTAAAAAAAAAATAACGTAACAATCTGTAATAAAAAAAAGTCTGAACAGTCTGAAGTCCTCTCAAGGCATTTGTGGGAGAGTGACCTGATAATTTCCAGTCTGGTGGTGGGTTTTTTTTTTTTTTTTTTTTAATTTTCTATTTTTATTTGTTTATTTATTGAAATCTGCAAGGAAGCAAGTTCAAGTGTTGATTCTGATAATCGTAAAAATATTGACTGTGATTGTAGCTCGAGCCCTAGTGCTGGGCAATGTGGGAATAACTAAATGTCCCGACATGTTTTGTATTTTCTCTCTCTATGTTGCTTTAGAGAAAAAAAAATCTGTTGGTTTGTTCAAAATGGGTTAAACCTTTTCAACTTTTTAAATTTGAAAACGTATTGATGGATGTAGCTATCAAAAAGGTACCAGGATAAAGGCAAGCTGCCATTTTATTGAAGGATCACCACAACGTAAAAGCCTGTTTTGTTTCTTTCTTCAGGCTTTCCATGATCATAGACATGGCCCCCCCCCCCCCCCCCCCCCCCACACACACACACACACACTTTTGTTATCGATTCAGTTCTACTTCATAAATTGTCCATAAAAAGCAAATATTAGAAAGTTATTTTGGTGAGTGATCATGGTTTCATAATATCATTGATCACTTCCCAGCAACATATTTATCAACACAGTGATGGACAAATTTGGCATTTCCCCAGGATTAGAAAGGTGAGTGGCTAACCATGACACGGCGCAGTTTTAAGCACTGATGTTTTATCATATGTTCCTGTAGTCTAACTTGCATATCATGCCAGATACGGGTTTTAAAATTTTCTTCAGTATCTGTCTTTATTGGCTAAGCCGTATGTTTAAAAAAAAAAAAATCTCCTGTCAGGCTTGAACATGCTGCAGAGTGGCCTGCATAAGCAGCACATGAAGGATCTATTTGTGGAGCTGTGTCTGACTGTGCCTGTGAGGTTGAGCTCTTTGCTTCCGTACCTGCCCATGCTCATGGACCCGCTGGTGTCGGCACTCAATGGCTCCCAGACACTGGTAAGCCAGGGCCTGCGCACTCTCGAGCTGTGTGTGGACAACCTGCAGCCAGACTTCCTATACGACCATATCCAGCCTGTTCGTGCCGAGCTCATGCAGGTACAGGCTTTCACCTTTTTCATCTTTGAGCTTGAGGTTATTTTGATGGTTTTATCAAACCACAGGGTTTCTGTTTTGTGCCCAGGCCCTTTGGCGAACTTTGAGGAATCCAGCAGAGACGATCTCTCATGTAGCCTACCGGGTGCTGGGCAAGTTTGGCGGAAGCAACCGGAAAATGCTGAAAGAGTCTCAGAGGTTGCAGTACGTGGTGACGGAGGTGCAGGGCCCCAGCATTAAGGCTGAGTTCACTGACTGCAAAGCCTCGATTCAGCTGCCCATGGAGAAGGTATTTCTCTTTTTCTGTTTCTTTTAAACACTGCTACACTACTGTGTGGCGTCTCTTTTACTTGCGAAATGCAGACGGTGTTTGCGGTGAAGAAATAAGTTCATGCACACAAACTATGGAACGACTACAAACCCAGATCAGTAAACTATGGCTTTTTTTTTTTTTTAAATAAAGTTTCTCAAAAGTTTAAGATGGTTCACCTGTCGGATACTGGACAAATGGTTGTGATTTATTTATTTTTTTTTGAAGCAATGCCGTATTCAGACCCAGTCGCATTAGAGAGCTTCTGTTGAATTTTGATTCATTCAGATGTCATTCTAGTTCATAAAGTAGCACTTTACAAAGCGAATAAGACCATGCACCAGCCTAACTCGACCACAAACTCCCCATTCAGTCTTAAACACAGTTGGATGCTGCATTTCTCCCCCCATTCTTTCACAAGTACATTTTAACATTTTGTACAATCATTTGAGGTGAATATCCCTGTACCGTATGTACACAGGTTTTATAGTCATCAGGTGATTTTGGAGGGGGAAGCTGCTGCTCATTTGTTCTAGTTAAGATGCCGGCACTTGAAATGTTTGCCCTGCCTTAATAAAAGTGTTAAATTGTCTTCATTTTGAATCTGCATTCCTAAATCATGGTTTTCCCCAAAGCGTTTTAGTGTATCGGGCCCGATACGCTTGCTCTGCCTGCAGATACGCTTAGTCGCTTTAGTTAAAATCCGATACGCTTAGATTTATACCGATACGTTAAATTTCCTACCCACAAGTAACTAGATACATAGGAGAGCAAATAACAGATCCATGTACATACTGACTGATATTTGTGTTAAACAAGCGCCCCCCCCCCCCCCAGTGTTTGTGTTGATTCTGTCAAAGTAATATGTCCGCATGGTATGATGTAAACAAACTAATCTGTTGGCTATGTCAAGATCACGTGTTCAAACCGTCCAATAAAAACATCGAAAGAAAACGTCAGACATCCCGGAAGTTTCCGTTTCATTATAAGCGATCTCATTGGCTGCCGATGTTGTCCCCCACCAGACGGACAAAGCCGACTGACTTTAATAAGCAAGGAGAAGGCTCAAATTAATCCACATCAGCATGGATGACTGTGAGATGGACTATGAGAGGGCTGCCCAACATTGGGCCAAGCAAAAGCCAAGGAGAATTAATCTGCTTTAAAGGAGTAGAAAACGCTGGTTACGAATGTAACCGTGGTTCTATGACTAAGTGGAAGACCGCCAGGGCGGTGCTGAAAGCACTAGTGGAAGGATCTTTGCATCCGTGCGTTTCGAGAATCGCATACAAAAGTTGTCATCTCATGACGTATGACATGCCTGCCTATATAAGGAAACATCCCATGCCATTTGGCCTCAAGATCATTCTCGCACAATCCGAGTGACCAAAGACCCTGGTGGTCTTCCACTTAGTCATAGAACCATGGTTACATTCGTATCCAGCGTTCTATTTCCTTCACTCCAGACCGCCAGGGCAGTGCTGAAAGCACTAGTGGAAGACGAATACCAACCCAGTCACGAGGAATTCAGAAGAGCATCACCACCTTCTGGAAGAACAGCTGCACACAGCAATGGCATGGATGCAACATTTAGCCTGTAGTACGGGGCAAATGTACATGTATTGGACCAAGTTGTAGCAGCACAAATGTCAGTGTGGTACACCCCGGAGAGCTGCCCATGATGTTGCCTGAGCACGCGTCGAATGGCAGTGGACAAGAGAGGGCACAGTACGTTCCATAGATTCATAGGCATGGGTGATTTTGCCTCCACAACCCAACGGGAGAGCCGCTGCTTGGACAGAGGCCTTCCTCTCGGAGCACCACCAAAACAAACAAACAATTGGTCTGCCGTACGAAAGGCTGCCGTCCTATCAAAATAAAACCTCAGAGCCCTGACAGGGCACAAGTCCGTCCTGTCCGCTGGTATAGCAGTCAGCAAAATTGGCTGGTTGCTAAACTGGGGAGATAAGACTTTCAGGAGGAAAGCTGGGTTAGGCCACAATGAAACACTGTCAAACATAGGGCCCCAACGAAGACAAACAGTACTCCCTGAGAGGGCGGCATGTAGCTCACTCACACGCCAGGCTGTTGTGATGGCAAGGAGAAAAGCCGTTTTAACAGAGAGCCACTTAATGTCAGCTGCTGACAGGGGCTCATAAGGAGGCAAGCAAAGGGATTCGAGCACAGTGTTCAGATCCCATGACGGACTCCGCACAAAACGAGGAGGATTAAGACGAAATGCCCCTCTCAAAAAGGCTACCACCAGCCGGTGGGACCCAAGTGAAACACCTCCAACCTCTGAACGGTGGGCTGTTAGTGCTGCAACATACACCTTAAGTGTAGATGCAGCCCTGCCAAGCTCTAAAAGGTGCTGCAGGAAATCTAAAGTCTGTGGAACAGAGCAGCTTAGGGGGTCGATGTTGCGTTCCGCACACCAATCACAGAACACCTTCCATTTGCCTGCATAAAAGTGTCGGGTAGATTCTGCACGTGCGTTCACCACAGTGTTCCTGGTCCCTTCTGAACACTCCAGTAGTAGCCCCAAGGGCCACACCCAGAGCTTCAGGTGTTCGGGACATGGGTGTTGGATCCTGCTCTCTGTCTGCGTCAGCAAGTCGGGCCTGCTGGGCAGCTGACAAGGGGGTCCCACTAGTAGTGACAGCAGGAGCTGGAACCATGGCCTGGATGGCCAATGAGGAACTATCAATAGCACATGGTGACTGTGATCGTGCACATGGCAGAGTCCCCTCCACAACAGTGGTAGAGGGGGAAAGGCATAAAGGGTGGCCCAAGGCCAGTCGTGGGCCAGAGCATCCTGGCCCAACGCTGCCGTTTCTTCTCCCAGGGAAAACCATGTCGGACAATGAGTTGTCTGACTGCTCGCAAACAGGTCCACAGTTGCTCTCCCATAGGTTTTCCAGATCTGTACCACCATGTCTGGATGCAGTTTCCAATCCCCTTGAGACACCTTGCCGCGTGACAGAGCATCTGCCACACTGTTTAGGTGTCCAGGTAGATAAGATGCTCTTATGGAAAGGAGGTTGTCCTGAGCCCATACTAGGAGACTGTGAGCCACCTGAAGTGCAGCTACAGACCTTGTGCCCCCTGATGATTGATATAGAAAACAGTTGCCACATTGTCTGTATGTACCAATACATGTTTGCCCCGTAGCACTTTCTGACATTGCACCACTTTCAGGAACACCGCCACCAACTCGTGTGTTGATGTGGGACATGCGCCACGGAGCAGGCCAGGTGCCGTTCACACCTTGCCGACACCAGACTCCACCCCAACCCATGAGGGAAGCATCTGTCCGAATAACTTCCCATCGTCCCAGTGGGGGACCAAGTGGAACTCCACAAGTGAGAAAGTGTGCCTGGGACCAAGGTCTTGGCATGAGCATGCAACGGCGTGCTATTCTCACCCTCATGTGCCTTTCTCGCACTGGACACAGACGCAGTTGAAGAAGCCATTTCTGAAAAGCCCTTAGCCACAGAAGACCCAGAGGAATGATCACTGAGGCCGCTGTGAGTTTCCCCAACAGCTGAAGGAGAGAAACGTAATGCTGAGTTCCCCCGACACGAAGGTGGTTCACTTCAGTGAGAATTGAACTTATTCTGTCTGGCGTGGGACTGGCCAGCATAGTGTTCGAATCTAGGGCAAGGCCGATGAAACGTGTTGCCTGGACTGGGACCAGTTTGGACGACTTCTGGTTCACTCTGAACCCCAGAGCTGTAATGTGTAGTAGCAACCGGTGAGCATGTTCCCTGGCCTGTTCGGGCAATGCTGCACAAAGAAGCCAGTCGTCCAAGTAAGGGAGCACTCTTATGCCCTCCTTCTGAAGGGGTTCTAGTGCTACCTGGACGCATTTCGAGAACACCCTTGGCGCCAGAGAAAGTCCAAAGGGGAGAACTCTGAACTGAAAAATCTTTCCCATGAACGAAAAACGAAGGAAGCGCCTGTTGTCCGTGGCAATGGGTATGTGAAAATAGGTGTCCTTGAGATCTACGGTCACAAACCAGTCCTGGTTTGTGACCGCTTGCAGTACATCTGTTGTTCGTAGCATTCGAAAAGGAAGTACCTTCAAGAAACAGTTTAACCTTCTAAAATTGGCCTGAACCCGCCGTCTTTCTTTGGAACGAGAAAATAAACTGAAAAGAAACCCCCTGGGTGAACAATGGGGTCGACCATCTCTATGGCTCCTTTTTGTAGTAACAACTGAACTTCTCTCGACAAGGCTTCTGCTTGTCTTGGATTGGTTATAACCATCTGCCTCACACCCAAATGCATTGGTGGCCGGCGGCGGAATTGCAGGCGGTACCCTTCTGAAAAGGTGGTGAGTAGCCATTGGTTGGTTATTTCACGCCAACTCGCTAGCTGGTTGCCTGTAAAAACTCCTGCCACTGGCCCTGACCTGTCAGTGGTCCTGTCTGTTTTTTGGAAGGGATGGGGGCTGACGACGGCGGGGAGGACCCGTCTGTCGAAAAGGGCGAAAACTCTTGTGGCTGAGCGCCACCGTGCCTGGCCGAGGGAGGTGGGGGATTAGGGGCCTGCTGCTGGGGTCGATGGGGAGACCTTTGTGCAGCTCTAGGGGCCACATGCCTAAAGCATGAGGCAGAAGGGTTTGGTGGAGCTCTGAAGGTGGGTGCTACGCCCACATGACGGGAGCGAGACTCTGTAACAGACACATGTCTGTCAAGGGCCTCTTGTGCTGCTGGCCCAAAGACCTGTCCAGGTGCCAGTGGGAGGTGCCTCAGGTTGTTCCTGCATACTTCTGGCAGAGGCGATTGAGCCAGCCACACTTGTTGATGGGCTTGCAGCAAGGCGCCCAAGGTAGTGCCACACTGGTTGGCAATGACACCCATAGCCTGCAGTGCAAGTTCCAGTACCTCAGCCGCCAGTGGGTCTGCCGATGATGTGTTGAGTGTCGAGTGCAGCATAACAAGCATGTGTGCCAGTGAGTTGGACACCCTGCCAAGAAAGGCAGTAGAGTTGTAAGCACGAGAAAGTAGCTCGTCTGTGCGGCGGTACTCAGCATTAGGGCAACGCACCTGCTCCCGAAGTGCTTCATCGGGAGACGCAATGAGCGAAGCAATGCTTGATTCGACTACTGGCATGCTACCCAAGCCAACACCACCGGGGTCCTGCATCGCCGCAAGCATGCGAGGCATCTGGTCTGGACGGGCAGGTTTCGTAGCAGCCTCCAGGGCAGAGGCCACCACAGAAGTAAAGTCCCAACACTGGAATTACCAGAGGCGCATGCTGAACACGGTGCAGGAACATGTTCTCAGATCCGGTAGGAGGCGCCGGGGTGTCCAACTGCAAATGTGCAAGCAAAGCCTTCAGTGTGGCCTCCACCGAACCCACCACTGAGGCAGACTCCCCAGATCGCCCAGAGGTAACATCACTGCCCGAATCACGGGGCTCAACACCTGGCAGGACTTCGCTTGGTGGCTGCGCCGAGGAAGAAGGCTGACTGAAAAAGGTGTCTGAGGCAGCCACAGACATCACTTCCTCTTGGTCAGGTGGCTGAGAACATGAGCCAAGGCACTCCACGCAGCGATCATCTGCATCCAGCACCTCCATTAGGTTGGGGCAAGTGGAACACCTCACTGAATCCATCTCAGTGTCTACTCACCCACGATTTTTTTTTTTTAAGAAAAGAAGCAAGGTGCATCACTGCTTGCTAGCCTGGCAACCAAGGCTAGCGAGTTCGCAAGCGCAACTTTACCGCTACAGACATTGATTTACTAGCAACCAGAAAACCGATGCTCATGTAAAGTTGTAAGTACACGTTAACGTTATTGGCAACTCGCTCAGCACTGACAAACCTGCCGGCAACCAAACAGTTTGTGACAAGACCGATAATAGCCGTCCCTGAAAACTTGGCAGCCAAGATTCAGTGACTATCGATACATAAAACAATCTCAAAATAATGTTAACCAAGTTACCTTAGCGACCAAACGGCTCGCGTGGAGTCGAGTCCCACTGAAGTCCTCTTCAGTCACGAGCTGCACTGTAGATTGTCGCAGGTATTCCCACAGTTAACTGATAACACAGAATTCCAGTAGAAGAGATGCGATTCCAATGCGAGAAAAAAGAAGAGGCCAAATGACGTGGGATGTTGCCTCATATAGGCAGGCATGTCGTACGTCATGAGATGACAACTTTTGTATACGATTCTCGAAACGCGCGGATGCAAAGATCCTTCCACTCGTGTTTTCAGCACCGCCCTAGCGGTCTGAAGTGAAGGAAATAGAACTTAATTCATTAGTTTGGGTTTGCAGAAAGATTATGTACTTATAAACACACTCATGAAGTGAAGTTGTCCAAATGTGTCAAATACAGCATAATTTCAAATAATAATCATAAGCAGTTTTGGCAGTGTGATGTCACTGGGATCCATTTAACAAAAGAAGGCTCTGGATTATTCTTTTGTTAAAGGATCACAGCGACATCACACTGCCAAATGCACTTATCATTATTATTCGCCATTATGCTACATTTGACACTTATTAACAAATTCCGTTCATGAAATATGTTTAAAAGTACATAATCTTTCTGCAAACTTAAACTGTAGAAATTAAGTTTTTTCTTTTCCTTTAAATACATGTTTTAGTCTTAATCTAGTCCATTTAATAAAGTGCCAAAATTTAAACTTTATAACATGCAGTTGCCTTACTTTTCTTTTCAGTGCATCTTAGTTCTACATATATTACGGTAATTGCATCCGAAACATTCTAAATCATTACAGTTATAGTAATACAGCAACTTATTTTAAGGTGGCAGTTCTTAGGTTCAGATCCCTTTGTGATCAGCAGGAGGTCATGATGATCGATTCTCGTCATTGGATTGCATAAGATGGAGTAAACCACTGGTCATATCTTCATGCACATTTTTGTTACAACACTACTTGATCGTAGGTAATTAAGGGATCCCCGTAGATTTTCAGTCTATCGTATACCTCAGTAATCTATAACAAAACAGTTTAACTTGCATGTTGAACTTTTAAGGTGAAATTTCAAATGTGTATACATTAATGCTATTTAGGTCAGAAATCATTGAAACACTGGTAAAATCTATCCTATAATCATGTATCTAAAACCTCTGAGACCCTGAAAATGCACCTGAGAGCATCTATTTTCAAAGAATTTTCCGGGGGAGCATGCCCCCGGACCCCCCTAGTTTCACTTTGCGCCTTTGGCACTTGCTTTCACACCATTAGCACTCAACTGTCTGTGTATTATCATGCCAGAATTTAGGGCTTTAATTTTTTTCTGGGGAAAACACTGCTAAATGAATGCTTCATCACTTTTCAAATTCTTGTCTACCCTCCTGATCTATAGGATAAAGCGCATTTTTACACCAGAAGCATAAAGAGACATGCTGTGATTTTCTCTGCGAAGCTTTTCAATTTGCACTGGACACATTGTGTGTTAGTCAGCGTACACGGAGAATGGTGCAGTTATTCTACCCCTGCTCCGAAGGAGGGTGCGTATACTGGTTTACCCCGTCTGTCTGTCCACCCATATCGCCGTCCGTCCGAAACACCCTTTTTCTCAGCAACCACAAATCATAGCCACTTGGGGTTCTGTACCGTGTATACGGTTTTCAGGTCTGTCGCACATCAACTTCCTGTTTACCGACTGAATGTATTTACGAAAAACACAGGGTGGATTTCTGAAATTTTCATAACACTTTTCTCGGCAACTACAAATCACAACTGCTTGATATTTGGTACCAAGCTTCAGCTTGGGGTTCTATACCGTGTCTACTGTTTTCAGGTCTGTCCCGCATCGACTTCCTGTTTACCGACTGAATGTATTTATAAAACCTATAGGGTGGATTTTGACGCTATTTCAAGAAGCAAAATGCTGTTTCAAAATGACAGTTTAGCAGGATGCTATTTGAAATCCCTGGGGAAAGACACTGCTCTTTTACTTACTCGTTTCAGGGTTAATTATTTGTCAAAGTCAACATTCATAATAAGTGTCCTATTCCTTCGATCGCTTGCATTCTGATATAAGTGAAAGCGGGGGGGGGGGATACGTAAGTGATCAGTAGCTCACAGTTGATCTTGTTTCTTACACTAGGTTGGTAGATATAAAAGGCAGATGGCTGTTTTGGCTGTCAGTGTTGTCCTGTTGGATATGAATTAAAAAATAAAAAAGGTCACGAATAGAAAGTTATTCACTCCAGAGCTCAGCTCAAAATTTAAAGAGGAACTGGAGTCCTTTTTAAACTTGCTTTATTTCTTAGGCTACATCCACACGACAACGGCAACGAGATTTTTTTTTTTTTTTTTTAAATATCGCGTCCACATGGGCAATGGATCAGTAAAATATCAGGTTCATATGGCAACGCAACGCTTGCTGAAAACGATGCAATACACATGCCACACCTCTACGTGCGCTGTAAGACGGTCCCATCGGAGACACCAGAACAATAGAAGTAGACGCATGCGCATAAACCCCTTCTTCTGTAGCATCAGCCACATAAAGTTTTGATTATTAATCAGTAGCGTAAAACGAAAGATGCAGAAAGAGGAATGAACGGGGGTAGATGGAGAGAGAGGGGAATGAACGGGGGTAGATGGAAGCCGGTACGGCAACATTCTGATCTCCTCCAGAATTCTTTAATGGTCCGAAATAAATTGAATGCTACAAGTTGATGGATTACTTTGTTCTTCTACACCCTTTTTGAGGAATGTATTGTAGGACTTAAACCAACATCTGAAGAGGTGAGATCGCTCTTTTTTTTTTTCCCCCTATTTTTGCTGGCGGTATTGACTCTGCCCTAAGGGCTATTCTCTCACTTTGCACCATTACACAATAAATATTCACAGTGAAAATATTTTGTAAGCGCGTTTCATGAACCAAGTTATAGGATTTGTTGACAACTCGCATCGAGTTCGTTACACTTCTACCCGGCGTGAAGCACTCAGTCATGTGGTTGTGACGTCATCGTAAACAAATCCGTTCTACTCATCCAGATGACTTCGCAACGGCGCCGTTGCCAGATTTTTCCACTCTGGAACCCGTTCTCAAAAGATTGCATTTTGGGGCACCCAAAACGCCGGTGCCGTGTGGACGCCAGGCCGAAACGATAAACAATTTTATCAGATTCACTTGAATCCGTTGCCGTGTGGACAGGGCCTTAGTTAACGTGTTATTCAATTACATTTTCGGTTTCAGTAACCTTATATCATGACTCATATTCGCATATTATATTACACTTATCGGCCTTTTCGGTTTTTAGCCGTGTCGAATGTAGTTCGCTTGGTCCACAGCAGGCGTCGCTTACCCGCGCGATCGTCACGAGACTTGTGCGAGACTTCAAACGTGAAGTTTCAGCACCGCCATTTTGAAAACTGTTTACACAGCGGCCAGATCGCCATATCATTTCAGTGTAGATTAATTTCGAGATTTGCCAGCTTCATCAGTGATGGAGATTATTCCATACGACTTTGAACCAACGTGGAGTAGAGAAGAGTTGGAAAGGCGACAGGATAAGGACGAGTCCGTCGCGCTGGTCGTTACTGTCGCACAATTAAAATGTGCCAGATCAGGCGGCTGGTGGGTTTTCAAAATAATAAATGCATGCATGTGTTTTTGTGATAAATAAATGTTATACTGAGCGCATTTCCCACATAATCCTCACTAAGGTTTCAGACAGCACTACAAAATGGCGTCCACGCTATATAGTGAGTAGGGAGCGATTGATTTCGGACACCGGGAAAACTTCCGGCTTGATTATGTCAGCATTCGAAAGAGGACGCGTGCGTCTTTTGACAACGTTGGCAGATGTCGGTCGCTTTGATTTCCGCTGTACGTTTTACTTCCGTCCTACGACGTCTCGACGAATCTCGTTTACGGCCATCGCTTTGACGTATGGGCTGATCTGTTACATAGCATATTTCAAACCCTCATAATTTGCTATAGTAGCGACGAAATAGCTGTCAGAAATGCATTTGTACGTTTTATAAAATGAGAAGTAGAATTTTGACGATGCTAAATTTGCCTTCAGTTCCCCTTTAACCGATGCAAGGTTGAAGCAAGCGATGGAATAGCTGGGACTGAGACTTGAATTGCAAAAATGGAATTATTCACGAGTCAATAACCTGCTTATGACATCAGTTAGATGAACGGTCATGTCAGCCATAAACACGACAGTGATGAGTATGTTCAGATTAGCTACCGAAGAGTGGTCTACTTAACAGTTCGCAGTCAGTGTGAAAACATTCACTGAACCTAAAACATTTAGGGCGTGTGAGAAAGGGCTGTCAGAATCATATCTGTGCAAAGCCTGCTTTCCATTGTACTCCAGCGTGAGCTCCCAGGCTGTGAGGGAGGGGCTGGGGACAGGATTGTCATTGTGTAATGAATCCTTGTCAAAGCGAAGTGCGCGTGAGAGGAGACAGTGTCTTCCCCAGGTAATTAAGGAGATCATCAGGCCGTAAGCAGCTCCTGTCCCCGTCCTCCTGCTCCTCCCCCTACTTAATCAATCTCTTTGTGCCGTGCAGACGGGATTATTTGCTCCAACTAATGGCTCCTCCTGCTGCTCACCGCTACTTGGGAAAACACAAACTGTCATTTTTGTAATTGCCTTCGTGCCTCCAAGATGGATTCGTCCCGCCATTACGGTGGCGCAGCTTAATTTCATTTGCATGCGCCTTGCGGTTGCGGCGAGCAGCAGCTGCTCATCAGTGCAGCCTGGAGCCCAGCTCTGTCGGTTTGGATTAAGAGAAGCGCCGCTGCGCCATAACTCTCAATATCCCCCACAGGACCAACAACCACCTCCAGTCAGCCCCGTGCTCCAGCACCAAGTGCGACTACTTTTTTGAGTGTTTTTCGCAAACTCTCGATTTGATTGTTCTAACTTCAGAAGAGAAATGGTCGTTGTGATTAAAGTTGTCTACCCACCTGAGCTACACACTTAGAAATGAGAGCTAACAAATGATGCAGTGCGGTCTAGCCCTTTGCGTTTCCACCCCTCCGGTTTTGCAGAGTCGACACTCCAGTCAGTGCTTTCGCGCCAAAGTGCGCTTACAGCCGACTTGATTGATCTCGGCCGTTTTCCGTCACCTTGGAGGTTGTGCATGGATTTGTCTCTTGTCTAAGCATAGTGACTTTAAGGTTTAGCTTCCAGACAAGGTGATGGTCTCTCTCACACACACGCACACACCGCAGTTTCTAGTGTTTGTCTGGTGAATACTACGTAGATTTAACACTGAATCAACTCGAAAATCTCTTCTGGGATGTTGGCTACCGAACCAATAAACTGCATTAATATGAAATGTGGTGTGTATCTGAAAAAATGGTGTTTTCCTTGTATAGGCGTGCCTTTTGGGGTTTGTATGTGAACTTAAGGGCAACCCTATTATAAATGTTTCACAAGGCAGAACAGCCAAGACTCTTAAGAATTGAACCCCTGTTGTATTCCTTCCCCCTTCTTTTTAAGTGTGTACCTCCTCCAAGTGAGTCGCTTTGTTTTTTTGCCATGCAGTTTACTTTTTCACTTATTTTGCATAATCTTTTCGCCCTTCTCAGATGAAGCAGCTGTCGTTTGTCCTCATGACAGTGGCTTGAATTAATCGAGTCGAGGCAACACTGCCTGATCTGTCCTCGAGGCAGAGTAGGTGATTTTATTTTTTTGAAGAACCCAGCAACAGTAGGCTAGACCAGTGGTTTTCAAAGTGGGGGCCGCCAGGGGGCACTAGGGGGGCCTCAGAAAGTTGGAGGGACGATGATGATAAAAAATTGCGAAAAAAAATATACTTTTTTAAATAATTATTATTAAATATATTGTAATTTAGTTTTTTAATCATTATTATAAAATATAATTATTAATAATACATCATATCGAAACGTTGTTTGCCATGCTCATCTCTCCGATTGCCTGTGACATTGTGGTTTGCGCCATTTATCAAGCTGCTTTGCTCCTCAAGCTAGTGTATTGCTAGGGCAAAATGGACAGGTTTTTGAAGAAGAGACCGAAGGAAGGAACGACCGAAGGAAGGAACAAACCAACAGCCCTGCTGTGGAGGACACTGCTGCGAAAAAAACAAGTCCTGGCCAACTAAAATCCGAAAATATGAGGCAGCATACATTAAGTATGGCTTTACAGCCATACAGAAAAATGGCCATGATTGCCCGAAATGCGTCCTCTGTCTGGAGACCCTGTCAAACGAGTGCTTAAAACTTTCGAAACATCAGCGTCACTTGGTACAAAAACATCCGACGGATGCCGAAAAAACAGTAGATTTCTTCAGACGCAAAGAAGAGCATTTGGTCAGGCAATCTGCTGCATTCACCCAGCAAGCTACTGTCCCTGAGCGGGCCCTGAAGGCATCATTTTTAGCCTCGTACCACATTGCTCGTGCTAAAAAACCTCACTCAATTGGAGAAGATTTGATTTTACCAGCCCCCAAAGACATTGTCCGAGAATTGCTTGGTGAGGATGCTGCCAAAAAAATGGATGCTGTCCCACTCTCTGATAACACCGTGAGCCGACGGATTGGTGACATGGCTCAAGACGTATCTGCTCAGCTGTTGGAGCAGGTGAGAGCCAGCGAATACTTCACACTTCACCTGGATGAGAGCACAGATTTATCCAGTGAGGCCCAACTGCTTGTGTACATCAGATTTATTTCACAGGAAAGATTTCTGGAGGAAATACTATTTTGTAAAGCACTTGAAAGAAGAACTACTGGGAAAGACATTTTTCAAATTTTGGACGATTACATCGAGTCTAACGGATTGGACTGGACCCGTTGTGTGTGGGGGTGTTCGGACGGAGCCGCGGCAATGACCGGGAAGATCAGTGGAGTGACCGCTCTCATTAAGCAGAAGGCCCCGCATGTAGTGGCCACACACTGCATGCTCCATCGCGAGGCACTGGTTGCAAAAAGGATGGATAACGAGTTGAATCAGGTACTACAGGAGGTTATACAGTTTATTGTTCAGTGCGAAAATATTTGTGTTGAAAACATGTTAGTTAATAATATTCTTATGCTAAACAAATGTAACAATTATTGACTATTGAATAAAAGTAAGAGAAAATATTCTAAAAGTTGATGTTTCTTTACATATTTTGTAGCATTGTCTGTGGGTTTGCAAAGGGGGTCCCCAGCCAGAAGCTAATGCTGTTTGGGGGGCCTTGGCATGGACAAGTTTGGGAACCCCTGGGCTAGACTTTGAAAGTATCCAACCAAAAAAAATTTTCAGCCCTCCTTCCAAAGCCACTCCTCCAAAACACATGACCTTGAACGTGCACTGCCTGACTACTGCTGGAGGATGAGTTCACAAGAGAGCGCGTGTTCACTCTGATTCGGCCTCCTTGTTTTTGCCACCTTTGTACGCTCGTCAGAAGGTCCTATTTTCCATTTCTGGAGTCGGAATTACGAGCCTGTCATGTTCAAGTGCTT
The DNA here is from genome assembly GCF_027579695.1 of Neoarius graeffei. Classification (NCBI taxonomy): domain Eukaryota; kingdom Metazoa; phylum Chordata; class Actinopteri; order Siluriformes; family Ariidae; genus Neoarius; species Neoarius graeffei. The sequence goes on along the minus strand of NC_083582.1, from coordinate 43,094,266 downwards.
TGTTTTCAGGGGGAAATGAAATGGCGCAAGATTCCTTCTCGTATATTTCTTGGGGAAATCCTATTTTGGTTCTGTCATGCACGTGCTAAATAGCATTCTATTTCATGTACACAAGTTACAGATTAGATTATGCACACGGGCAACAGCCAACTATGGTTGCATGGCTGAAAATGAACAACTGTGTACCATCCACTACTGAAACCGTCCTTCTCTCTGGCCATGTTGAAAGGTTGAAGGAAGGTCATCCCAACTTGCGATTTCGGGTATCAAATTTATTTCCAAAGTTCCCCAGTTTAAATTGCATTACGTTAATAGCATTTAGCAGACGCTGTTATTCAGAGCAATGCACAACATACCCAGAGCAGCCTGGGGGTTCAGTTCCTTGCTCAAGGGCACTTCAGCCATTCCTGCTGTTCCAGGGAATCAAGCCAGAGACCTTTTGGTCCATTAGGCCATGGCTTATGGAGGCAACTTCCAAGTCTGCAACTCATATTTACCTTAATTCCAATAGTGCATGAAGGCAGCGTTTATCCAACTTTTTTGCCAGACTTTTCCACGACAGTTTTTCTTTCCTTGCTTTGTATAGCAGTGCAAGCTGTTTTAGGTGCAGCTGGAAATTTTGACTGCCATCCTTGTGCGAATAGCTTTAGTAATACAATGGTGCTTGAAAGTTTGTGAACCCTTTAGAATTGTCTATATTTCTGCATAAATATGATCTAAAACATGATCAGATTTTCACACAAGTCCTAAAAGTAGATAAAGAGAATCCAGTTAAACAAATGAGACAAAAATATTATACTTGGTCATTTATTTATTGAGGAAAATGATCCAATATTACATATCTGTGAGTGGCAAAAGTATGTGAACCTCTAGGATAAGCAGTTAATTTGAAGGTGAAATTAGAGTCCGGTGTTTTCAATCAATGGGATGACAATCAGGTGTGAGTGGGCACCCTGTTTTATTTAAAGAACAGGGATCTATCAAAGTCTGATCTTCACAACACATGTTTGTGGAAGTGTATCATGGCACGAACAAAGGAGATTTCTGAGGACCTCAGAAAGTGTTGTTGATGCTCATCAGGCTGGAAAAGGTTACAAAACCATCTCTAAAAAGAGTTTGGACTCCACCAATCCACAGTCAGACAGATTGTGTACAAATGGAGGAAATTCAAGACAATTGTTACCCTCCCCAGGAGTGGTCGACCAACAAAGATCACGCCAAGAGCAAGGGGTGAAATAGTCGGCGAGGTCACAAAAGACCCCAGGGTAACTTCTAAGCAACTGAAGGCCTCTCTCACATTGGCTAATGTTCATGAGTCCACCATCAGAACACTGAGAACAACAATAGTGTGCATGGCAGGGTTGCAAGGAGAAAGCCACTGCTCTCCAAAAAGAACATTGCTGCTCATCTGCAATTTTCTAAAGATCATGCGGACAAGCCAGAAGGCTATTGGAAAAATGTTTTGTGGACGGATGAGACCAAAATAGAACTTTTTGGTTTAAATGAGAAGTGTTATGTTTGGAGAAAGGAAAACACTGCATTCCAGCATAAGAACTTTATCCCATCTGTGAAACATGGTGGTGGTAGTATCATGGTTTGGGCCTGTTTTGCTGCATCTGGGCCAGGACGGCTTGCCATCATTGATGGAACAATGAATTCTGAATTATACCAGTGAATTCTAAAGGAAAATGTCAGGACATCTGTCCATGAACTGAATCTCAAGAGAAGGTGGGTCATGCAGCAAGACAACGGCCCTAAGCACACAAGTCGTTCTACCAAAGAATAGTTAAAGAAGAATAAAGTTAATGTGTTGGAATGGTCAAGTCAAAGTCCTGACCTTAATCCAATCAAAATGTTGTGGAAGGACCTGAAGCGAGCAGCTCGTGAGGAAACCCACCAACATCCCAGAGTTGAAGCTGTTCTGTACGGAGGAATGGGCTAAAATTCCTCCAAGCCGGTGTGCAGGACTGATCAACAGTTACCGCAAATGTTTAGTTGCAGTTATTGCTGCACAAGGGGGTCACACCAGATACTGAAAGCAAAGGTTCACATACTTTTGCCACTCACAGATATGTAATATTGGATCATTTTCCTCAATAAATGACCAAGTATAATATTTTTGACTCTCATTTGTTTAACTGGGTTCTCTTTATCTACTTTTAGGACTTGTGTGAAAATCTGATGTTGTTTTAGGTCACATTATAAATTAATGAATTATAAACACATACACCTCAGGACTGTGCACCTTACCTTACCCCCCCCCCCCCCCCCCCCCCCACACACACACACGCACACGCTGTTTGCACTGTTATTGGAGTTGCTTTTAATCTCATTGTACATGTGTATAGTAACAAGAAAGGCATTCTATTCTATTTATGCAGAAAGAAAATTCTAAAGGGTTCACAAACTTTCAAGCACCATTGTACGTCTGCCTCGCCTTGTGTAAGAGTACGGTCACACGGAACGAGTGCACAGGCAGAGTGCGTACAGGTAGGCAGTCAGACAGGCAAGTCGGCCATCCAGTCATTTTAATTTAATTTGACTGAATGAAACCGTTGGACGGGCTCTTTCCAGCCCTGCAACAGCCACGGATGATGGATTTTTTTTTCCCCCCTTTTTATTATAAGAACATTTTTATTTATTCATTGCTGTTGGGATATAAAGTGAATTTCAAGAAATATATTTTTAAAAATCTGCAAAAACCCAACGTTGCCCACCCACCCCCCCGCTTAGTTTGACTTTCAAAAGTTCAGGATTTTTTTTCTTTGCTCCACTTTCATCTCTATTTTATATCACTGTTTCTCTTTGAGCTATGAGGGCTCTCTTGCTGTTTTCCAGGCCATAGAGACCGCACTGGACTGCCTGAAGAGTGCAAACACGGAGCCTTATTACAGGCGACAAGCATGGGAGGTGATCAAATGCTTCCTGGTGGCTATGACCAGCCTGGACGATAACAAACACGCCCTCTACCAGCTCCTCGCCCATCCCAAGTAAGATCTACTTATCTCTTACACAAGCCTTTAAATATTTCTCTCGACATCTTGAATAAGGCAGGCAGTATAAAGTTTGGGTTCCAGAGGAGTTGTGTTGCATTTATCTGGTTTCCCACTATGCTTGTCCCCTGCTTATTATTATTTTAATTTTTTTTTAAATTTTATTTCTTCAGTCAGCTCTCAGAATGCAACGTGAACCCGGTTGACTCAAGTTCTGGCCTCATCTCTGCGGTTCCTCAGAGCCACGTGTGCCCTGTTTAAAAAGGGCTAATTACTCAGACAGTCTCTCACAGTTGTGCGTAGAGGGTAACTGGGTCACATTACCCAGGCATTGAACTCTGCATTGCGGCTAATTGACTTTCCTCTCTGTCTGTTTACCTCAAAAGCCTGCTGCCTGCACCCCTTGCAGAGATAATGAAGTGTGTCAGTTATGAACGGGGAAGCGCAGCCTCCTCTGTCAGATGTCTTGATTCATGACATCCTGTCTTTCCCACTTTGAGCGTGGCAGACTGTGCTGGTCACCGTGAAAAGCGCCTTTTCAGAATGCAGCATGCTCACTTAATATCTCAAATGCCAGGCCGGATAATGGAGTCCCATCCAAGTGGCGACGGTATGAATTTGAATCGATCGGCCACTCCCTCCCCCACTAGCCAGCTCCTCGGTTCTGTCTAGACCAAAGCCAAAGTCTTTTAAATAGTGATAATGAAATGGCACAATCCATCACTGCTGCTACTGGCATTTGGCTTTATAGAATACAAGCTTAGGCGTGGATAAATCAGCCACTCAATCATGGCGCGCCTATCAGTAGGGGTAAATAATGACGCATCCAACCAAATGCCAGTCAAACACGAAGCAGAAGCTCCCACCGGACTGAGCTGCTGATCTAGAAACCCCATTTTGGCATTGACTAATCAATCTCTATTACCTTATTTGAGGTTTTTTTTTGTTTGTTTTTTTGTTTTTCCTCTTTTAATGCTTGACATTTAAGTTTCTTTTACAAAAATTCAGTCCACCAACTCGCACGCAACATATCAGTCATTGCTACAGAAAATTCAAACAGGATCGAACGAAACAATCCCGCAGAGGCAGGAATGCAGTTATACTGAATATCAGCACGGTTGTGGTTCAGCCGTAGGTAATCAGTCAGCTACGTAGCTTGCTAGCGAGTTCACGTTGATCTGTTGCTTCTGGTAAAATCAGAGTCCCATCTTCATTTTTATCTTCATTTCGTGAGCTTTTATATTTTAAGCCAAACACACTCTTCCTGAAAAATATTGTTTGCCATGTTCACTGGTGACGTGACGTCGCTAAAACTACTGTTGTAACGGTTTCAAACTAGGAAGTGGAATTTTATCTGAACAGAGATGGGCGAAGTGATATACACACACAATGAAACGTCCCAGCGTGATTCCTGGAAAGTCACTCAACCGTTCAAATTAGTACACCGGAGCTAACTGTTATGTAAACAACATATATTTGTTTTATTGGAAATTCAAAGGCAGGTGTGTGATTCCACCAATGCACATTTTTAAAATGCATAACACTACGACTGTAACATGAATTCTGACCTGTTGGATTTTAACAATAGTGTTTTTCAAAAATGATGACGGATGTAGAATATTTCCAAAAGATATTCCAATATTGATTTATTCATAAATTTCGTTTATCTTCAATAATTACTTTATTTTGGTCAGGGTGGATATGTAGTTTTATCCAACTTTAGAACTTTTGATCAATATAGGAGGCATATCAGGTGACAATTCAATCCAGAATGCTTGAAACGTCTCTCATTGAATTCAGAATTGAATGCTGAACAACATACTTTTTACAGGATTAAAATAGGTTTATCCGTTCTTGAGATATTACAAATCAAAGATTGAAGAAACGGCTTAATTTTTGGAAAACTGCCGTAATATTCCATCTGAGGATCACATGGTCCAAAATGGGCCTCATTAACCAATAAGAGAGTGTTTTTCTATTTTTCAAGATGCTTACATAGAAATTGGCAGGCGCATAGATGGTTGTATACTGGAATACAACGTTTGGAAAATTAGGAAGGACAAAGTACACAAATTTTATTTAGTGTATTTTATTTAGGTATTTTATTTAGTATTAATTATACTAATTAGTTAAAAACGTTAAATTGGTACACTTGGTAATAAAATTTTATTTCTAATACCTTATTTGTGCTCTGTAGGGCTTTGTATTTCTCAAAAGTAGGGCCCATTCGTGTTTATATTCAAGAATATAAATAATATTCACAGCTTTCAAGGCGAACCTCGAAAAAACTGAGAGATCCACATCCAACTAGAAAAGCACTCGGAGAGCGCAGACCTCCGCCAAGAATCCTTTAAAAAAAATCCGGGATCCAGAAGGTGATCCAGATCACCGCCGAAATTTAATGGATTGTTACTTGTGCCCAGTCACATCTCCTGGAAAAAAATTCAGAGCAGTCCGTTCATTACTTTTTCTGTAATGTTGCTAACAGACAAACCAACAAACAAACCAACGCTACCGAAAACATAACCTCCTTGGCGGAGGTAATAGTAAGAACTAGAATGCATTTCCGGAGAAAATGTGCTTGCTCAGGTGCGCTGCCATGGCGACCGCACGCCCACAAAAGTTTTGTGTCAACACGCGAAAGTTTGGTCAAGACACAAGGCGGATTCTCATACGGAGATGACAGGCTGGCAAGGTTCTTTATAGGGACATCCCAGAGCATCACTAACATGGAAATTTAGATGCAATTCTAAATCCGTAAAGAGATATGACCCAAAACACGCTCACTGTGGCGCCCCCTAGTAGCCAAATGACACCAGATTTGATGAGGGTACATGATGGTCTTGATATGTCAAAGCGTTTCTGAGATATAAGCCAAAATATGTTTTTGCCAATCGTAACGCCCCCTAGTGGCCAAATGACACACTATTTGATGAGGGTAGTTTGGATGGTGTCCAAAGTCATGCCACTAAATATGGTCTTGATGCGTCAAAGTGTTTCCGTGATATGAGCTCACTTCCTGTTTGGTGGCTTCGCCATCGATTTTGATTGGCTGCCACGGGCGAACGCTTCGACATATGAGAGCGAAACGAATATCATTCATTAGGCATGGACTGGAGATCATTTGTGCTAAGTTTTGTGATGATCGGACAAAACTTGTGGCCAGGGTCACTCTACCTTCACTTTGGACAAAATTCAAAATGGCGGAAATTCAAATTAGGTGGAGAATGACGTCACAGGGTGCACTGGAATAGTCTAGCTCCAAGGATTCCAACGGCACCAGACTTATGAAAATCGGACGTACGGATCAAAAGTCACGTGCATGAACACATGTAAGACTGTGATCAGTTGGTGGCGCTAGAGCGTGAGAAGTACCAACATGAAACTTGATGAAATCAATCAGGGTCCACTCTATCAGTGTATCAAGTTTTATGACTTTACACCTTACGGTTTGGCCTACAGAAGGAAAAATCTGTTTTTTGCGTCGCGTGCCCATTCATTTCAATGGGGAAAAAATTAATCCTTTAAAAAAATCCGGGATCCAGAAGGTGATCCGGATCACCGCCAAAATTTAATGGATCGTTATTTGTGCCCAGTCACACCTCTGGAAAAAATTTCAGACCAATCCGTTCATTACTTTTTCCGTAATGTTGCTAACAGACAAACCAACAAACAAACCAATGCTACCGAAAACATAACCTCCTTGGCGGAAGTAATAAATAATTCCAGTTAAATGAATTGAAATTGACACTTGCGTTTCTGACTTCCGGCTTTTTAAAATATCATTCCATCCACTAATATCTCAATATTTTTCATCAAAACAACTACAGTTATATTCTAAAATATTTATTTCCATGAATGTTTGATTTAGAGAAAAAAAAAATAAGTAGGCAAGCTATGAAAACTCACTTCAGAGTCTCCCGTGAAGTATAACATCAAAACTAGCAGATGGAAAATTTTGCTGAATACTTCATCAGAAACGGTGAGAGCGAGAGAACATCCCTATAAAAGTTATCTGATTTGATATTTACGAGTAATCCAGTCGGAAACCGATCAAGAGAGAGCGAGAGAGAGCCTGAGCACTTTCCCGTGACTCAAAAAGCACCAGCAGTTTCCCGACATCGCGCGAGCAGAGGGCGAACTCTGTTGTACCAACTTCGACCTGGCATAACTCCCAAAGTACTGAACAGATCTTAACGAGAGAAATTTCTTTGGAAAGCAGGAGATTATAAGTTTTTTTTTTTTTTGTTTGTTTTTTTAATTTATTTATTTATTTTTTTAATAATAGTATTCATGATAGAAAATATTCAAGCGTTAAGCGAAGACGGATTTAGAAACTTTGATGAGTGTCTGCACATGCAATTTTCACAGCACAGCCAGCGAGCGTCTGATACGCCTAAATATAGTAAGATTCAAATTCTCCTCCCAGAGAAGAGCTGCTCATCTCTGAAGGCAGAGTTTATTTTTGTAGCATGTTATCGAGTCGTCAGCTGTGTAGGTGTGTGAGACAGATTCCCGTTATAAGTGAATGTCGAGTCGATCAGTTTCTCAGTACAGGTAAATGTAATGCGTAAATTCTTTTAATTGGTGATCATGTATGTACTGCAGATGTGATGGAGACGAAGCTGAAAGATTTAATGGTATATTGCTCTCGGCTTGACCAGTGCATTAAATACCTTTTCTTGTAGCTTTACAGAGAAATGGATCCCCAATGTAATCATTTCCCACCGGTACAAGGCCCAGGACACACCTGCACGCAAGACGTTTGAACAGGCCCTGACCGGCGCCTTCATGTCTGCGGTCATTAAAGATCTGCGTCCCAGTGCTCTGCCTTTCGTAGCCAGTCTCATCCGCCATTACACCATGGTGGCTGTAGCTCAGCAGTGTGGTATGTACGACCCTGTATTCCTTCTGCAGTGGCCATAAGCTGTCTTTTTACTTCACAGTAAAGAACAGCGTCGGCACTTGTTGTGTGTGGTTTTTTTTGTTTTGTTTTTTGTTTTTTTTTTGGTCCCCTTCAACTTGGTTTTTAATGTCGTAGGTCCTTTCCTGCTGCCGTGCTACCAGCTAGGCAGCCAGCCAAGTACTGCTATGTTCCACAGCGAGGAGAATGGCTCTAAAGGAATGGATCCCTTGGTGTTGATCGACGCCATTGCCATTTGTATGGCGTACGAGGAGAAAGAGCTGTGTAAAATTGGCGAAGTCGCCCTGGCCGTCATTTTTGATGTCGCTAGCATTATCTTGGGCTCCAAAGAAAGGGTGAGTCTTTTCTTTCTGCTGCACACAACTTGACCCACTTCAAGCCAAATGACTGCTGATATTTGCTAAAGCAATTTCCTGAGTTAAAGTGGAGTGTTTGTTCCTGCCAGGCGTGCCAGCTGCCACTCTTTTCCTACATCGTGGAGCGTCTGTGCGCATGTTGCTACGAGCAGGCTTGGTATGCCAAGCTCGGTGGAGTGGTGTCTATTAAGTTCCTCATGGAGAGGCTGCCACTTATTTGGGTGCTGCAGAACCAACTGACCTTCCTCAAGGCTCTGCTGTTTGTCATGATGGACCTCACTGGTGAGGTAGGAACGCAGTCACGGTGTCTGTCCTCCATGTTTCTGTTCTTGAAGCTTTTCCTAGAGGACGGTGTCTGTCCCTGCAGCATCATCCACAAGTGGAGGCACCAGCTTCGCTCCACCTAAAAGCTGTTGCCTCCTGTTTTTGCAGCCGCACCTCATCTCGGTGCATTTCTGTCACAAAACCGCTGGTTCTCGGTTATTAAAACTGAATTATCCAGAACCAGCAACGTGTGACGTCAGGGGCTTTAGCATTTTGTTTCCGTGTCAACTCAAATTATTTTTTGACTACCATTTATAAAGTGTATGAGCTGTGGGTGGATTTGAAGATTTTTATTCAGAAATGTAAAATAAATACTTCCACTAAGAGTCAGTGTTACGATGGAGATGTATGTGTTATTTACCAGCTGGGAGGTCCGTATCGTGAAATACCGTGACCGAGGTCTTGAAAGTACTGACCAAGGCCGAGGTCACGGTATTTCACCATACAGACCGACCTTAAGCTGGTAAATAATTTTTTATATATATATATATATATATATATATATATATATATATATATATATATATATATATATATATTTTTTTTTTTTTTCTTGACCAAATTCTAACAGAAAACGAGAGCGCCCGAAAGGGAAAACCGAGCCAAGCCGCCATTTTGAATCCTCATTCACGGCTGTAATGCAAATGGCTTCCTCCTCGGTATACAAGTGCACTTCCATGGCAGGAAAAAAACTACATTTTGCCGCCTATGTAGTCCCCTATTTATACAAATAGGAGTCATTCAGGATTCAGCCATGTTTTTGCTCGGCGTTAGCAAGTTACAGGTTTTTAGCTTTCTCCTGAAATGTTTTCGTCTTCCTCAGGGTAGTAAAACTTGCTTTCGCTGTAAACACTGTCGTTATCACTATCCATGCTGTAAAATTAATGCTATTCTCCTGAGAAATGCTGGCAAAAATTTATAAGAGTTTTGATAATCTTATAAATAATTCTTATTTTAAAAAAAAAAAGATAAATGTTGGCAAAAAATGCTACCATGTTTGTTGTGAATGAGTGAGTCGCCAGAGGTCCGTACTGTAACTGGGATCCGTACCGTAGGATATGGGCCCGCTTGCCAGTCAATCAGAGCGCAGGATTTGGACTGTGAAAAAAATAGTGTTGTATTAAGCATTATACCCCAAGCTGTTGAATTCTGTTTGGTCAGATTCATTTTCTAGAACAGTGGCCACACTGACAGTTGTGCTGGCCGCAAGGCAAGTCACAGGTCTATATTAATGTGCTCAGTCTAATGTTATTGTTTTTAAGTACCGTAACAGGGACTTGTATGTCACATGCTGTGTATATAATCTAAACCCGTCCTTGTATTAATGTTTGTTTTATACAGTATAAGTGGTAACCGAAATTTTTGTGATGGTTCCATAATATTTAATTGAACTATGAATGAATACAACCCCGATTCCAAAAAAGTTGGGACAAAGTACAAATTGTCAATAAAAACGGAATGCAATGATGTGGAAGTTTCAAAATTCCATATTTTATTCAGAATAGAACATAGATGACACATCAAATGTTTAAACTGAGAAAATGTATCATTTAAAGAGAAAAATTAGGTGATTTTCAATGTCATGACAACAACACATCTCAAAGTTGGGACAAGGCCATGTTTCCCACTGTGAGACATCCCCTTTTCTCTTTACAACAGTCTGTAAACGTCTGGGGACTGAGGAGACAAGTTGCTCAAGTTTAGGGATAGGAATGTTAACCCATTCTTGTCTAATGTAGGATTCTAGTTGCTCAACAACTGTTGTCTTAGGTCTTTTTTTTCGTATCTTCCGTTTTATGATGCGCCAAATGTTTTCTATGGGTGAAAGATCTGGACTGCAGGCTGGCCAGTTCAGTACCCGGACCCTTCTTCTACGCAGCCATGATGCTGTAATTGATGCAGTAGGTGGTTTGGCATTGTCATGTTGGAAAATGCAAGGTCTTCCCTGAAAGAGACGTCGTCTGGATGGGAGCATATGTTGCTCTAGAACCTGGATATACCTTTCAGCATTGATGGTGTCTTTCCAGATGTGTAAGCTGCCCATGCCACACGCACTAATGCAACCCCATACCATCAGAGATGCAGGCTTCTGAACTGAGCGCTGATGACAACTCGGGTCGTCCTTCTCCTCTTTAGTCCGAATGACACGGCGTCCCTGATTTCCATAAAGAACTTCAAATTTTGATTCGTCTGACCACAGAACAGTTTTCCACTTTGCCACAGTCCATTTTAAATGAGCCTTGGCCCAGAGAAGACGTCTGCGCTTCTGGATCGTGTTAGATACGGCTTCTTCTTTGAACTATAGAGTTTTAGCTGGCAACGGCGGATGGCATGGTGAATTGCGTTCACAGATAATGTTCTCTGGAAATATTCCTGAGCCCATTTTGTGATTTCCAATACAGAAGCATGCCTGTATGTGATGCAGTGCTGTCTAAGGGCCCGAAGATCACGGGCACCCAGTATGGTTTTCCGGCCTTGACCCTTACGCACAGAGATTCTTCCAGATTCTCTGAATCTTTTGATGATATTATGCACTGTAGATGATGTGTTCAAACTCTTTGCAATTTTACACTGTCGAACTCCTTTCTGATATTGCTCCACTATTTGTCGGCGCAGAATTAGGGGGATTGGTGATCCTCTTCCCATCTTTACTTCTGAGAGCCGCTGCCACTCCAAGATGCTCTTTTTATACCCAGTCATGTTAATGACCTATTGCCAATTGACCTAATGAGTTGCAATTTGGTCCTCCAGCTGTTCCTTTTTTGTACCTTTAACTTTTCCAGCCTCTTATTGCCCCTGTCCCAACTTTTTTGAGATGTGTTGCTGTCATGAAATTTCAAATGAGGCAATATTTGGCATGAAATTTCAAAATGTCTCACTTTCGACATTTTGATATGTTGTCTATGTTCTATTGTGAATACAATATCAGTTTTTGAGATTTGTAAATTATTGCATTCTGTTTTTATTTACAATTTGTACTTTGTCCCAACTTTTTTAGAATCGGGGTTGTAAATAGTATGATGTGGTGTTCTTGAATTGATGAAAAAAATGTATCCACTGACAAATTATTCGAATGTGGAATAAAATACTTGCACCATTATGGGAAAATCCGTACCGACACCAGTTGGTAAACAGTAACCTGAAGTATTGACATGATGTTTCACAGGTATCTAATGGTGCAGTCGCCATGGCGAAGACCACTCTGGAGCAGCTGCTGGTGCGCTGTGCCACTCCACTGAAGGAGGAGGAGAAGACTGAGGAGTTGCTGATTGCACAGGACAAGTCCTTTCACATGGTCACTCATGACCTGGTGCGCGAGGTCACCTCACCCAACTCCACTGTGCGCAAGCAAGCCATGCACTCGCTGCAGGTTCTGGCCCAAGTTACCGGCAAGAGCGTCACCATCATCATGGAGCCTCACAAAGAGGTGGGTTTGAGTGGTGTACCATCAGGTCTGCGAGTGATGACTTTTCCATCCACTTTGTTTTGTTCACACTGAGGAATCTACATGATTGATTGAAATGTAGCTGGAGTATGAAATGGGGGGAACCTTGTATTGTGTGTTGCAAAGCCGCCGGATAATAAAAGCAGTAAACGTAACCGAAGACAAACGGCGCTGAGGATATAACCTCTCACAACTTGTTCCAAAGAGAAACCCATAAATGATTGTATGCCTTCACATGTAATCTAAGGAAGCTTAAGAATGATGTTTGTTTGCTATCAGGTGCTTCAGGATATGGTTCCTCCTAAGAAGCACCTTCTTCGTCACCAGCCTGCCAATGCTCAGATAGGGCTGATGGAAGGGAACACGTTCTGCACGACGCTGCAGCCTCGCCTCTTCACCATGGATCTCAGTGTAGTCGAGCACAAGGTCTTCTACACTGAGGTACGCTCAGTGCACTCTCGCAATACAGAGTGCCAGAAATCTCAATCTCTCTCTCTCTCTCTCTCTCTCACAGTGGAACTATCCACACTTGGTATTAAAGGAGAATTAAAGTCATTCTTAAACTTGCTTTGTTTCTTAATTAACGTGTTATTCAATTAAGTCAAGTCAACTTTATTGTCAAGTATGCTATACATGCTCAACATACAGCACAGATGAAATATCAGTCCTCTCTGACCCACGGTGCAAACTGGCAATGCAATAAATAAAAATAGAATAATTGAAAAAAAAAACAAAACACAGTATAAACACTCTAGATAGGAACTAGACAGACTAAACACCCAAACAATATAAACAGAATAAATAAACAGGTATAAACACTAGATAAGAACAAGACAGACTAAACACTCAGACAATATAAACAGTATAAACACTCTAGATATGAACTGGACTAAACACTCAAGTTATTAAAACTTAAGTTTTCGGTTTTAGTAACCTTATGTTGTGACTCGTATTGGCAACTAATTGCAATTAAATATTATACTTATCGGCCTATTCGGTTTTCAGCCATGTTTAATTTACTTTGTCTGGTCCACGGCAGGCGTCGCTTATCCGCCGCCATTCTGAAAACTGTTTTCCAAACGGAATATTGCACAAAAACAAGTTTAAATGACGATTACTGCCTACTTTTTTTCCCAAACTTTCCTGATTTGCTATCAAAACAAACACAACTTCCGGCTTGATTACATCAGCATTCGAAAGAGGGCGCGCGCGTCTTTTGACGACGTTGGCAGATGTTGGTCGCTTTGATTTCCGCTGTACGTTTTACTTCCGTCCTACAATGTCTCGCACAGGTCTCAACCAATCTCGTTTACAGCCAATGCTTTGACATATGGACTGATGTATATTACAGAGCATATTTCAGACACTCGTAACTTGCTGTAGCAGCGACAAAATAGTGATCAAAAATGCATTCTGATATTTCATAAAATTAGAGAAATAGAATTTTGATGATTTTAAAAAAACTTGCCTTCAGTTCTCCTTTAATAGAACTGTCTTATAGAAGTAGCAGTGCTGTGTAAAGCAATTCTTGCTCATCTTTATCCACTGCATTCCTGTTGATTTAAAATACAGTAACTGTCCTTAAACTTTTGATGCATCTGTTTACTTGAATACCTTTTGCCCAGTACGACTCAGTTATTATTTTTGGTCGTCTCATACATGCTACTAAAGGATTAGAGGTTCAGCATTTACTATATAGAGTGGTGGTTTTTTTTTTGGGGGGGGGGATGGTCCTTGTTACAGGTGCTTTTTCCTTGAGCAGTGTGTTTGTGTCTTGTGTAGTTGTTGAATCTGTGTGAGGCCGAAGATGCAGCACTTATGAAGTTGCCCTGCTACAAGAGTCTGCCTTCTCTGGTGCCTTTGCGCATCGCTGCACTCAGTATGTATTTCACTTTCTGCTAATGAAGTCAAATTGTAACGGAGTAAAGAGGTGCTGCTTGTACTATGTGTGGCAGAATGACAAAATTTCAATAAGATATAAAATCAATAAAATTTTACAAATACAGTGGTGCTTGAAGGTTTGCGAACCCTTTAGAATTTTCTATATTTCTGCATAAATATGACCTAAAACATGTTCAGATTTTCATACAAGTCCTAAAAGTAGATAAAGAGAACCCAGTTAAACAAATGAGACAAAAATATATTATACTTGGTCATTTATTTATTGAGGAAAATGATCCAATATTACATATCTGTGAGTGGCAAAAGTATGTGAACCTTTGTTTTCAGTATCTGGTGTGACCCCCTTGTGCAGCAATAACTGCAACTAAACGTTTGCAGTAACTGTTGATCAGTCCTGCACACCGGCTTGGAGGAATTTTAGCCCATTCCTCCGTACAGAACAGCTTCAACTCTGGGATGTTGGTGGGTTTCCTCACATGAACTGCTCACTTCAGGTCCTTCCACAACATTTCGATTGGATTAAGGTCAGGACTTTGACTTGGCCATTCCAAAACATTCATTTTATTCTTTAACCATTCTTTGGTAGAACGACTTGTGTGCTTAGGGTCATTGTCTTGCTGCATGACCCACCTTCTCTTGAGATTCAGTTCATGGACAGATGTCCTGACATTTTCCTTTAGAATTCACTGGTATAATTCAGAACTCATTGTTCCATCAATGATGGCAAGCCGTCCTGGCCCAGATGCAGCAAAACAGGCCCAAACCATGATACTACCACCACCATGTTTCACAGATGGGATAAGGTTCTTATGCTGGAATGCAGTGTTCTCCTTTCTCCAAACATAACGCTTCTTATTTAAACCAAAAAGTTCTATTTTGGTCTCATCCGTCCACAAAACATTTTTCCAATAGCCTTCTGGCTTGTCCACGTGATCTTTCGCAAACTGCAGACGAGCAGCAATGTTCTTTTTGGAGAGCAGTGGCTTTCTCCTTGCAACCCTGCCATGCACACCATTGTTGTTCAGTGTTCTCCTGATGGTGGACTCATGAACATTAACATTAGCCAATGTGAGAGAGGCCTTCAGTTGCTTAGAAGTTACCCTGGGGTCCTTTGTGACCTCGCCGACTGTTCCACACCTTGCTCTTGGAGTGATCTTTGTTGATCGACCACTCCTGGGGAGGGTAACAATGGTCTTGAATTTCCTCCATTTGTCCACAATCTGTCTGACTGTGTATTGGTGGAGTCCAAACTCTTTAGAGATGGTTTTGTAACCTTTTCCAGCCTGATGAGCATCAACAACGCTTTTTCTGAGGTCCTCAGAAATCTCCTTTGTTCGTGCCATGATACACTTCCACAAACGTGTTGTGAAGCTCAGACTTTGATAGATCCCTGTTCTTTAAATAAAACAGGGTGCCCACTCACACCTGATTGTCATCCCATTGATTTGAAAACACCGGACTCTAATTTCACCTTCAAATTACCTGCTAATCCTAGAGGTTCACATACTTTTGCCACTCTCAGATATGTAATATTGGATCATTTTCCTCAATAAATAAATGACCAAGTATAATATTTTTGTCGCATTTGTTTAACTGGGTTCTCTTTATCTACTTTTAGGACTTGGGTGAAAATCTGACGTTGTTTTAGGTCATATTTATGCGGAAATATAGAAAATTCTAAAGGGTTCACAAACTTTCAAGCACCACTGTATCATGACATTCACAGCTGTCTGTTATCACTCGGCTTACAGCCATATAATTTATATTATTATTATTTTTTTTATCTGTTGACCCGAGTTCAGCGATATCCAGCAGGTTTTCCCAAACCGTGTATTGGGCCACGTTAAGAATTTCAAGAGTTGCGAACTTCCCATGAACATTAAGACGCATCTTGCATAAACTATTTCGTGTGTGTGTGTGTGTGTGTGTGTGTGTGTGTTTGTTCAGATGCTTTGGCAGCCTGTAACTACCTGCCCCAGTCCAGGGAGAAGATTATTGCAGCACTCTTCAAGGCCCTGAACTCAACCAACAGTGAGCTGCAGGAGGCTGGGGAGGCCTGCATGAGAAAGGTCAGCTCTCTCACACCACTGTTCTTCTTTTATTCCCCTTTCTCTGCATCTCTCCCTGCCGTGCTGCCACTAATGAGTTCTGCCTGGAACAATCAATACAGGATAGAGTGAGGCAGGCGGTGAGGAAAATGAATGTGGCTGCGATGCATCATCTTGCTATGGAAGACTGGTCTGGGCTTTATTAGAGTGGCCTTTCTTCCGTTAATGGAGATACACCAGGCTTTGAGTTTTTCTGCTCCGCTGTTGACAGGAGACTGAAAGGCAGCATGCTGTTTTTGTGTAGCATGATACCGCTGTAGAATAAACTCGCATTTCTCCTCTTTTAAGAAGTCCCACGCATCACTTTGGGTAATGATGTATATCTTTGCTATAACACATTGTTATGAGGTGTTGGTTAAATCAGTCGCAGTAATATACCTGATGCTGCATTGGATTTGTCATCATATTCCAAATTCGATACATCTGCTTCTCAATGAAGCGTTCATGGATCCATTTGACACTCTGAAACAATCAAGCAAAAGATGGACTTTTTTTCTTTGCATATTTTGTATTAGAATGAGCTGAATTGTCAATATCGTTAATCTTTTTTTTTTTTTTTTTTTTTGTAGTTGCTTGGGTTTGATAAATAGGTTCAATAACGTGAGCAATAAGATGCATCTTCTACTTATTGACATTCTCAGAAGAAAAATGTTTGGTTGGAACGTGGTATTTAAACAGGGCGCCACGGTGGTGCACTGGTTAGCCCTGTCGCCTCACAGCACGAAGGTTCTGGGTTTGAACCTGGTGACCAACTGGGACCTTTCTTTGTGGAGTTTGCATGTTCTCCTCGTGCCTGCTCCAGTTTCCTCCCACAGTCCAAAGGCATGCAGATTAGTTTAGTTCTGTGCTCGCCCTGCGATTGTATTGGCAGCCCATCCAGGGTGTCCCCAACCTCTCGCCTGACGTCACCTGGGATTGGATCCAGCTTTCCCGTGACCCATAGTGGATAAGTGTTGTATGAAATGAGTGTGTTTAAACATGATACTCTTCCTGGGACATGCTTGTGAAAGCCATCAGCTACACACATGCCCCTTTTCCACCAGAGCAGTTCCAGGGCTGGTTCAGGGCCAGTGCTTAGTTTGGAACTGGGTTTCTGTTTCCACTGACAAAGAACTGGCTCTGGGGCCAGAAAAACCGGTTCCAGGCTAGCACCAACTCTCTGCTGGGCCAGAGGAAAGAACCGCTTACATCAGCAGGAGGGGGGGGCGGAGTTGTTAAGACCAACAACAATAACAAGACCGCGAAAGATCGCCATTTTTAAGCGACGAGAGGCAGCAGCTGTACAAACGTGAAGTCATCCATTTTTATTGTTGTTGCTGCTGCTGCTTCCATGTTGTTGTTGCTTCGATATTCGTGCCAAGGTTTATGCAAACGTAGCGACGTAACTGACGTATACAACGATGTAATGACGTGGCTTCCCTTAGCACCGCGAGCTATGGAAAAGCAAACTGGTTCTCAGCTGGCTCGCAAGTTGAACGAGTTGTGAACCAGCACCGGCCCCGAACCAGCCCTGGAACTGATTTGGTGGAAAAGGGGTAACAATGGCTAAGGTGTTGTCCGACTGACAAAATAATTTATTTATTTATTTATTTATTTTTTTTTAACTGGGTGCATTAATTAGTGTTTGCAGATTATTCTCTTTAAAAAAATGACAGACGGGTAGAAACATACTGGTATTAACTATGCGACATTACTGATTCGTTTTGCCCGTTTTTAATACCATCTCAATATCGAACTCTTTTGCCCAGCCGGCAGCTTCATAAAAGGGGACATCTTATGAAAAGCTCCACTTTTTTTTTTTCTCTTTTTTCTTCGCTGCTTGTGCACATATATTTGGGAGCCTACCAACCCACAATCTCTGAAATAAAGACACCCAGTCAGTTTCTTTTGGGCTGCCTATTTCAGAAAACGTGATTCAAGAAGCCGTTCAGATTTGGCTCCTTTTTCGGTGTCTCAAGGTTTACGAGCTCATTAGAATTATACCGCCCATCATCTGAACATCTCCACTTAGGGCTTGAGAACTGCCTTTGTGAATAAATATTCAGGAGGAAAGTGCTACCTGATTGCGTAGCACAGGAGGGGATGAGGTTGGTGAGGAGTGGCTCATTATCATTTAAAGGAACAGGCACTCGTATTGGACATTTTGAAGCGGCCTGTTTAGATACACCGGTGAGTGGCCTAGCGGTTAGCGTGTCCGCCTCTTGATCAGGAGATCGTGAGTTCGACTCACGGTCAGGTCATACCAAAGACCATCATAAAAATGGTGCCTACTGCCATCTGGCAAGGCACGCTGCAATACCGATGTGAGTGGGGAGTCAAACTCTGGCGGTTACCAGAGGACTAGGCCCCCACTGTAACCCTAGCTATGTAATAATAGGCGAGAGGCCGAGGGCTACGAAACGGAGATCGACGCTGCCAAACACGCCATGTATGGTGCAGGAAGGAGTTTGACTGTTTAGATAGGGTGAGAAGGGAGCTGTGGTGCTTTGACCAAAGATATTTCATTAAGATCTCGGGGAACTGTCAACTTGTTAAAAAATTTAAAAAAAAGGGTATAATATGCTGATTTTAACTGTAAGTGCATCTCTGTGTGGCTTCATCTGGGTTTTTATTTTTTTTCTCTTTCTCTTCCCCTCCAGTTCTTGGAGGGAGCCACCATTGAAGTGGACCAGATCCACACTCACATGCGGCCTCTGCTGATGATGCTGGGAGATTATCGCAGTCTGACTCTGAATGTGGTAAACAGACTCACCTCTGTCACAAGACTCTTCCCCAACTCGTTCAACGACAAGTTCTGCGACCAGATGATGGTGAGTTCCAGGCACATAACAAGACCTTTCGATTAATCAAGCTCATTGTCACTTATTCTGAAACGTCAAGACGGACGCATCGCATCCGCGTAACCTCTCGGCTTTGTTTCTCTCAGCAACACTTGAGGAAATGGATGGAGGTGGTGGTGCTCACTCATAAAGGTGGCCAACGCAGTGACGGCAGTGTAAGTGTGAGCGAGTTTCTTTTTGCTTGCGTTACGGTTCAGCAGGGCTGAGTGAGCTTGCTGTTGGGAGTCAGTGCTGACTTTTGGTGTCGGGGGGTTACTATGACCTTCAAATTTTTCCAAATGCAGATATTTTTGAGTGATTTTTCAGCTTTAGCTCAAGCGTCTGCAGTCAGCATTGTAGCCCTCTTCGAGCAGCGCTGTGCATAACGAGAGTGGGAGCAGAGGCCTGGGGTGTCTGCATTGTGTTCTGCCCTCGAACAGCTCACTCAAATATGAGGTGCAGTGGCCGTATTACAATCAATGATTAATTAGGCGCCAGACTCCCAAGGGTGGGCTTGCTAACAAGCCTCTGCGCACTGGATCCTTGTTATCTGTTGGGCAGATAACCTTGTAGAGGAGAGAAAAGGTGAGAGGATGGAACCTCCTCTATAACAGACGTTCTTTGTGACATTCTTTGCACACACTCCCTCTTTCCTCTAAACATACAGTGGGGCAAAAAAGTATTTAGTCAGCCACCAATTGTGCAAGTTCTCCCACTTAAAAAGATGAGAGAGGCCTGTAATTTTCACCATAGGTACACTTCAACTATGAGAGACAAAATGAGAAGAAAAAAAAATCCAGAAAATCACACTGTCTGATTTTTAAAGAATTTATTTGCAAATTATGGTGGAAAATAAGTATTTGGTCAAGTAACAAAAGTTCATCTCAATACTTTGTTATATACCCTTTGTTGGCAATGACAGAGGTCAAACGTTTTCTGGAAGTCTTCACAAGGTTTTCACACACTGTTGCTGGTATTTTGGCCCATTCCTCCATGCAGATCTCCTCTAGAGCAGTGATGTTTTGGGGCTGTCGCTGGACAACACGGACTTTCAGCTCCCTCCAAAGATTTTCTGTGGGGTTGAGATCTGGAGACTGGCTAGGCCACTCCAGGACCTTGAAATGCTTCTTACGAAGCCACTCCTTCGTTGCCCGGGCGGTGTGTTTGGGATCATGGTCATGCTGAAAGACCCAGCCATGTTTCATCTTCAATGCCCTTGCTGATGGAAGGAGGTTTTCACTCAAAATCTCACGATACATGGCCCCATTCATTCTTTCCTTTACACGGATCAGTCGTCCTGGTCCCTTTGCAGAAAAACAGCCCCAAAGCATGATGTTTCCACCCCCATGCTTCACAGTAGGTATGGTGTTCTTTGGATGCAACTTAGCATTCTTTCTCCTCCAAACATGACAAGTTGAGCTTTTAGCAAAAAGTTCTATTTTGGTTTCATCTGACCATATGACATTCTCCCAGTCCTCTTCTGGATCATCCAAATGCTCTCTAGCAAACTTCAGACGGGCCTGGACATGTACTGGCTTAAGCAGGGGGACACGTCTGGCACTGCAGGATTTGAGTCCCTGGCGGTGTAGTGTGTTACTGATGGTAGCCTTTGGTACTTTGGTCCCAGCTCTCTGCAGGTCATTCACTAGGTTCACCCGTGTGGCTCTGGGATTTTTGCTCACCGTTCTTGTGATCATTTTGACCCCACGGGGTGAGATCTTGCGTGGAGCCCCAGATCGAGGGAGATTATCAGTGGTCTTGTATGTCTTCCATTTTCTACTAATTGCTCCCACAGTTGATTTCTTCACACCAAGCTGCTTACCTATTGCAGATTCAGTCTTTCCCAGCCTGCTGCAGGTCTACAATTTTGTTTCTGGTGTCCTTTGACAGCTCTTTGGTCTTGGCCATAGTGGAGTTTGGAGTGTGACTGTTTGAGGTTGTGGACAGGTGTCTTTTATACTGATAACGAGTTCAAACAGGTGCCATTAATACAGGTAACGAGTGGAGCACAGAGGAGCCTCTTAAAGAAGTTGTTACAGGTCTGTGAGAGCCAGAAATCTTGCTTGTTTGTAGGTGACCAAATACTTATTTTACCGAGGAATTTGCCAATTAATTCATTAAAAATCCTACAATGTGATTTCCTGGATTCTTTCCCCCCATTCTGTCTCTCATAGTTGAAGTGTACCTATGATGAAAATTACAGGCCTCTCTCATCTTTTTAAGTGGGAGAACTTGCACAATTGGTGGCTGACTAAATACTTTTTTGCCCCACTGTATTGTAATTACATGCAAATTGGCCCTCTGCACCTGCAACCCAGGGGGCGGGGCTCAGGATGCTGAACTGGGAGGAGTGCAACAGGATGGATGATGTTTGTTTGTTTTTTCTAAATATCTTCACCCTTTTGTGTCATGAGTAGGGCTGGGTTCAAGAGATCGATCCACAATCCGATATCGATTCGCGTTCAAAAAATACGAGATCGATTCAAAAATGTGTGGATCGATCTCTTCCAGGTGGCTATAGGCACTATTTTCTCGACCGCGCAAGGACCGCTATAAAAAGCGGGTGCTGGCAAACGAAACCGAAACTTAAGAACGCGAGATGTCTGAAGCTGCACGGCTAAAATCACCGCCTGGCCTGAAAGCTGATGTATGGCATTACTTTGGACTCAAACGTTACGAGGACAGAGACGAAGTCGACAGAACAAAAGCATTGTGCAAACTGTGCCACATAGAGGTAAAATATAGTGGCAATACAACCAATCTCCGCTACCACTTATCCAGGCGCCACGCCGACACAGTTTCAGCTAAACCTGCGGCGAATCAAACTGCACTGGAGAAGGCAGTTAAATTACATGCACAAACGCACATGGGGCTGTTCCTGTCAATGGGGACAGTTTTTACTTTAAAGTGACAATCCAGCAATATCTAAGTAGATCAATATCGAATCGCGGATCGAATCGGATCGTGACCTTATGAATCGGAATCGAATCGATCCAGGAAATCTGGATCGATTCCCAGCCCTAGTCATGAGACAGTTTAGAACTTCTGTATCATTAGAATTTTTAGATCCACTCAGTCCCCGTGTCTTCACGACCAGCCTAATCCACTCATTTGGTCGACATGTCGCATCCCTTCTTCGCATCTCCTTTCATTTTCGGACCTCAGCCACCCCTCCATCATTTAATGTTCTTCACTGCTGTCCTGTCACTCACTGCTTTTGCTGATTGTGTCCCCGTTATTCTCTTGTTCCGGAGCAGCCTGCCATGGAGGGTGTGGAGGTGAGATGGTGCTGTGTTGGGAGGCGTTTCTGCCTGTGCTCGTGCTTCTTTTTCTCTTTGTGCTGATGGAGTGCTCTGTAACCGTGCCTCTGTGTCTGTGGTGTCGTGTTTGATTTTTGAGTATCACCTTTGTCCTATGCTCGTCCGTTTCAAGTCTAGACTTAGTCAATGTTGAGCGAAGTATTCCGACAGCTGATTGGTAGTAAGGATTTTAAGTATACATGTACTGAACTAGGATATTTTTCAAGGTGGTTTTACATCTTGCGTAAACATTTAATGGGCTGTAAAGGGGCTTGAGGCGCTTTAAAGTGCCAGGCTTTTTGAAGCTCCAGTGCTAGAATGCCTGGGAAAATAGCCCTTCCTTTCACCCGAGTGCACAGTGCCCTAGATCAGCAAGAAGCATTTCTTGTGTAGTTCTTTAAAACAAGCCAAATTACTAAACTGTTCATAACCGTCCAGGGATCTTGATTTGGAAACATCTGGAAAAAATGTATTTTTATTTATTTATTTTTACTTTACTTCATAGTCAGTCTTTACCATATTCATTGTTTTAAAAATATAAATCCCTCTGTTTTGTTCCTGAGGATTTTCCCCAGTTTTCCTCGCTGTTCAGTCTGTACCATGGGTCGTAATTTTTGTGTACAAATTACTCTCAATTATTATTATTTTTTTTGGTTCCATATAGGAGATGAAGATCTGCTCAGCCATCATAAACCTCTTTCATTTGATCCCGGCTGCTCCTCAGACCCTGGTCAAACCCCTGCTGGAGGTAGTGATGAAGACTGAGCGAGCTATGCTAATTGAGGTACAGGGTTTGTTTTTTTTTTTTTAAATCCAGACTGAGCTTCATGGAAAAGCTCAAACCGTTGATTCGTCTATGTTTGTCATCTTGGGCAACAGCCAGATGATCTTTTCTGTGTGTCCCCGTTAAGGCGGGGAGTCCTTTCCGAGAGCCGCTCATCAAGTTCCTGACACGTCATCCGTCCCAGACAGTGGAACTGTTCATGATGGAGGCCACACTGAATGACCCACAGTGGAGCCGCATGTTCATGGTTATTATTATTATTAATTTTATTTATTTATTTATTTATTTATTTTTGAGCGTTTTTGCTTATAAGCACTTATTCATGTTGGGAATGGCATACGGTTGAATCATTTGCTGACTTGATAAACCTCCTGTTTCAGAGTTTCTTGAAGCACAAAGATGCCAAGCCTCTCCGAGACGTCCTGGCCTCAAACCCGAGCCGATTTGTCCCCCTGCTGGTTCCTGCAGGCACTCCAGGTACAGTGCGGCCTGGCTCACCCTCTACCAGCACGGCTCGCCTAGACCTGCAGTTCCAGGCCATTAAGGTGAACAAACGTCGTGGGCCATTATTCTCGTCATTCCACATTAATCCAAAGAGTGACACTTCAGTACAGGACAGCAGCGTAACTATTTCTCTTCTGTCTTAGATCATAAGCATCATAGTGAAGAATGATGAAGGCTGGCTGGCTGGCCAGCACTCTTTGGTCAGCCAGCTAAGGCGTGTCTGGGTCAGCGAGGCCTTCCAGGAGCGTCACCGTAAAGACAACATGGCTGCGACTAACTGGAAGGAGCCTAAATTGCTGGCCTACTGCCTGCTCAGCTATTGCAAGTATGACCGAAATATTGATCAGTCATATGGCTGTGCAGAAATTTGGCCAAATTTGGCTGTTGACCGAGTCTTTGTTGCTTCATCAGGCGCAACTACTCTGAGATCGAGCTGCTGTTCCAGCTGCTGCGGGCCTTCACTGGCCGCTTCCTGTGCAACATGACCTTCCTAAAGGAGTACATGGAGGAAGAGATTCCAAAGAACTACAGCATTGCACACAAACGAGCGCTCTTCTTCCGCTTCGTGGAATTCAATGACCCGCAGTTTAACGATGAGCTCAAAGCCAAGGTGAGACACCTTTTGGGAATGTGTAAAGGTGCTGTGATTTGGGAGAAACTTTTTCACAGAAGGTTAAAAATCTTTGGTTAAAGCAGACACGCAGAACTTTTATTTTTAAATACATTTCTGAGTGGATAGTATCTCCATCCTTGACTCTTGTATGCTGCATAAATGGGAATAAAAAAAATTATATATTTTTGAGAGTTAAAATCGACCGCAAAGTTGCCGTTCGAGCTGCCCCGCTGAGCCAGCCAGCCCGGAGTGCGTGACGTCACAGCGGGAACCGGTTTTAAGGCCGAGGCCTTTGACAGCTATACTGTAGACCAAAGTCATATAAATAAAAATTTCTGGTGAAAGTAAGAAATAGCGTTACTGACTTGCTCAACTAAGACTGATTTGACTTCACTGATTGTGGGTTGGGCGGCACGGTGGTGTAGTGGTTAGTGCTGTCGCCTCACAGCAAGAAGGTCCTGGGTTCGAGCCCCGGGGCCGGCGAGGGCCTTTCTGTGTGGAGTTTGCATGTTCTCCCCGTGTCCGCGTGGGTTTCCTCCGGGTACTCCGGTTTCCCCCACAGTCCAAAGACATGCAGGTTAGGTTAACTGGTGACTCTAAATTGACCGTAGGTGTGAATGTGAGTGTGAATGGTTGTCTGTGTCTATGTGTCAGCCCTGTGATGACCTGGCGACTTGTCCAGGGTGTACCCCGCCTTTCGCCCGTAGTCAGCTGGGATAGGCTCCAGCTTGCCTGCGACCCTGTAAAAAGGATAAAGCGGCTAGAGATAATGAGATGAGATGAGATTGTGGGTTGACTCTCATTAAAACAGGATAGGTGTTATAACTTATGCAACATACATGTACATGCATGCATTTTCACTGATAAAACGTAAAAGGCTCATTAAATAATCAGATGAACTGAGACAATCACATTCTGAAGCAAATTAAATAATCTTATACCGGGAACTTAAACACACAATACAAGTTACATGTATTAATCTAAATGCAGGTAAACAAGGTTTTTTTTTTTGTTTGTTTGTTTTTGTTTTTTATCCAAATGAGAGTCGGAGTTTACCCGTCTGTGTTCTCGCTTCTTGAAGGCCGATCTTGTGGCCGATTTTGTTTTGAAACAATCTGACTTTTTCAGTTCTTCATTCAGTTCTCTGTTCATTCGCTTCTTCCACATAACGGTGAGATGGCAGCAATATCCAGTTTAGAAATCAGACGGCTGCTCCACTCATTCTTTATTCTGTCCATATGGAGTACTCCGCCATTACTGCTCGGCTTTACGTCCCTGGTTTTAACAACAACCGCAGGGAGGTCACCGCCCGAGCGATATGTCCCGTCCCGGGTTTTACCAACAACCCTCGGCTCACTCCGGGAGGACTGGTGCAACTAAACTTTGCTTTTTAAAAATAAATAAATAAAACACACTTTCCTTTTCTTGTAGTTTTATTTTTCTTTAATTGTTGGGACTGCACCCTCTTTCAATACGGGCTTATAGCCAACACTCCTCAACAGATCAGAGGTCTCGTACGAGTCTTCAGTAAAATGTGCAGAGCAGAGGAGAGACCACTTCATAGGCGTCCAATGTGTCCATGAACTTCTCGCAAAACGCGTCCAAATCTTTGCAGTTTGAACATTCTTGGGCCATGAATGCAACGTAAATCCACCTTCTGTTGTGTTGCTGCACCTGCCAGCAACACATCTACGTGGCATAGTGATAAATTAGCTCAAAATGGAGGATCGGAGTTGCAGTCAGCTCTGTGTTTTAGTATAGCGGAAATGGCGATGAGACCGATAGACTTCCTGCTGTGACGTTACAGACGTTGAGGTCATTCACTCAGACCGCTACCTATATAAATCACTTTTAATCGTAAAAATTACTATATTAGATTTATTGTTAACACTTAAAACTATTCCTGTGCCATTCTTGAGGTCTCAAGGCGTTTATAAACAAAAAGTGAGGCCATGGTTCTGCGTACATGCTTTAAGTATAATACGGGACTGAATTTCCAAGGTTCAGGAATTGGATTAAAAAAAAATCACTTGACAAACTCTCAAACTTGTGAAAGTCTGATCTGGCTCAACTTTGCTATGACACTTTTTTTTTCCCCCCCCCTCCCTGTATTAGTTGGAGCTTATTTGGGGGTGTGACTGATTTTATGACATGGATGAGCGTTCCCATGCAGCAAAAACACGAGCTCTGTGCTTAATTAGAGGCAAAAGGGCTGAGGCATGAGCTGAGAACGTGCTTCTGTCATGCTACCTGAGCATAATCCTGTATTTGAGAGACCCTGCTTAATTTACATGGACTAAAGCAGGCAGGAAGCTTTTATCTTGGACAAACTCTGCTTTGCTCCCAGAGGCGCTGCATCTACACACCTACAGCTCTCTGGAGAGTACGACTGAATATTTCTCTGGAAAAATTGCACAGCTTTGGATACGATTTTGTGTAATTAGACGTCAAGACTACAGTTAGAGGAAGTTTGTTTAACACTGGTGTTCGGGTTCGATGAGCAGATTCAGACAATCAGTGAATGATGCCTCAGTGACCCATTTCAGTGTCAACATTTATCCATGTAAATATATCTGCTGCAATGTTTTTTTTTTTATGAAGCCTTTCAAGATGGACTATCTTCAGCGTCCTTTGATTTAATTCTCCTTTTACGCACTGCGATTTTTGCTCATTTAGCCATCACCCCACTCCTACAACTCTGCATATCGTACCCATGTTTCACCTCCTGCCAGTCTGCATCCAAATCGCTGCCACTAAAAGTGCACGCAGAGATGTTTTTCGAGAGTAGACACAGCAACACGTTTTATAACACGCTGCTGGTTTCGAGTGGTATTCTCTGTGGGTTTTGTGGCGAATGTGTAGACGGGTGTCTGTGTTTAGCGGCTGTGCGCTGCCATAATAGATAGCGTGTAATGGAGTCTGCGCTGCTCCATCACTCATGCTAACGGTGTAGGGGCTCATTAGGGCGAGGGATAATGAAGGCACACCTGCAGCCCTGCGGCCTGCCTGATACCAGCACCGTACGTACCGTCATTTATTTTGCACGCACGCCAACACAACAAAAACACACATTCAGCAGCCACTATTAAACAACACCGCGCAGTCAGCCGACACAGCCAGTTTTTGTCTCACCTGCAGAGACGGACAAAGCCGGGTTTGCCCACTGGACTGAATTACCCTGGGGGACGAGTAGACATAATTATTGATCACTTTCTCTAATGGGATATGTCTCAGCTCAAGTGGTGCTGCCAGATGCTTTTCTGTAAGGGCTTAATGAGAGAGTTGAGAGCGCCGAGGCGCTTGAGAGTTTAGAAATGACATTAGTGGGGTGTATGTGGTTTTTAATTTTTTTTTTTTTTTGTGTATATATACACTGCCTTGCAAAAGTATTCATACCCCTTGAACTTTTTCACATTTTTCCACCTTACAACCACGAACTTAAGTTTTGGGGTTTTTTTTAATTGAGATTTTATGTGATAGACCAACACAGAGTAGCACGTAATTGTGAAGTGAAACGAAAATGATAAATGGTCTTCAAAATTTTAAACAAATAAAAATCTGAAAAATGTGGTGTGCATTAGTATTCAGCCCCCCTGCGTCAATACTTTGTAGAGCCACCTTTTGCTGCAATTACAGCTGCAAGTCTTTTGTGGTATGTCTCTACCAGCTTTGCACATCTAGACACTGAAATTTTTGCCTATTCTTCTTTGCAAAATAGCTCAAGCTCAGCCAGATTGGATGGAGAGCATCTGTGAACAGCAATTTTCAAGTCTCGCCACAGATGCTCAATGGGATTTAGGTCTGGACTTTGACTGGGCCATTCTAACACATGAATATTCTTTGATCTAAACCATTCCATTGTAGCTCTGGCTGTATGTTTAGGGTCATTGTCTTGCTGGAAGGTGAATCTCCTTCCCAGTCTCAAGTCTTTTGCAGCCTCCAACAGGTTTTCTTCCAGGATTGCCCTGTATTTAGCTCCATCCATCTTCCCATCAACTCTGACCAGCTTCCCTGTCCCTGCTGAAGAAAAGCATCCCATAGCATGATGCTGCCACCACCATGTTTCACAGTGGGGATGGTGTGTGCAGGGTGATGAGCAGTGTTAGTTTTCCGCCACACATAGCGCTTTGCATTTAGGCCAAAAAGTTCAACTTTGGTCTCATCTGACCAAAACACCTTCTTCCACATGTTTGCTGTGTCCCCTACATGGCTTCTTATGCCTGTCTTTCAACAATGGCTTTCTTCTTGCCACTCTTCCAAAAAGGCCAGATTTGTGGAGTGTACGACTTATAGTTGTCCTGTGCACAGATTCTCCCACCTGAGCTGTGGATTTCTGCAGCTCCTCCAGAGTGATCATGGGCCTCTTGGCTGCTTCTCTGACCAGTGCTCTCCTTGCTCGCTCTGTCAGTTTAGGTGGACGGCCATGTCTTGGTAGGTTTGCAGTTGTGCCATACTTTTTTCCATTTTTGAATGATGGATTGAACATTTGCTTCTTGATATGTTCAGAGCTTGGGATATTTTTTTATAACCTAACCCTGCTTTAAACTTCTCCAGAAGTTTATCCCTGACCTGTCTGGTGAGTTCTTTGGTCTTCATGATGCTGTTTGTTCTTCAGTGTTCTCTAACAAACCACTGAGGCCTTCACAGAACAAGTGTATTTATGCTGAGAGTAAATTACACACAGTAGGACTCTATTAACGAATTAGATGACTTCTGAAGGCAATTGATTGCACTGGATTGTATTTAGAGGTATCAGAGGACAGGGGGCTGAATACTAATGCACACCACATTTTTTTTCAGATTTTTATTTTTATTTTTTTAATTTTGAAGACCATTTATCATTTTCATTTCACTTCACAATTATGTGCTACTCTGTGTTGGTCTATCACATAAAATCTCAATAAAAAACTTAAGTTTGTGGTTGTAAGGTGGAAAAATGTGAAAAAGTTCAAGGGGTATGAATACTTTTTCAAGGGTGTGTGTGTATATGTATGTGTATATATATGTGTGTGTGTGTGTGTGTGTGTGTGTATATATGTGTGTGTGTGTGTGTGTGTATATGTATATATATATATATATATATATATATATATATATATATATATATATATATATATATATATATATAATGTGTATCTCAGGGTTCTAACTAGTCCAAAATATTAGCGTAGTGGCATCAGTCATAACGGCTGGGGGTTCGGCCCTGAAAGCTCATGAGTTTTACGGGCTCGGAGATGCATTCTAGTGCATTTCCTGACACTTGCAGGACTCCCTGAAAGTCACTCATTTTTGATAATATTAATAGACACATGTGAAAATTTAAAATTCAATCCAAATTGCTTGATACTGGTTTCATTGAATTCACTACTGAATGCTGAACAGCATACTTTTTTACAGAATTAAAGTACAGTACGTTTATCCGTTCTTGAGATATGACAAATCAAAGATTGAAGAAACAGCTTAATTTTTAGAAAATTGCCATAATATTCTGTATGAGGATCACATGGTCCAAAATGGGCCTCATTAACCAATGAGATCAAGTGTTTCTCCCCCCCCCCCATTTATTTATTTTATTGTTCAAGACATTTACATGGAAATTGACAGGCACGCACTGTAGACGGTTGTATACTGAATACAAAATTTGAAAAAAAAAAGAGTAAAAACCAATTATGTCGAGTACTATTTAATTAGCGTTAATTATGCTAATTAGGTTAAAGGTTTAATCGGTGTTCACAATAAAAAAAGTAATAAAATATTATTTCTAATACCCTCTTTGTGCTCTGTAGGCCTTTGTATTTCTCAAAAGTAGAGCCTAGTAGTGTTTATATTAAAGAATATAAATGATTGATTAATATTCACAGCTTTCAAGACGAACCTGGAAAAAACTGAGAGCGCCACATCCAGTAAACCATTCCAGTTAAATGAATTGAAATTGACACTCGCGTTTCTGACTTCTGGGTTTTTTTTTTTTTAATAAATATTATTCCATCCACTAAGATCTCAATATTTTTCATCAAAACAACTAGACTTTTATATTCTAAAATATTTATTTCCATGAATCAGTTTGATTTTGGGCGGCACGGTGGTGTAGTGGTTAGCGCTGTCGCCTCACAGAAAGAAGGTTCAGGGTTCGGTTTCAGTGGCCGATGGGGGCCTTTCTGTGTGGAGTTTGCATGTTCTCCCCGTGTCCGCATGAGTTTCCTCCGGGTGCGCCGGTTTCCCCCACAGTCCAAAGACATGCAGGTTAGGCTAATGTGGGACGACCTTGAGCTGAAGTGCCCTTGAGCAAGGTACTTAAAGTGCATATCACAGGTAAATTCAGGAGCAAGATCAATGTAATTCTCCTATTTGATATTAAACTTTGGTCAAATATGTGTCGCATTTTGTGCAATTTTATTTTTATTTTATTTTTTTTAACCTTGTGCAATACCAGAAAAATTCAGTTGAAATCAAACCATTTGAGGCGAATTGGTCCGCCTCTGAAAAAACTTGGCGTTTGGATTTCCCGGGAAACGTTGATTTTCGTGATGTCGCATGCGGGACGCCTCCCTCTGAATCCTACGTCAGCGCTGGTTTGTTTGAGAAAACGACCTGGTGGTTTTCTGCAAATTTCTTCGTTATCGCGTAATTATTAAAATGGTTAAGAGATGTATCGTAGGAGGGTGTAGCAACGACAATCTTGATGGGATTAGTACTCATCGTTTCCCAAAAGACCGGACAATGAGAGAGAAATGGGAGCGCTTGGTCTACACAGGCTGTGCACTGAAACCGTGCAAAGCTCGCGCAGCCTGCTGGTGCTTCCGCAGGTGATGTCACGAATCTGGCTCCAGACTCCCTTGGGATTTTTCCAGACGCGTTTTGTTATTTTTCTTTTTTTCTGCTGTAGACAGATGGCCTTGTGCAGAATTACCCTTCTGGGTGAGTGTGTAAAGGGACATTCATATAAAACAAAAAAACACGCACAGAAATTGGTCCAGAATATGCGCTTTAACCCCTGACTGCTCCCCGGGCGCTCTGGTGTGGCTGCCCACTGCTCTGAGTGTGCGCGTGTGTTCACTGCTTCAGACGGGCTAAATGCAGAGGATGAATCTCACTATGCTTGAAGTGTGCATGTGACAAAGGTTTCTTCTTGTTTCCTTTTGGGATTTGTTTTATACAAAGCTGTGGTAAAAGACTTTCGAACCAAGAGTACAGAATACATTTTTTCCCCCCTTTCATTTTTCACCACTAGCCTGTCTGTCTTAACGGGCTGTGCTTCCGAGAAAATTTCTACAGTAAGGGTTTGTTCGTGGTTTTTATCTGTTGCTTTATTTTTTTCTCCCCCACTTTGTTTCCTTCCATCTCATGTCCCTTTTGTACACTTAGACACATTACATTTTTCCTACATTTATCATTCTCCTTCCTTGAATCTGAGCAGGGGAGCCGGAGGGCAGCACAAACAGTCTAATGACGTTATTGTAATGTGCTTTCATGTCACTGTGATTTAACATCACAGAGCTGGAGACTGAACTGCCACCCATGACTCAAAGTCAGAGCTGCCACCCAGCAACAGAAGTTGCGTGGAAGCAATAAATTATCGCCTGTTCTTGACAATTTGGTCACTCCTGCAGCCTGCATCCTCGCAAGTCCAAAGTGGTTTTGATCTGTTAATTATAATGGATGTTTTGTTTATTTACAGTACTGTGACCTTTTATGGAATCAATTTTGTGCCAAAATGTTCATACAATACTTTTGAAATATCAAACAAAAACGACAAATCAAAATACAAAAAAAAGTCAATTTTTTTTTAGACTGGCAAACAAATTATTCGTGTAATCGTGCAAAATATCAGTCTATTACTCTTCAGAAACCTTTTATTTTTGTTCCGCGTCTTTCTCAGTTTTGTTTGATGTAATTTATTTTGGTTGCGATTCCAGCTTTCTCGTTTGCGCTCCCTGACTTTTTGCTTGCAGTTTTGGCACAAACTTCACGTGTGGGTGGGCTGTCCAGGAACGCATTCCCATTGGCTAACTTGTGTTTGACTGACAGCTACGCTCAGCCATTTCCTACTCGGATTCTGGCGGACTGTTTGACGAGTGACCGATCCATTGACGGTAAACAAGGATCGAGTGGACTTCAGTGGTGACTGATATTGAATTAATTCAACAAAGTGTAAGTGTGGGACAGATGTGTTGTGTGTGTTGCAGTAGTGCACATTATGCAGGTGTTTCGTGGCAAGTCAAATGTTAGCCTTAGCTCCACTACCCAATATAATAGCTGCCTTGCTAACGTTAAACACACCTGCATAATGTGCACTACTGCAACACATACAACACATCTGTCCCGCACTTACACTTTGTTGAATTAATTCAATATCATAGTCGCCACTGAAGTCCACTCCATCCTTGTTTACCGGCAATGGATCGGTCACTCGTCAAACAGTCCGCCAGAATCCGAGTAGGGAATGGCTGAGCGTAGCTGTCAGTCAAACACAAGTTAGCCAATGGGAATGCGTTCCTGGACAGCCCACCCACACGTGAAGTTTGTGCCAAAACTGCAAGCAAAAAGTCAGGGAGCGCAAACGAGAAAGCTGGAATCGCAACCAAAATAAATTACATCAAACAAAACTGAGAAAGACGCGGAACAAAAATAAAAGGTTTCTGAAGAGTAATAGACTGATATCTTGCACGATTACACGAATAATTTGTTTGCCAGTCTAAAAAAATTTTTTTTTTTTGCATTTTGATTTGTCGTTTTTGTTTGATCTTTCAAAAGTATTGTATGAACATTTTGGCACAAAACTGATTCCATAACCTTTCCCCTTCCTCAGGTTTTGCAGCACATCCTACACCCAGCCTTTCTGTACAGCTTTGAGAAAGGGGAAGGTGAGCAGCTCCTGGGGCCCCCCAACCCAGAGGGCGACAACCCCGAGAGCATCACTAGCGTTTTCATCACCAAGGTAATAATTCTGCAGGCTTCTTCAACCGAGCTGTCATTCACTCCTGACCGGGGGCTAATATTAGTCTGAGAGAAATATCACAACCTTGTGAAAGGTCATAGTGTTTGTGGTGTTTCGAATCCGATTATAGCCGAGACAAAATGCTGGGGGATAATGGCCTCCATTTGTTTCACACTCAAATTGATTGATTCTTCCCCAGTCTGGCATTAACTGTGGCAAAGAGCCTGGCCGATCAGTTACTCTCTTGGCCTCATCCTTTGTAGCCACCTCGAATCTCTGCATTTATTCACTGTAGTAATGTTTTTAGAAAGATGTTGGGTTTTTTTTTTTTTTTTCTGTTTCCTTGTAACTGTTATGCAGGTGCTGGACCCAGAGAAACAGTCTGACCTCCTGGACTCGCTGAGGATCAACCTGCTGCAGTTCTCCACGCTGCTGGTGGAACACGCGCCCCACCACATTCACGACAACAACAAGAGCAGGAACAGCAAACTGAGGCGCCTCATGACTTTCGCCTGGCCCTGTCTGCTGCCCAAAGCCTGCGTGGACCCGGCCTGCAAATACAG
The DNA here is from genome assembly GCF_027579695.1 of Neoarius graeffei. Taxonomy (NCBI): domain Eukaryota; kingdom Metazoa; phylum Chordata; class Actinopteri; order Siluriformes; family Ariidae; genus Neoarius; species Neoarius graeffei. The sequence goes on along the minus strand of NC_083582.1, from coordinate 43,060,694 downwards.
CGGCCATCTGCTCCTGGCCCACATCATCGCTAAATTTGCTATTCACAAGAAGATTGTCCTGCAGGTTAGAAAATTAGGACCAAAGACTGTACGCGTCATCTACAGTACCAGTCAAAAGTTTGGACACACCTTTGGACCATCATGTCTTAAAGTGCATATCACGGGTAAATTCAGGAGCGAGATCAGTGTAATTCTCCTATTTCATATTAAACTTTGGTCAAATATCTCTAACATTTTTGCATTTTGTGCAATTTTTTTACCTTGCGCAATACCAGAAAAATTCAGTTGAAATCAAGCCATTTGAGGCGAATTGGTCCGCCTCTGAAAAAACTTGGCGTTTGGATTTCCCGGCAAACACTGATTTTCGTGGCGTCGCGTGCGGGACACCTCCCTCTGAATCCTACGTCAGCGCTGGTTTGTTTATGAGAAAACGACCTGGTGGTTTTCTGCAAATTTCTTCAACGTTATCGTGTAATTATTAAAATGGTTAACAGATGTATCGTAGGAGGGTGTAGCAACACCAATCTTGATGGGATTAGTACTCATCGTTTCCCAAAAGACCGGACAATGAGAGAGAAATGGGAGCGCTTGGTCTACACAGGCTGGGTACTGAAACCGTGCAAAGCTCTCGCAGCCTGCTGGCGCTTCCGCAGGTGACGTCACGAATCTGGCTCCAGACTCCCTTGGGATTTTTCCAGATGCGTTTTATTTTCTTTTTTTTTCTGCAGTAGACAGACGGCCTTGTGCAAAATTGCCCTTCTGGATGAGTGTGTAAAGGGACATACTTTCATATAAAAAAAAACAAACAAACACGAATTTGGTCCAGAATATGCACTTTAAAGTAATGATGGCTGCCGTTTCTCTTTCCTTAGTTGAGTGGTTGCTTGACATACTATGGATTACTACAGTTGTGGAATAGGGCTGTTTACTGTTGTTTACGGTTTGATCTCAAACACGTTAAGAAGGCAAGAAATTGCACTAATTACCTTTTGATGAGGCACACGTGTTAAAGGAGAACTGAAGTCATTTTTCAACTTGCTTTATTTCTTAACGTGTTGTTCAATTACGTTTTCGGTTTTAGTAACATTATAATCGTGACTCGTATTGGCAACTGATCGCAATTAAACATTATACTTATCGGCCTATTCGGTTTTTAGCCGTGTTGAATTTCGTTCGTTTGGTCCACGGCAGGCGTCGCTCATCCGCGCGATCTTCACGAGACTTGTACAAGACTTCGAAACGCAAAGCGTGTCAGCCAGGTGTCGGTGCTGCCATTTTGAAAACTGTTTTCCAAACGAAATATTGCACAAAAACGAGTTTAAATGATGATTACTGCCTGCTTTTTTTTTTTTTAAACTTTCCTGATTCCTCTGAAAACAAACACAACTTCCGGCTTGATTACATCAGCATTCGAAAGAGGGCGCGCGCGTTTTTGACAACGTTGGTCGCTTTGATTTCCGCTGTACGTTTTACTTCCGTCCTACGATGTCTCGCACAGGTCTCGACGAATCTCGTTTACGGCCATTGCTTTGACATATGGACTGATATATTACACAGCATATTTCAGACACTCATAACTTGCTATAGCAGCGACAAAATAGCTATCAAAAATGCATTCCGATATTTACTAGAATGGGAGAAATAGAATTTTGATGATAAATTTGCCTTCAGTTCTCCTTTAATTGAAAAGCATTCCATGTGACTCCCTTGTGCAGCTGGTTAAGATAACGCCAATGGTGTGCATGGATTAAAGTTTTCCGTCGTGTGACGGATTTCCGTCAACTGAACTCTCCCAAGGCCAAATGTGAGGTCGGTGCTGATCCGAGGAGAATTAAAATGACGGGTGGTTGGGTAGAGATTGAGTTATAACACTGTGTTGCAACACCATCAACTATCAGCAGGGTTTATTTAACTTTTTTGTTTTTGAGCCGTGCTTTGTGTCGTTCATTTCCTATGTTTGATCATGTTTAAACGTTCGCTGTCTACGGTGCGGCATTAAAAAACCATGCGCTGTCAAAATTGGCAAAATACATTCCCATGTGCTTGGCGTGCTTGTCTGACCATTTCTGTTTTGTATTAAATTAAATCTTGCCAAAATGACTTAGTTCAAACCTGGACATATAGAAATAGAGCATGTTAAATAAATAAATAAATAAATAAACCCCGGAAAGCCCGCTCCTCTGCTTCGGCCAGACTTGAAGACCCGACGGTGCAATGCTTGCAGACTGAGAAGTAATTAGACCTAAATTTATAGCTAACAAATCAGCAGAAGCCCCAACAATTATTATTTTCGTTAGGCCAATGTGTAAGGTATGTTAGAACCGTGCCTTATAGCCTACGTTATATCACAATTTAAAGGACGTTTGAGGAGTTGGAGGCTGTGAGCGCAATGATGTTCCGACATGCGCTAAACTTTATTCCCTGAAAATCATACACCAGCGTTCAATGCCCCAAACAGTCAAAATGTCTAGAAGACTATGGTTAAATAATAATCATAGCCTACGAAGTTAAATTACGTCAAAACATCTGTTTCTGGCCTATGAAATGATGGAGGAAAATGAGAACGAACGCAAAGTAGATAGCAGCCAACTTCACGCGATCTTTTAGGTAACTTAACACTTGTGTTGGCCACAATATTTCTCTTAATAAAATCTTGAATTGTTTTTGAAGTCGTATTCAACACAAAGTAAGGTCAAATTATAATTTTAATTTTAATGTAAGGGAAGATCCAAACTTTTTTCTATATTGACGTCGAGCACAGAGGAGCATGTCATTCTGCTTTCGGTTTCGGCAGCATGGATGCGCTTTACATGAAAGAAGGCACTGATGTGTCTGCCATCGATAAAGGTGTAAAACAAGTGGAGGTGGGCTTGGCTGTACGAAATGGGTGAAAACGGAAAGCCATTTAGTTCATGGTGCAAAAAACTAAACATTCCAGGTGCTTGCATTTGTGTGGTTTGCCACAAAAAAATAATATACGGAAGCAATGGAAAGAGAGTGCAATAAATTGACTATATTAATCCATTAATTAATTGATAATAAAGTTATCAGTTCGAAGTTAACCATCCACCCATAACACACACACACGTAAATTTTCAGTCAATTTTTTTTTTTTTTTTGCTTTAATCCATGTAGTGTGTAAAGCATCATCAAGGTAAACGCTGGATACTTTGAGAAATCTAAATACTAGTGCTGTCAAAAATGTCGCGTTATTAACGCGTTAACTTGACTCAATTTTAACGGCAATAATTTTTTTATCGCGAGATTAACGCTCTGTGACATGATGATGTAGGTTTTTCATAAGCTTTTGAAACTGCCAGGAACTTGGAACAGAGACTTTGCTTAGAAAAACGATAGCAGCTAGACTGTAATGCCACGCCCCGCACAGCCAGAGTCCTCTGCCCCCCCCCCCCCCCCCCCCCCCCCCCCCCAAAGAACCAGCGCGGGCAGGGCACGCTAGTAGAGATGGGATTTATGGCTCTTTGATGGGATCCGCATCTTTGTGATCCGTTCTTTGAAAAGAGCCGTTCAAAAGACTGGCTCATTTGGCTCTTTTTAAATATTTATTCAGTTTTAAGAAGACAGCGTCTAAAGAAGCCAGATCCCTCTGAACTGTAAACTCAATGCTATCCCAGAAATCCTTCCTGTAATATGCAAATTTGGCCGCCTCTGATTGGACAGCGCGACGCATCAACAGGCAGAAAGTGTAAAAGTACAAAATGTGTTAAGTGAGCTGAAACCGTAAAGATCAGATTCGATGCAATATTTATCAACAAACAACTTAAAGTTAATATAATAGTGTACTTTATATTATAATCAAGCATGTCAAGCCTACCGTCACTGTGTAACCTGTCTCTCTGATTAGAGACTAACTCAAACAGTAGATCACTTCACTCATGGTTCTCTTGTTAATCTCGGGACGAAGAGCCACGGTGCTCAGCTTAGGTTTCAGTTTGCGGTGGCTGCGTCAAGACGTGTTGTGCTTTGCAATAAGAAAAACATTGGTACAAAGCAAGCCCATTCACTTTTTTATGCTGATAAGAGAATTACAGTGGTTTTTCATGTGACAAAAATGTGCGATTAAATTGCGATTAATCGCGAGTTAACTATGACAGTCGCGACATGAATCGCGATTAAATATTTTAATCGCTTGACAGCACTACTAAAATATGAAACTTGTTTGTTTACCACAATTCCATATATGTTCAATATATCGTTTTAATGTCTTCAGTATTGTTCTACAGTGTAGAAAATGGTCCAAATATGAATGTGTCTCCAAACCTTTGACTGGTATTGTATACACTGCTCCGGTTCCTTTTGAAAATTGTATACAGTTTTTAACTAAGTTTATAACGTTGCAGATCCCGTATTAAAATGTTTTTTTTTTTTTTAATATTATTTTGTATCCAGACCTGAATAAGGGCCTCTGCATGCTCTTGCGACAAGGCTTTCGCAGATAGCTTTTCGCAGACAGTTGTAATTTATCGTTGAGCGGGGAGTAATAGGCGTGCGCGATGTTATTCACCGCCACAACGCAAGGGGGTGCGAAGTCGCTTGGAATAGTTGGTGGGTGTGGTTAGTGGAGTGTTTTTATCCTCCGGTTACTTATAATGACTAGAACTTTTTTTTTTTATAATGACTAGAACTGGAGTCGTATAGATGTACGTACTTCCTCAATCAACCGCTGTTCGTGCTGCTCCATCTTCGCTCGTGTTTTTAAAAATGGCGGTCGTGAAAACAAACCGGGAAAGTAGGGAAGCGGAAGTGCGTGTACAGCAGATGTAGAGTGGACCAATCAGAGCCCTCTTGTCTGCGAGGCTTCTGCGGTGGTCACAATTTTTGGGAGGTGCGCGCAGAGCGTCTGTGAAGGTGGGGGGGGCTATGCAGACACTATCTGCGACACCGTCTGCGAGGACTGGGTTGTCAGCATAAATTGGCCTTAAGCCTAGGTCACAACTGGACGTACAATTTTTTTTGGCCGTGCAAATTTTTTTTTTTTTTTTTGGCATTTCCCAAATCGCTGCGTTTTTTTTTTTTTTTTTTTTTTTTTTGTTCATGGAGAAAGACGCACGTTGGCCGCAAGTTTGTCTTGCAACCTGAAAAAAAACGTAAGCGCCCATTGAGTTTGACATGACAAAGAACCAGTCTACGGCTCGAAAATCAGCACGTCACACGCGCGCCCTCCGTGCGTTTCTTGCGTTTTTTGCACGTAGACCGGCCGTAGGAGCGCGTACGGCCGGTTGTGACCGAGGCTTTACCCATGAATGTTGTTTTTTTGTTTTCAGGTGTTCCACAGTCTGTTGAAAGCTCACACTATGGAGGCTCGTGCCATCGTGCGGCAGGCCATGGCTATCCTCACCCCAGCTGTACCCGCCCGCATGGAGGATGGGCATCAGATGCTCACTCACTGGACTCGCAAGATTATTGTGGAGGAGGGCCACACTGTGCCACAGCTGGTCCATATACTGCACCTCATCGTGCAGCACTTCAGGGTACGAATCAGCCTCGGCTTATCCGGCTCAGGTTGTAGACTAAGAACGTGAATGCAGTTTTTAAGGTCACGCCTGAACAAAACCGTCCGGTCCATTTACTGCCGCTCTCTTGACACCGTGTTTATTCATGGTCAGGTTTACTACCCTGTGAGGCATCACCTTGTGCAGCACATGATCAGCGCCATGCAGCGACTCGGCTTCACCCCCAGCGTCACTATCGAGCAGAGGAAGCTGGCTGTGGACCTGGCGGAAGTGGTCATCAAATGGGAGCTTCAGCGGATCAAAGATCAGCAGGTCAGGCACCTTTTTAGATGAACGTAACTTAAAACATTTGAATTTCCTTCAGAGTGCGGCGTTTTCTCCGAGCTATAAAAGCCTTTTGTGAATGTTTTGGCGGCAGCCGGAGTCGGAAGCGGACGCGACTGCTGGCGGCGAGGGCACGAGCTCTGGAGCACTGAAGCGGGGAGCACCTGTGGACTCTGCTCAGGATGTCAAGAGGTTCCACACAGCGACCGGTGCGGTTGGCACGGTGAGGAAATCTGAAACCCATTGCCAGTTTGACGTGTCGCAGCTGTAGTCCTGTCTGTATCCGTTTATGATTCGAAGTGCCATGTTTGAACACGGTCTCGTATTCCTCTCATCAGGTGTTTGGCCGCAGTCAGTCAATGCCTGGCACTGAGGCGCTGCTCACCAAACCTGTCGAGAAGCAGCACACAGACACGGTGGTCAACTTCCTCATCCGCATCGCCTGCCAGGTATATAAGCCACCCTGTCCGTGCCCTTGTTGTCAGTAGAAGGAACACAGTCCGGTAACTTTGACGTAAATGAGATCTAGGGCTGGGAGTCGATCCAGATTTCCTGGATCGATTCGATTCCGGTTCATAAGGTCACGATCCGATTCGATCCGATATCGATCTACTTAGATATTGCTGGATTGTCACTTTTAAAGTAAAAACTGTCCCTGCACACTGCTTTTGTTCTGTCGACTTCGTCTCTGTCCTCGTAACGTTTGAATCCAAAGTAATGCCATACATCAGCTTTCAGGCCAGGCGGTGATTTTAGCCGTGCAACTTCAGCCATCTCGCGTTCTTAAGTTTCGGTTTCGTTTGCCGGCACCCGCTTTTTATTGAGGTTTTTCACCCACGTGACCAAGTCATGTGAGGCCGCCATTTTGGATGTCACGGCTCGAATCAGTTTGAATGCGAGGAAGGCGACAAACGAAAAACATAAAAGAAAAAGGAGCGAGATGCAGAAAACACCTTCACTATCCAGCGACGTAGGGCATTTACAGGGCGAGCAGAGGGAGAGGTATTTTCAAAAATTGAGGTTAGCAGGCTTAGAGAACGACGTTTACCTGCTTCCACCAGGATTGTTCACTGACGTACGGAAGTACACGAAGCCCTGGTCTTTACCTGACTTCGGCCCACGTGATCTGTATACCTATGTCGTTAAAAACCCATCGCCATACACAGGTATTGATCTGAAAGTGTATAAGAGTTTGGATGCCTACAAATATTTTGTGTCAGGCTGGGTAACATGCCTACATCAGCGGGTCGTCCCTGGAGCCGGTGGTCGCCATCTTATTACAGCTAAGGTTTGTTCGCATTTTCATTTACTTTCGGTCCTCAGGATAAACAAAATGTTATTAAATGTCATTGAAATAACTTCTTAGTCTGTTGAGACATGGCCCGTTATAAATTTGCTGTTACCAGGCAATGACCAAGAACTGTATTATTAGGGTCGGTGTAGTTGTAGCAGTGTATTAGCAACTAGCTGTTAGCACTAGCTAATGTCAACAACATCGTAGCTAGTATGTTACTGTAGCAATGTTTACGTTCAGTCATTTGGATGACTGTTAAAACCTTTCAGTCTCAAGTTTTTCCTTTACTGGATTTACTAGTTTACTGAGCTAGTGCGCTCGGCCGAGCCGGGAGCCATCGCGCGCTCTCCGGCCGAGCCGGGAGCCATCGCGCGCTCTCCGGCCGAGCCGGGAGCCATCGCGCGCTCTCCGGCCGAGCCGGGAGCCATCGCGCGCTCTCCGGCCGAGCCGGGAGCCATCGCGCGCTCTCCGGCCGAGCCGGGAGCCATCGCGCGCTCTCCGGCCGAGCCGGGAGCCATCGCGCGCTCTCCGGCCGAGCCGGGAGCCATCGCGCGCTCTCCGGCCGAGCCGGGAGCCATCGCGCGCTCGGCGGCCGAGCCGGGAGCCATCGCGCGCTCGGCGGCCGAGCCGGGAGCCATCGCGCGCTCGGCGGCCGAGCCGGGAGCCATCGCGCGCTCGGCGGCCGAGCCGGGAGCCATCGCGCGCTAGCTCAGTAAACTAGTAAATCCAGTAAAGGAAAAACTTGAGACTGAAAGGTTTTAACAGTCATCCAAATGACTGAACGTAAATATTGCTACAGTAACATACTAGCTACTATGTTGTTGACATTAGCTAGCTTGCCGTCCAAAATGGTGGACACCAGGGCGTCACGTGACCCTGTGACGTCAGGTGAAATACCTCAATAGCCACCTGGAAGAGATCGATCCACACATTTTTGAATCAATCTCGTATTTTTTGAACGTGAATCGATATCGGATCGTGGATCGATCTTTTGAACCCAGCCCTAATGAGAGCGTTTTCTTGCGTGCTGTTCTTCATAAGCCAGTATCTCACCGGGCTGCGACAAATTGCGAGCGCCATTCGCGAGAGAGTTTCAAAAGTGTCTTGAAACATTCGCGGGGCTTCTCGAGTTCCTCGCCTGAGTCGCAAAGTGTCGCTCCTTCGTCGCTGAAATTTTGAACATGTTCAAAAAATTCGTGCGACAAAATTTCTCTCAAAACAGCCGCAAATGTTTCGCAAAGCCGTCGCGAACCCTTCTCAAGTCGGTTTCCGTGAGGCTTCCTCTACTTCCCTGCCTGCCGAGGGAAAGCCAGCCTGCGGCTAGTTGGAGACGCGACAATTGCGGTAAACCATGCGAAATATTAATTCCGTGTGATTCCAAGTGAAAATTGTTGCTAATTCGCACATTTTATCGCAATTGCTGTGTCTCCAGCTAGTCGCGGGCTGTCGCCGCCCGGTGAGATACTACCCATAGTTGGCATTGTGGCATTTTCTGCTCGACAGCTTGTTAATCGGCTTCTGCTTCTAGGTGAATGACAGCACCAGCGTCGCAGGCTCTCCTGGTGAACTACTCTCCCGCCGCTGTGTGAATTTGATGAAGATGGCCCTCAGGCCAGACATGTGGCCCCGTGCTGAGCTCAAACTGCAGTGGTTTGACAAGCTGCTCATGACCGTGGTGAGTACCCGTGGATGAAAACGGTTAAACCTGGCTTTAGATGACGAGCGATTTTATTGAAGCTTTTCATTTTGGTTAGATCTCGCACCAGGTGGCTCGGCTGTGTTTCTGTGCTTGTTTCGCTCTTCTGATGTTTTTCTGCCCTCTTTGTCTCGATAGAGACGTTGTCCTTCGTCCTCGTCCTGTCCCATTCCTCCTCGTTCTCTCCATCGCCTTTCTAAAAGCAGTTTTGATGTGAGCCAAATCGATATCCTCTGGCTTATGACTGATTTCTTCCTCTCTGAAGCTCAGCGCTGTGACTAATTCCGTTGTCATCTCGGAGACTAGGTCTCAATTAGGTAGTCTATCCACTCTTTCTCGGTTTCCGTCACTTCCTCTAGCTTGCTTTTCTTTTTTTTTTTTGTATTTGTTCCATCTTTTGGTGCTCTCTTTCTCACTTTACCCTCTCTTTTCCTTCCTCTCCCTGCCACTGGAACAGCCTTCCTGTCTTCCAGACACACCACCCTATTGATTTCTTTTCAGCACCAGACACATGTGCCCTTCTCCAGGCTTTGTGTGTTTGATTGAAATGCACAAATGGGGTTTTATTCCCCAGGCTGCAATAAAACGACGCTGCTGTCTGTTTGGACCTTGTGTAACCGTAGATTCCTGGAGTTTTGGCATTTGCTTGTCTTGAAGACCAGGAAACATCTTGTATTTCTCACTTTAAAGGGTTTAGCAGTTAGTGGCTGTGAACCAGACACCTGGTTTACTTTGGTGGATTATGCAAGGGAACGCAAATTTTTGGCCACGGCGTGAACAATCATTTTGATGAAGAGTCCTAGTTGAGGTTTGTTTCTAAGATAAATGCGAATGATGATGATGAACATCACCATTCGGCCTCAAGAGGTCGGGACACCCGCAACCACCTTGTACCGCACTTCTCGGTTGTTCATTGCGCTCCCTAAGTCCGACCTTTGTATCCCCGAGTCCTTCGCGATGACGTCGGGGAAGGTCATTCTCCTTGAGTGGACTCGGTTTCCATAGCAGGGTTGACTGGTTCACTTCACCCGTTGCACGTTGCAAATTGGACGCGTCGCTTTGTGAGTGTCTGGGGAAATAGGTGGAATGTTTCTGTAGATGTGCTCTAACCAGTGAATGTTTTGGACACGTCGAAGCAAGTTGGTATATGCTCCGTCTAGCCATTGTTGACGACGCATGGTTAGCGTCCACGTCTCAGATCCGTAGAGGACGGCCGGCTCGATCAACGTATGAAACAAGCGGAGTTTCTGGTCGTTAGCCAGGCTGGAGTTCCATACATGGTTCAAGTGCATATCCTGGACCAATTTCATTTTTTTTTTTTATATGAAAGTATGTCCCTTTACACACTCATCCAGAAGGGTAATTTTGCACAAGGCCATCTGTCTACAGCAGAAAAAAATAAAACGCGTCTGGAAAAATCCCAAGGGAGTCTGGAGCCAGATTCGTGACGTCACCTGCGGAACACCAGCAGGCTGCGCGAGCTTTGCACGGTTTCAGTGCACAGCCTGTGTAGACCAAGCGCTCCCATTTCTCTCTCATTGTCCGGTCTTTTGGGAAACGATGAGTACTAATTCCATCAAGATTGGTGTTGCTACACCCTCCTACGATACATCTGTTAACCATTTTAATAATTACGCGATAACGTTGAAGAAATTTGCAGAAAACCACCAGGTCGTTTTCTCATAAACAAACCAGCGCTGATGTAGGATTCAGAGGGAGGCGTCCCGCACGCGACGTCACGAAAATCAATGTTTGCCGGGAAATCCAAACGCCAAGTTTTTTCAGAGGCGGACCAATTCGCCTCAAATGGCTTGATTTCAACTGAATTTTTCTGGTATTGCACAAGGTAAAAAAAAATTGCGCAAAATGCAAAATGTGACAGATATTTGACCAAAGTTTAATATAAAATAGGAGAATTGCATTGATCTCGCTCCTGAATTTACCCGGGATATGCACTTGAAGCTTATGACAAGCTGCCCACGCTAGTGCCTTACGGGTCTTCATGTCCCTTTCCGAGTCCACGATATAAGACCCAAGGTTTCTGAAGTGTTTGGTGATGTTAAATGCTCATCTGTCAAAGTACTGTATATTTAATAAATATTTCCTTCATGAAACAAGTTTATTTTTTAATTTATTTTTTCTTTTTAATTAGAATTTTAGAGAAACATCATCTACTGCTCAGCCTGCTACTGGCGCATACTTCCATATGTATTATTCCATTTTTATTCTTAAATCATAAAAATGATAAACCTTTCCATGAGCAGATGGAAACTGCCAAGTGGTATGTGTAGCTATTATGCTTCTTCCAAGCCCACCTAGTCTTAGCAAGGTTAGTTTTCCCCGGATTAATTTCGACTGCGGAGTTTGCATGTTCTCCCTGTGTCCGCGTGGGTTTCCTCCGGGTGCTCCGGTTTCCCCCACAGTCCAAAGACATGCAGGTTAGGTTAACTGGTGACTCTAAATTGGCCGTAGGTGTGAGTGTGAATGGTTGTCTGTGTCTATTGCCGCTTTTCCACTACCAACGCGGCTGAGTCGGGCTGAGCCGTGTCGGGCTGAGTTGGGCTGAGTCGAGCTGAGCGGGGCTGTTGGAGTTGCATTTCGACTACAACCGCGCTGAACCGTGCTGGCTGGAAGTGGGTGGACACATTGGGTGGAGTTAGCGAAAGTGGGTGTACGTCACGTGATGATGTTAGGCGGCGCAAACAGTGACATCAGTGATCTTTTAAGCGGTAGTCTCGCGACCCGGAGAGTAAACAATAAACATGGAGTCGTTAGTGTTGCTGGTCTTGGTTCTGTGGCTTGTTGTCACCGACAACGCCAACAGATATACTGGCAAGAGCGTATAGATGAGGCGAGGCGCATAAGGCTTCAGAAATTCTCGTAATTCGTAATTCTTCTTCCGGGTTTACGGTGTTTACAGATCCCAGCGTGCTCGCGGGGCGTGTGTGGGCATGTGAGGACACTCCTCCTCACCAATCAGTGCACAGGGGAGTGTCTGCTCACGCCCCCAGCCTCACTCGGCTCGGTTTGGCTCGCTTCAGCCTCACTCCAAAACCGTGCGAGTTTTGGGGGCTGAGCAGGGCTGAAGCGAGCTGAGTCGCGCCGCTCTGAGGTAGTCGAAACGCGAGCCGTGTCGGGCTGAAGTGAGTTGAGAAAGGGTAGTGGAAAAGGGCCGTATGTGTCAGCCCTGTGATGACCTGGCGACTTGTCCAGGGTGTACCCCGCCTTTCGCCCGTAGTCAGCTGGGATAGGCTCCAGCTTGCCTGCGACCCTGTAGAACAGGATAAAGCGGCTAGAGATAATGAGATGAGATGAATTTCGACTGCGATTTCTTGTGCCCTTATACAGACGGATTTTAGCAAGGTTATCAGTATGTCCTCACCCTGCCCCATGGAAGACAGCCCTCTATTATTTCTCAGACAAAGACACTAGTCGTTATGGGTTGCTCTGGGTCTTGTAAGGGAGTAAACCTATTATTCTCATAAATGAAGTGCATTACAAATCTGATTTCTATCATTTCGTTGTGTTAGCTTGTCTGTGATCAAGGGACGTACATCTGGGTCGGGCAGTTCACAGCATATCTGCCTCCATGTGTCTCCTGGAGACATCTAAGCTTCATGTTGACTTTTTTGTTTGTTTTTTCTCCACGAGTTAGTCTCAGTTGCAACTTGCTGTGCTGAGCTTTCAATCTGTGAAACTGATGCTGCTTTTAAGAGCAACGTCTGTCTCAGTTTTGTTTTCTGATGGCGATATCGTGCTTTAAAGCCAAACTCTTTTGTTAATCTCACGTTACGTGCTGCTTTTTTCTTGTATAGGAGCAGCCCAACCAGGCCAACTTCTCAAACATCTGCACAGGGCTGGAGATCCTGAGCTTCCTGCTGACTGTGCTGCAGTCTTCAGCCATCCTGGCCCACTTCAAGCCTCTACAGCGAGGCATTGCAGCCTGCATGACCTGCGGCAACACCAAAGTCCTCCGAGCTGTACACTCTCTGCTCTCCAGACTCATGAGCATCTTTCCCACTGAGCCCAGTGAGTTAAAGGATATACACAGCCTTTATTTTTAAATACATTTCTGAGCAGATAGTATCTCCAGCCTTGACTCTTGTATGCTGCATAAATGGGAATAAAAAAAATATATTTTTGAGAGTTAAAATCAACCACAAAGTTGGCGTTCGAGCTGCCCCGCTGAGCCAGCCAGCCCGGAGTGCGTGACGTCACAGCAGGAACCGGTTTTAAGGCCGAGGCCTTTGACAGCTATAGACCAAAGTCATATACATAATTTATGGTGAAAGTAAGAAATACCGTTACCGACTTGCTCAACTAAGACTGATTTGACTTCACTGATTGTGGGTTGACTCTCATTAAAACAGGATCGGTGTTCTAACTTGTGCAACACACATGCACATGCATGCATTTTCACTGATAAAACATAAAAGGCTCATTAAATAATCAGATGAACTGAGACAATCATATTCGGAAGCAAATTAAATAATCTTATACCGGTAACTTAAACACAATACAAGTTACATGTATTAATCTAAATGCAGGTAAACAAGAAGTGGTGTTTTTGTTTTGTATCCAAATGAGAGTCGGAGCTTACCCATCTGTGTTCTCGCTTCTTGAAGGCCGATCTTGTGGCCGATTGTTTTGAAACAACCTGACTTTCAGTTGTTCGTGCAGTTCTCCGTTAATTCAGTTCTTCCACGTAAGGGCGAGATGGCAGCAATATCCAGCGCAGAAATAAGACGGCTGCTCCACTCATTCTCCATTACTGTGTACTCCGCCATTACTGCTCGGCTCAGGCAATTGCTAAAACCCGGGACGGATCGGGATGTCACTGGTTTTAGCAACAACTGCGGGGAGGTCACTGCCCGAGCGATATGTCCCGTCCCGTAACGTCCCAGGTTTTACCAACAACCCTTGGCTCACACTGCGGGAGAACTGGTGCAACTGAACTCACTTTCTTTTAAAAAAAAAAAAATATATATATATATATATATATATATATATATATATACTTTTTTTTTTCTTTAATTGTTGGTACTGCCCCCTCTTTTTCAATATGGGCTTATAGCCAACGCTCCTCAACAGATCAGAGGTCTCGTACGAGTCTTCAGTAAAATGTGCAGAGGAGAGACCACTTCGTAGGCGCCCGACGTTCCCGTGAACTTCTCGCAAAACGCGTCCAAATCTTTGCAGTTTGAACATTCTTGGGCCATGAGTGCAACGTAAATCCACCTTCTGTCGTGGTGCTGCACCGGCCAGCAACGCATCTACGTGGCATGGCGATAAATTAGCTCAAAATGGAGGATCGGAGTTGCAGTCAGCTCTGTGTTTTAGTATAGCGGAAATGGCAATGAGTCCGATAGACTTCCTGCTGTGACTTCCTGCTGTGACATCACAGATGTCAAGGTCATTTACTCAGACCGCTACCTATATAAATCACTTTAATTGTAAAAATTACTATATTAGATTTATTGTTAACGCTTAAAACTATTCCTGTGCCATTCTTGAGGTCTCAAGGCATTCATAAACGAAAGTGAGCCCATGGCTTTGCGTATCTTTTTTAAGAGCCTAGATCACCACCCTGGTCAGGGACCAGCTGTATTATTATTAAGAAATTTTCCACTGTACAGAGTACGTATGTGTGTTTTATGATATCTTGTACACATTATGCGTTTCCATTTCCAAAAACAAAGATTCCTGTGTTATAGTTTTGTATGCTGGTGAAGGTAACAACAAGAATGAATGAATGATTTTTGAAGTGCTCAAGCATACAGCATCACGCAGCAGGGCTCTACATTAACTTTTGAAACCACTTGTCCTGTCGGGCAAGTTGAAAGGAAATTTACTTGTCCGAATGTGAAGTTGACTTGTCTGAAGAAAAATTTGAGGAAAAAAAACCACAAAAACTATTTGTAATAAACTAATTTCACCAGAATTACTTTAACACAATCTATTCACTGCAGAAAAAAATTGGACTCAATCAATCATTAATTTATTTTTGAGAAATTGAAAACCAGAAAATTAAAATTATACAGTATATTTTCATTTTTTAATTATTAACTTTGAATATATATCCTCCACTGATTAATTGTTGTTGTCTAATTATTCATTGTGGCTCCTGTATGGTATTTAATGGTTGTGATGAAAGTTGCGGTGTTTTTTAGGTTTTTGTTGCGATTACATTGCGGGAGGAAGTGAAAGTTGCGAGAAATTGTTGCGATTTTCTCTTTTTGTGATTAAAATTGAGTGATATGTTAAATATCAAGTTATTACTGAAAAACTATTGATTAAAAAAACAAAGACACTGAGAAATGGTCCTATAAACAACTTTACCAATATAAAAGATTACCAGGACTACAAAAATGCAGAAAAATAGGCTTTACTTATCCAAATGCACCTGTTGGTTCAAAAGTTAAAGTGCATAGAACCTCACAGCACAACATGAAGTTACCTTAAAATATAATATAAATGCCTCAGCTTTCATGTAAGAAAAAAAAAAACTATTAATACTAGTACTGTGTGCAGGCAGTCTCTCCTGAAGACTAAATTAAACAATAATTATAAACTAATAAAATAAATGGCTCAGGCTTCATAGAAGAAAAAAAACAACAATTTGAACAGAATCTCACAGTATGATGCTGAAGCTGCCTAAACAATGGAAAATAAAATACCATTTTGGCAAAAATGTTGGCATCCATTAATTTCTTGTATTAAGTAAAAAAATAATGTAAGGTTTACAGTGAAGGACTGTGTGCACATCACACACTTTCAGTAACAGAATTTAAGCCTACATAAACACTGGCTCGCACATGCTGCTTCTCTTGAACGTATACGCGGAAGTTAGTTTGTCGACGCCAACAATTGGTCAAATTTGCGGGAAAGTTGCGGTGATTGGATATAATTGCAACACCGCCCTGAATTCACGGGGATTGGTTGAATTTGCGTTGAAGTTGCAAATCGTAACATTGCGAAATCCTGGAGGGTCTGGTAAACGACCGTTTACTTTTCAGCTCAAATACACGAAGCGGTATGGAGCACTTGCATGTGACGTCACAGCCGATCCAGATTGTGACAGACGCCATCTTGTCGGTCAAACGCCATATTTCCGCCTTTTACTCCTACTTCTGGTTCTACTTCTGCTTTTACTTCTACCTTTTCTTCTGGAAAACCCTGCTATATACAATTCTACTACAACGGCTGCAAGCTCTTCCTACCTGTGCACGTTTTTTGTTTTTTGTGTGTATTTTTGCGTGTTGTTCATCTGTACCGGACTTCAATATCCACTACAACCGTATGGACTTACTGGACATTGGTTTCCAGCAGAAAATGACGGTTTGTAGCGATTTCCATCACATGCACAACATTCCGGACGAGATAGCGAGACCAGTGGGGTCTCTGTGGATTGTTATCGGAAGCAAAGCGAAGGAGGCGGCGCCGGGAGCGGAAGCAAAAGCGAGGCTGCAGAGCCGGCCTGTTGACTAAGCTCAGAAAACAGCCACTCAAACCTCCACTGCTAAGCCTCTACCTCTCCAACGCCAGATCCATGTAAACAAGACGGACGATTTGGAATTACAGCTGGAATTACCTTATTCTATTCTATTCTATAATCGGCTGGTCAGTGCTATACTCAATACTTAAGTGACTTACCCGTCCAATGAGGATAGTTATTTTCTTGTTTACAAGATGCCACATCTGAGTCGCTGACAAATCCTGAATTTCTGTAAAGATAACTGTCCAGAGATTTATAAGCACGCAGTGCTTCACCACTGAACAGCGAGGGAAAGTTAATGAGGTAATTATACACGTCTGGGTATTCCGCTGGCAGTTCCATATCCACCGACACGGTCGTGAAAACTCCGTCCGGTAAGCCATAAGGGTCACTAATCTGTAGATCGTTTATTTTAGACATGTATCTAGTTATCTGTTCATTAGAAAAATGAGCCGTGTAGTCCGTCGGTTGAAATTGATCCATTCTGTACACGAGTGCAGCAGTATTCAGCTGTGTTTTTTACCGACAAGATGGCGGCTGTGTACTTTCCGGTCACGTGACTGCAAGATCTCTATTGGCCGGTTTCACAAGCAGAATATTGCGCATGCGCACATCGCTCTTTCCGAAGAGAAACATCCGGCGATTCATCAAAACAATATGTCGAGTGAGATGCTTCGGAAATCATGTGAATAAACTGTTAAATTTGATATGTAACCCGAATATCGGCGTATTTTGGCACTTGTCCGATTGGACAAGTAACTGAGACGATGAACTTGTCTGACATAAAGGATCACTTGTCGCGGACAAGCGTTAATGTCGAGCCCTGTGCAGAAACATGCACTACGAACAGGGGAAAAAAATCAGATAAACACGTTTTCTTGTTTATCAGTTAGTAGCTAAGCAGTTATGCAAGCTAATGGAATCTCTGATCTATGCCATTCTGAGTACAGACTTCATGATCTTGAATCAGTCCGATTGTCTACTGGATCTCCGTGTATACAAACATGTATACATGCAACATTCAGCAGGGAAAAACAAGGCTTGTAAACTAGTTAACAGCCTCCTTTATTGATGGTTTGTGTGAATCCGGTAGCAGTGAGTACAGAAGTCTGTCTTTGCTTAATCGCATTGTCAGTCATATGGATTGTTCCTGTTTAAATTGGTGGGGTTTTTTTGGCCACAATTACAGTTCTCTTTCACCTGATGGTGCAGTGTGGCTCAGCTCCGCAAATAACCCGTAATCAGCCATGTTGCCTTTTCTAAGAGCGAGTGAGCTGTACTGTGTTTAAGTACTCATGACAAATTTGTTTTTCCTCGTTGCTGAGGTGTCATATGAGGTGAGCAGGGACAAACAGCCAGAGCTAAAAAAAAAAAAATAGTGCAGAGCATCAATTGTTTACATACGGTCTCCTGGAGATCCTAATAACTCTGCCTGAAATCACTTCTATACCAGCAACGGCATGTGCTGCCGTTCTAAAACTTGTGCTCAGTAGTTCACTCCACGAGCATTTTAATATCAAATGAGAGATGCCTGGTTTTGTTTCAATATTCTTTTCAAGAATTGCCAAGGCGGCATAGGGGTGTTTAGCACTGTCGCGTCACAGCAAGAAGGTTCTGGGTTCGAGCCCAGTGGCCGACGGGGACCTTTCTGTGTGGAGTTTGCATGTTCTCCCCGGGCAGTTAGGTTAACACAGGACGGCCTTGGGCTGAAGTGCCTAAGAGTGGCGGCGCACATGTATGCAGCGGCTTTGCTCTCCTGTGACAAACTAAAAATTTCGTTGCACGTTTGCGCAGTGACGATCAAGGCATCCTGTTCTATTTTAAATATCGAATGGTGTTTCACTTCTTGTGCCCATCAAGCTCCCACCGGATAACCTCCAAAGAAACTTTCACGGCTAGAGGTACATGGTGAGAAATAGAAACGCATACGTATATACACGCTTGTCGGGATAGACGCAGCACTGTCAAATCAAAGTCCTTCCCACGCCATGTGGCGCATAGGGCGGCGCCGATCTCCGTTTCCATAGCTCTCGATCTCTCGCCTATTACAGAGCTAAGGTTACAGTGGAGAGCTGGTCCTCTGGTAACCGCAAGAGTTTGACTCCCCACTCGCATCTGTATTGCAGCGTGCCTTGCCAGACGGCAGTAGGCACCATTTTGATGACGGTCTTTGGTATGACCCACCCGTGAGTAGAACTTGCAGGCTCCCGATCGAGAGGCGGACACGCTAACCACTAAGCCAACTCGCGGTTAGACACAGCACTGGTTTTTCCCATTTATTAGCGAAGCATGTTGGGCTGCACTGTTCACTGAAGGTGCTTTGATTGATTGATTGATTGATTGATTGATTTACTTTATTCTGAACAATAAAGAAGAAAGATATAAAAATAAAAAAATTTTAAATTAAAAATGCAATAATCAAAACATCGCCATAAACAAACAGAATAGCGTAGCCACAAGGTAGAGCCCTGCACTCCCGCGGGACTCCCGCGGGACCCGACGCAAAGCAGTGCGGTGCGGGACAAATTTTGAAAGCTCATTGCGGGCGGGAGGGGGAGGTAATAAGCTGCAGTCCCGCTAACTAAAAACGTGTTTAAAATAAAATTTATAAATTATTAATTTATGTCTATCATATATAATTTGTGCTGGATATTTTATTTGGCATTAATAAAAACATTTTACGATGCCTAAATTTGCGGATGTGGTCTAATCTCGCGTACGTTTCCGATTCCTTTCCGCTCTTCCGTGTTTGAGATCTCCGATCATGGCAGAAGAGCAGAGCTCCTCTAGTGAAGCTCACAGTGCTTCAGAAGTAAGTGCTCCTTTAAAAAGAGGTACATTTACCGTTAAAAAGTCAAGAGTCCTGAAATCAGACATTTGGAAGTCGTTCTCACTTGTGTACGATGCAGAGGGAAATCAGCTGCCCTTTGTTTGTTGTGATAAGTGCCAAAAGGTTCTGAGTATCTCTGTAAAGCCTCAGCTGCGTATGCCGCCTGGCAACGCGCACCCTCGCTACGTGCGCTAGGTGAAGGATCGGTCAGTGGAGAGCTCAGCTAAGCTCAGCATGTTTAATTCCCCAAGCCAATGACAAGAAATTTCGTGAGGAATAACACGAATGTCTGCATCATGCGGGATTTGCGGGTGGGAGCGGGACAAAATGTGGCAGGCGGGAGCGGGACTGAAAATCATAATCCTTTGCGGGAGCGGGACTGCACAATGCGGGAGCGGGACTGAAAATTCTGTCCCGCACAGACCTCTACCACAAGGCAGTAACATAATGTTCAGAAAGGATTAGGAAGAAGTAATAACTTATCCAATCTTAACCCTCAATAGCACCGCTAATCAAACGTCACTTTCCGCCGGAATAAACTATATATACAAAAGAAAACAAAAGCAACAAACAAAAAGAAAACATACCAAGACATACCGTCATGGTATAATATGGATCAAATCATATATACACATACTTATGCATATATACACACATACAGTACATCTATACAGTACATACATGTACACATACCTATAACTATACACAAAATACAAGAAGACCAGGTACCAGATCCTTTAGCAAAAGCTTAAGATGAACTGTTAGTCATTTCGACGTACAGATTGCTAGCAAATTACAAGAAAAAAATGTGGCGCACTTGTGCTGTGGAGGATATTTTACTGCCATGGTTTAGGTCACTGTGAATCATTACAACCATTCCGACTGGTCACTTTTTTTTTTTTTTTTCTTTTCCCCCCATGATGAAACATTTCTGACTGTGTCCCCGCCCACAGGACACGAGGGCTCGCTGAATAATTTGAGGAGTATGGAAAATACTGCAACTCCTAAAGCCTAGGTCACAACCGGACGTACAATTTTTTTTGGCCGTGCGATTTTTGGCATTTCCTAAATCGCTGCGTTTTTTTGTTCGTGGAGAAAGACGCACGTTGGCCGTAAGTTTGTCTTGCAACCTGAAAAAAACGTAAGTGCCCGTAGAGTTTGTTTGACATGACAAAGAACCTCTGCGGCCAGTCTATGGCTCGAAAATCAGCACGTCCAGGGTTTTTTCTAGAAAAATTTAGTATGAGGGCGCTCACCATGGCGAGGGAGCGAAGCGGGGGGGGATGGTGCCGGTTGTCCCCCCCCGCCGTGCAAAACCATTGAAAAATGCTCCAATGGGACATTCTGAGGCTATCTGAGAGGGAAATTGTAACAAATTGTCTGTCAACATTGAAAAAGAAAGAAGTAATCTTCTTCTGCCCTGGACAGTCTTTGGCTTTCTTCCGCTTCGTGCCGCGGGATGACCTCTTTAAATGCCCAAGTGTCAACAAAAACAACTCGCGAACTACTTCTGTCAAAAGCTCCCGCGCCGGTGGGTGAAAGGTCATTCAGTCTCGAGAAATCTCGCTCTACAAGTCAGCTGACCTTGTATGTAACCCATGTCAAATCTCGCGAGAGCAGCCGCGACAAGTAAACAACTAAACAACATGGCGCCTCAGTCTGGAAAACGCCAATTCGGATTGTTTTTGCACCGTCTGGCGGTGTATCTACTATGATTGGAATATTTTTGGAGCAATTATAACGTATTTGATGATCAGACACATTGTCACGTAGTGTTGCTGGGATGTTTTCACAGAGTCGGTAAGGGGGCGCACGCCGAGAGTAAGAGGGCGCAGCGCCCCTGTTCCCCCGTTTAGACAAAAGCCTGACGTCACGCGCGCGCCCTCCGTGCATTTCACGCGCGCCCTCCGTGCGTTTCTTGCGTTTTTTGCACGTAGACCGGCCGTAGGAGCACGTACGGCCTGTTGTGACCGAGGCTTAAGCTGTGTCCTTCACGGTTACTAGATCTCGGTTCAGTCGAACCCTTTTATGAGCCGTTTCGGTGTGGATCTGTTGGGAAACATCGTTTTAACAAGTCCCTTGTCTTTTGTTGTTGTTTTTGTTTCTACTAGCTAATATTTTCTGTTCCTCTTCGTTCTCAGGCACCTCTTCAGTGGCCTCTAAATACGAGGAGTTGGAGTGTTTGTACGCAGCTGTAGGGAAAGTCATTTATGAGGGGCTTACCAATTACGAGAAGGCCACCAGCGCAAACCCCACTCAGCTGTTCGGTAAGAGACGTCACTCAAGACCACTTGAACGTCAGCAATGAAAGGCTTTTACCTCTTTAGTCTACTTTCACATAGATTTTTACGGTACATCACGTAGAATGTCACAGGAAGTGCTTTTAAATCCGCTTTCTCAATTTCTATAAAGCAGGATGTTTCTTAATTCCTACAAACGCCCAACAGGTGATCAAACACTATTGGATTACATCCTATAGTTGGTGGTATTTGATCCAGGCCCAAAATGGCACTGCAGGTCAATAAATGCCTCCTGATTTCACCCTGCGCAGGAGGCGTACAGTTGCACATGCACCACTGATATGATGTATGTGTCTTGCCCAGGGTGACTTTTTACATTTGTCTCTACTCCCTAGAGTCCCAGCCCCCAAAAAAATCATTATTCATCCTCTCCATCCCCACCTCAGCTGTTATCTCCGTCAGATTTCTTTAAAATGACCTTGTAATTCAGTGGGTGTGAGACCGAAACCGTCCCCAGTAAATGGCCTTGCACTGGTGCAGCAAAGGCCCCGTACCCACGAGCCATCATTTTAACTCTCGCTGTCTTCTTCCACTTACAGGAACCCTGATGATCTTGAAGTCAGCCTGCAGCTACAACTCCAGCTATATCGACCGCCTCATCTCGGTCTTCATGCGCTCGCTTCAGAAGATGGTACGGGAGCACCTGAGCCCGCAGACCAACCCTGGAGCTACAGAGACCAGCGCAGGTAAGCCAGCCAAATCATCTTTAGCTGTTAAAGGACTCCAGATCACCTGCACGATGCCGAATTAGCCCTTATTAGCCGCTGTCTCAGAGCTGCTGCATTTTGGTGACATGATGGCGCATGCTAAGGCCAAATTAAACGGAAATGTGCTTAAAGTGCTGGCCTCTTTGTCAATGCACTACCTGTAGGTGATTGTTCCTGCTCCTGTGTATCTCACACGCCCAACTGTCCTCATTCTTATGATTAGTCCCCTTCCTTCCTGCTTCGTTCTGAAGCCATGACTCTGTATGCTGCAAAGAAACAATTATTTTCTGACGTATCTGTAACTACCGGGGCGGCACAGTGGTGTCGTGGTTAGCGCTGTCGCCTCACGGCAAGAAGGTCCGGGTTCGAGCCCTGTGGCCGGCGAGGGCCTTTCTGTGCGGAGTTTGCATGTTCTCCCCGTGTCCGCGTGGGTTTCCTCCGGGTGCTCCGGTTTCCCCCACAGTCCAAAGACATGCAGGTTAGGTTAACTGGTGACTCTAAATTGACCGTAGGTGTGAATGTGAGTGTGAATGGTTGTCCGTGTCTATTGCCGCTTTTCCACTACCAACGTGGCTGAGCCGTGCCGTGCTGAGTCGGGCTGAATGGGGCTGTTGGAGTTGCATTTCGACTACAACTGCGCTGAACCGTGCTGGCTGGAAGTGGGTGGACACATTGGGTGGACGTCACCTGATATCGTTAGGCGGCGCAAACAGTGACATCAGTGATCTTTTAAGCGGTAGTCTCACGACCCATTAACCGTAAAAACACGTACAACAAATTCCGTACTCATCAGGCCTGGATGGTGCTTATTTTTTGTTATATAATTACTGATTAACATAAATATATACGGTTTTGCAATACCTACAAACAACTACGTTTCTGTTGCATATTAAAATTGCTGAATGCAAAAGTATAAAAGAACGTCACACGCACTTAATATCAACCATTTCACATCATGATGCGATATACTGACAGGCCGAATCAGCATTACTTCACAGCAAAAAAAAATAAATAAATTTGCGGTGGATAGCAACGGGGAGGGGGCGGCACGGTGGTGTAGTGGTTAGCGCTGTCGCCTCACAGCAAGAGGGTCCGGGTTCGAGCCCCGTGGCCGGCGAGGGCCTTTCTGTGCGGAGTTTGCATGTTCTCCCCGTGTCCGCGTGGGTTTCCTCCGGGTGCTCCGGTTTCCCCCACAGTCCAAAGACATGCAGGTTAGGTTAACTGGTGACTCTAAATTGACTGTAGGTGTGAATGTGAGTGTGAATGGTTGTCTGTGTCTATGTGTCAGCCCTGTGATGACCTGGCGACTTGTCCAGGGTGTACCCCGCCTTTCGCCCGTAGTCAGCTGGGATAGGCTCCAGCTTGCCTGCGACCCTGTAGAACAGGATAAAGCGGCTAGAGATAAGGAGATGAGATGAGATCTGTAACTACCATGGCTTACTCCTGGATGCCGTTTGCTGATTGAGTTAGAATTAGCTGATATGTATTGAGCAAGTGAATGGGTTCAAGTCAAACATGTCCTGGTCTTGGAGCAAGTGAGCGTATCCTGTGGTTTCTGCAGTTGACCACTGGGTGCTGCAGAAGGACCAGTATAACTTTGTGCCATTTCTCTGAACTGAGAAACTTCCGCTCGAAAATTCCTCACCTCGTCCGGTGACTTAGCAACTCCGATCTGACCTCTTGGCTCATAACACTCTCCAAAGTGTTCTCCTGGTCATGGATAGTGTACTTCAAGACACACGGAGGCTGGTTGTGCACATATGCGCATACTTTTAGCTGTCAGTCATTGTTACTCTGCAGAGTCACCAAGGCAGTCGTGCCAAAGCCCTGTGCGCGCAGCATGAGTCCGCACAGAGCTTCAAATCAGCAATCTGCAGCGAGCACAATCGCCCATCTCCCCACTGCTACAGCTGATCAGCACTCGCACTTAACCACTCACAAATCAACCAGAAAGTGCATTCAGAGTCTCGATTTCCTTAGCTCCGGTTCTCCATGCTATAAAATGAAGTCCTTCTGTTCTGGTGGCGGGATGTAAAGGGATCACTTTTCATCTTTTGACAGTTCAGGTCTGGATGATTTTGTGAAGCTGCGAGTGAAATTTGAATTTGAAATGAACCATTACGTTGAAAGAAGGCCTTGCCATGACTTGTAAACCCTTTCTTTGCCAAATATACTCTAGTTCTAGCGATAATTCGATGACGTTTTAAGCTCAGATGGTTTCTACTGATGTCTGTGTGTGCGTGTGCGTCAGTCACGAGTGAGCTGGTCATGCTGAGTCTGGACCTGGTGAAAACCAGGCTGTCTGTGATGAACATGGAGATGAGGAAGAACTTCATTCAGGTCATTCTGACCTCCCTGATTGAGAAATCGCCTGACCCGAAGGTCCTCCGCGCTGTGGTGAAGATTGTGGAGGAGTGGGTGAAGAACAACTCTCCTATGGCATCCAACCAGGTAGATGTATATAGTTTTTTTGTGGTTCGGTTGCCATCAAATCGTGCGCTCCGATTGGCTCGTGAGCGGTCCGGAATCCTATGATACAGACCCTGCTTACAGACCTTTGGCGACTCGCTCGCTCGTTCACAACAACAAACAACAACAAATTAGCAATTTTTTGTCAACATTTATTTTTGCATTTCTCAGTATAATAGCATTAATTTTCCAGCATGGATAGCAACAGCGTTCACAGCGAAAGCGAGTTTTACTACCCTGATGATGACGATATCAAAGAAAACATTTCAGGGGAAAATCGAAAACGAGCTTGTAGCAGGTTTGTTCTAAATATGGTTTCCTGTTTGGGTGCTCTCGTTTTCTGTTAGAATTTGATAAAGAAAAAAAAAAAAATATATATATATATATATATATATATATATATATATATATATATATATATATAAATAAATAAAAATTTACCAGCTCAAATACCGTGACCTCGGCCTTGAAAATACTGACCTCGGTCCAGAGGCCTCGGTCAGTATTTTCAAGACCTCGGTCACGGTATTTCACCATACGGACCGACCTTAAGCTGGTAAATAATATATATTTATTTTTTTCGCGGTGCAGTTTTCATCAAATCCTACGCTCTGATTGGCTGGCGAGCGGGCCCGTATCCTACGATACGGACCTCTGGCGACTCACTCGTTCACAACAACAAACGTAGCAATTTTTGTCAACATTTATTTTCGCATTTCTCAGGAGAATAGGATTAATTTTATATTATGGATAGCGATAACGACAGTGTTCACAGCGAAAGCGAGTTTTACTACCCTGAGGAAGAAGAAATAAAACATTTCAGGAGAAAGCTAAAACCTGTAACTTGCTAATGCCGAGCAAAAACATGGCTGAATCCTGAATGACTCCTATTTGTATAAATAGGGGACTACATAGGCAGCAAAATGTAGTTTTTTTTTCCTGCCATGGAAGTGCACTTGTATACCAAGGAGAAAGCAATTTGCATTACAGCCATGAATGAGGATTCAAAATGGCGGCTTGGTTTTCCCTTTCAGGTGCTCTCGTTTTCGGTTAGAATTTGGTAAAGAAAAAAAAATATCAGCTTAAAGTGCCATTCCACCATTGGATGTATTCTTTGGCATAAAATACGACAACATATAAACGGTATCACTAGACAGAGAAATCTTTTAGCTTCAAAATGATATATCAAACATAATTTTTTGACAATGACAAGTATATTAATTTTGCTACCAAAGTCACCTACCCTTTTAATTTCCGCGCGGTAGTGAAACGTGAGGTCATCGGCAGGTTCCCCTTCTTGTGTACCACGTCACGTATCCTACCTCTTGGATTTGTCCTACCAAGCCTACTGCGCATGCGCGAAATCGCCTACTGCGCATGCGCAAAATCCAGGAGGGTAGGAAAATTCAACAGTAGTTTTGTCCTACCGATCAGCTGGGCTGATAGAAAATCGGTGAGGTTTTTACGCATTTGCCGATTTTTATGTTTTGTGCGTATTGGTCGAGTCTTTGGCCGAGTCAAATAATTTGTAATGACTTGTTGTGAATAATAAAACGGTCTGCATGAGAACTTGCTAATTGTAATGGCGTCATGTGTTCTGCGCATGCGCAGTAGGCTTCGCACATGTGCGGTAGGCTTGGTAGGACAAATCCAAGAGGTGGGATAACTTTACAGAACACCGACACATGGTACACAAGAAGGGGAACCTGCCGATGACATCACGTTTCACTACCGCGCGGAAATTAAAAGGGTAGGTGACTTTGGTCGCAAAATTAATATACTTGTCGTTGTCAAAAAATTGTTTGATATATCGTTTTGAAGCTAAAAGATTTCCCTATCTAGTGATACCATTTATATATGTTGTCGTATTTTATGCCAAAGAATACATCCAATGGTGGAATGGCACTTTTAAGGTCGGTCCGTATGGTGAAATACCATGACCTTGGCCCAGAGGGCCTCGTTCAGTACTTTCAAGATGTCGGTCACGGTACATCACGATACGGACCGACCTTAAGCTGGTAAATATGTATATAATTTTTTTTATTATTTATTTATTTATTTATTTATTTATTTTTTTAATCGGTACATTTTAGAAATGGAAGCCTGCATTTTAGGCATAAGCATTGAGATGCATACATGGAATGTTCTGAGCTCGTGCTTAAATGATCGTGTGCATGTGAGTGTATTCCGTGCTTCTGGAGCGCTTCCATAGCTGTGTTCAGTGGGCAGCTTGCCCTGGCCGGATGGCTGTACCCAGGTGTTCTCTCCGTTAGCCTGAGGCAACAGAGCCGACCCTGAGAGAAAGGAGCTGAGCAAAGGTGCTGCGCACAGTCCTCCTGATAGATTTGAGATAAATGGACTGTATCAATCTGTTCACCCTGTGCCTGGTGCCTCTTCCTGCTGTTTTTTTTTTTTTTTCTTCCCCCCCTTCCCTCTGTCCTCTTTTTACCCTCTGTATTTCTGTCCTTTTCACTCATCTTTCTTTCTTTTTGGCCCAGATGCCTAATCTCCGAGAGAAGTCAATTCTGCTGGTGAAAATGATGACCTACATTGAGAAGCGTTTTCCTGATGACCTTGAATTAAATGCCCAGTTTCTGGACCTCGTTAATTACGTCTACAGGTAAATGAACCAATTAATCATGGGTTGTATGGCTGCACTGCCCCGTCCATCTATTGCTATGACGACAAGGCCACAGCTGATTTTCGTAGGGTGCAGGGCCAGTTTGGATGGCTGAAGGGCTTGAGCAGGCCTTGGTGTTTAAGAGCCAGGTGGCATGAAGGGGGTCCTGGTGCCTGTCCTTGGTCAACACTGCTAATGAAAACAACAGCTGTGTTTGCGCCTCTTAAAGGATGTCTGGCTCGCTCACTCACTCACTCACTCCAACACACCAAATTGTAATTGAAAATTTTTCCAAGCGTATGAACTGTCCGAGCGCTCCTCTATTTCCTGTTCTTCAGGGACGAGAGCTTGTCAGGAAGTGATATCACATCGAAGCTGGAGCCGGCTTTCCTGTCAGGGCTACGCTGTGCTCAGCCGTTGATCAGAGCGAAGTTCTTTGAAGTGTTTGATGCCTCCATGAAGCGGCGTGTCTACGAGAGGCTCCTTTACATCTGCTGTTCCCAGAACTGGGAGGCCATGGGCAGTCACTTCTGGATCAAACAGTGCATTGAGGTACAGAGCAAGCGCACATACTGAAGCACACGTACTTAAAGCAGTGGGTCTCCGTCCTGGGCCTGGAGTACTCCACATGTTTGGGGGGTTTTCTCTCCTCTAACTCGGCCGGTTAAATCTGGGTCAGGATGGGTAATTCACTGATTTGTTGAAAGAGCTTTTCTGTTCATTCCTTAGTAGACAGAAAGGTGTGAATTGTTCTTCCTTTACAGCAAACCAACAGTGATGAAATGCATTGTGTTTTTTTTTTTTTTTTTTTTTTTTTTTTTTTTTAAATTCCATAGGTTTTTAGGACGGCTAGGAAGACGTCAGAAATGCGACCTGAACTTCAACAATATTGAAAAATAACTACTTTTTATTTTTCTCGCGGTGCGGTTTCCATCAAATCCTGCACTCTGATTGGCTGGCGAGCGGGCCTGTATCCTACGATACGGATCCCAGTTACGGACCTCTGGCGACTTGCTCGTTCACAACAAGAACAAACATGGTAGCATTTTTTTGTCGACATTTTTTTTTTAAAATAAGATTTATTTATAAGATCATCAAAAATCTTAATTTTTGCCAGCATTTCTCAGGAGAATAGCATTAATTTAACATCATGGATAGCGATAACGACAGCATTCACAGCGAACGCGAGTTTGACTACCCTGAGGAAGAAGAAATAAAAGAAAACATTTCAGGAGAAAGCTAAAAACCTGTAACTTGCTAACGCCGAGCAAAAACATGGCTGAATTCTGAATGACTCCTATTTGTATAAATAGGGGACTACATAGGTGGCAAAATGTAGTTTTGTTTTGTTTTTTTCCCCCTGCCATGGAAGTGCACTTGTATACCGAGGAGGAAGCCATTTGCATTACAGCCATGAATGAGGATTCAAAATGGCGGCTCGGCTCGGTTTTCCCTTTCGGGCGCGCTCGTTTTCTGTTAGAATTTGGTAAAAAGAAAAATAAATATATTATTTACCAGCTTAAGGTCGGTCCGTATGGTGAAATACCGTGACCTCGGCCTTGAATACTGACCTCGGCCTAGAGGGCCTCACTCATTACTTTCAAGACCTCGGTCACGGTATATCACAATACAGACCTCCCAGCTGGTAAATGTCTTTTAATTTCAATTTAATCTTCTACAAACAGTTTTCAGAGTGTTAATTGATTGCCATTAATCTCACATCTTTGACTTTGAGGTGCGGGCTGCAGCTCATATGTTTTAAAAAAAAATCCCCAATCTCCGCTACAATCAGTGTGCCTGCTTGCTGGTGAATTATTAATGTTGGCCTACACACCCTAGTGGTGTGTACTGATTCATCCCGCTGTACTGGAGCAGAACTACGTTCTGGCATTCATGCCCTCTAGGCCTCTGTCAGCATAGAAATATGCGACGGTTTCACTTGGGTGCAGCGGATCAGAAGTCGACCCGATGTTGTGCTGATATCCGTGAGCATGGGCAGGGTGTGCAGCCTTAAATGGGGATTGATTACTCCCCAGGCCCAGGAGGGGCCAGCAGTTCTAATCAGGGCTTTGAACCGGTTCAAGGAATGAAAACGAAAACCTGGAACTTTTTCTATTTCACATGGAACAGAAACGAAACCAGAAACTTGATTATTTTTTATGTTCCGGAACAGAAACGCTTATTAAAAATAATGGTAACCGGTTAATACCGGTTTTTATTTCGTTCCTCAAAGTTTCCGTAGCCTACAAATAAAAAAGCCATGAGTGTCTGAGCAAAGAAGAGTCTGAACGATGCAACCTCCCTATTGGCTGTTTGTAAAAATGTATCAGTTGTTGCCCTTCCCACGGGAATCATCGCGGGCTCGAGAGCCGAGACCTGACGAGTTAGTTCGTTGGTAGCAGAACAAAATGTCTGGACACAAATCGGGTTTTCAGAAAAGGAAAGAAAATAAACGGAGGGTTGAAAATCCAAAAAAGGAGGCAGAAAATGCAAAACGAGTTTTAAGGTAGGACAAATGGTTACTTTTCTGAGGCAGCCCGGCGTGGCTGCAGGCTTTCAGTTGTGTCATTGAATGGTTACTTTTCTGAGGCAGCCTGCCGTGGCTGCCTGCAGGCTTATTTATTATAGCCCATTTAGTTAAAATAGTTGATATAAAATGTTTATAGTTATGTGATGGTTGTCCTGATTTAGACTGGTGTTTTTTTTTTTTTGGGGGGGGGGGTTGCGCGATGTTGCACCCGGGTCCAGATTAGGGCAGAACCGGCCCTGGCTACATTTCAGGTGTAGTTTGTTTTATGTATGTATGTACTTGCATAGATGTGTACTTGGTCTTCCAATATGGTGCCTAACAAAATCTCGCGGCGCGGTGACGTCATGCAGTAGCCCTCTATAGGGCCTGACTAGCCTTTGGTAGCACATTAAACGAATTATCTTTCATTTTTGGCACTTTTTCTGTTTGTGTAGATGGGAAGACATACTGAGAATCCAAATCGCCAACATTTGAAAAAAATAATTGTTTTGAATTATTTCTTGTCTTATTTAATGAAGGTTGTAATAGAATTAGCCTACATTTGGCTTAAGCTGGATGAGACAGAGACATAATTTTATAGCCATTTGTTAAACAGCTGACAGGGAACGTAATTAACCGTTCCGGGAACTAATTTTTTTTGTTCTAACCGGTTCGGGAATGTCTATTTAATGGTGGAACCCAAAACGTTAAAATTCCGTTTCTGTTCGGAACGAACCAATAGGAAAAAAATTCTGGTTCAAAGCCCTGGTTCTAATGGAGGCTGGAATCAAACTCCAGTGACTGAGACCTCTACTCTGTGTTCCTCAGCTGCTGTTGGCTGTGTGCGAGAAGGGAACCATCATAGGAACCAGCTGCCAGGGCTCCATGCTGCCCTCCATCACCAATGTCATCAACCTGGCCGACAGTCACGACCGTGCCGCCTTTGCCATGGCCACTCACATCAAACAGGAGCCACGTGAGCGGGAGAACAGCGAGACCAAAGAGGAGGTTGGTGTAGCATTATTCCACAGTTCTCTTGATTTCTACTCATCAGTATGCGTTTCCTGGTCCTGAAGTTACGAAGACACAAACTTGTATGAGGTAAAGTCACTTATTTAAAGCTGCCTCGTTAAAGTCCGTGCTTTTGTCCTCATGTCTAGGATGTAGAGATAGACATTGAGCTAGCACCTGGGGATCAGACCAGCCTGCCGAAGACCAAGGAGCAGGCGGAGCGCGACGCCGGCAACCAGCTGCACATGCTCACCAATCGCCATGACAAGTTCCTGGATTCCCTTCGAGAGGTCAAGGTGAGCGGCCACCTCAACATATGCTACTCAGGTATGCGTGACTGAAGCTGGTGTGTGCAGAACACACAATGACACTTTCCCCCACCCCATCCATGGAAAAAAGACACATTATACACAGACAGAAATAATAAGCGCTCTGTGTTCCAGAAACGGCTGATTTAAGCTATGGTGTTTTTTTTTTTTTTGTTTTTTTTTTGTTTTTTTCCCCCCCCCTTGAGGATTGGGGGAGATTAGAGACCAGACCTGTCACAACTGGCCAGAGGAGCAGCTGTCTGAGATGTTTGCATACGTTTGGCATGCATTTATAATGAATTCCAGTTATATCTCTTCACCTAAATCAAAATATTTTTGGTTTCACAGGAGATCCCACCAACTCTCCGAATATGAACAGCATTTTTACTTGTAATATTAACCCCTTGGCTGCCACCCATAATTAATTGTAATGTGCCGGACATATAGGACAAAAATAGGTCGATATTTGGATGATTTTTCTCTAACTTGTTCAGAACTTTTATATTTTTAATATTTGCCTCATCTCATTATCTCTAGCCGCTTTATCCTGTTCTACAGGGTCGCAGGCAAGCTGGAGCCTATCCCAGCTGACTACGGGCGAAAGGCGGGGTACACCCTGGACAAGTCGCCAGGTCATCACAGGGCTGACACATAGACACAGACAACCATTCACACTCACATTCACACCTACGGTCAATTTAGAGTCACCAGTTAACCTAACCTGCATGTCTTTGGACTGTGGGGGAAACCGGAGCACCCGGAGGAAACCCACGCGGACACGGGGAGAACATGCAAACTCCACACAGAAAGGCCCTCGCCGGCCACGGGGCTCGAACCCGGACCTTCTTGCTGTGAAGCGACAGCGCTAACCACTACACCACCGTGCCGCCCCCAGAGTAAAAATAACTTTAGTAATTAAAAAAAAAAAAACAAGACAACAGGTCTCATCAATGAGAACCTGTCTACAAGCATGACTTACTATTACTTGAAAACACAATGTACACCACAGGTCCTTGTAACCGGGTACCATTTTTATGATGGTCTTTGGTATGACCCGGCCGTGAATAGGACTCCCGATCGAGACATTAACCACTAGGCCAACTCGCGGTAACGTGCCACTGTGAAGTAAAAGTAATGTACCATGTAAGGTACATAAAAGGAGGTGTTTATGACGAGTAGCGTACGTAAAAGATTTCATGGCGTACGTGACTCGTCCAAGGGCATTGAAGGGGTTAATGCATTATGTAAATAACTGAGCTGAAAGCGTGTTTTTTTTTTTCTTAGACCGGAGTGCTACTGAATGCTCTCGTACAGCTCTGTCACATCTCCACACCGTTGGCTGAGAGGACATGGGTGCAGCTTTTCCCTCGTCTCTGGAAGATCCTGTCAGACCGTCAGCAGCATGTGAGTGCCACTGTCCTCTCCTGTACCTGGGTTCACACCTACACCCGAGCGTTTAAAAAAAAAAAAAGCAGCCTTTCAGTACTTGGTTCTGCTAAAAATAGCCCTGTACCAAATTCTTGGTTTGACCTTAGGAACCTTTTGAAGTATTTTTCAGTGCTCATGCTGCATATCACAACACCACCTATTCTGCAAGCTAAATGCCCTGATGGTGTCAGAGGTCTTGTGTCGTCCCTCACACCAGTCTAATCAGTAGGCTCATGGGAAGCAGGCGCTCTGACTCCTTGCCCTCTTCAATAGCAGTTACACATGCAGGCCATGGTAATGAGGAAGAAATTAATGCATTTATGCAAATATCAGGAATTTAATGGGCCAGATGTCTTAAGCATTAAGGTATAGCTTTGATTTGTGATAATGGGTGCTGTGAATCTTTAATCTGCATTTCTAAAGTGTTAAAACGAAGTACGTTATGGCTTTGTTTTGGCTAAGTGGCGAAGAAGAAGAACTGAATTAGCGTACATTATGTAAGGTTTGTCACGTGAATGACCTTCTGATCGTCATTTCCATTTTTATTCCACTTGGCGTTTTGAATAAATATTCATTGAAAAATATTTCCAGGTACATATTGACAAGAGAATAACGCTTTTTAAAGCAATTCGATACACTTGCTCTCAAAGCTTGAAGAATCTTTTTTTTAAACCGTATTCTATGAATACTGAACGTGCCCTTGTGCCCCACGGCCTTGTTGCAGGCCCTGTCTGGGGAGATGGGCCCGTTCCTGTGCAGCGGCAGTCACCAGGCTCAGAGAGACTGCCAGCCCAGTGCGCTCAACTGCTTTGTGGAAGCCATGTCGCAGTGTGTTCCTCCTATCCCAATCAGGCCTTGCGTGCTCAAGTACCTCGGCAAGACGCACAATCTGTGGCTCCGCTCCACCCTCATGCTCGAACAGCAGGCCTTCGAGAAAGGCCTCAGCCTTCACATCAAACCCAAACAGAGCACCGAGTTCTACGAGCAGGAGAGCATCACGCCCCCTCAGCAGGTACACTCAGGACTCCTTCCTAATTCTTTCGTCTTGTTTTTAATGATCTCTGGGAGGTTGGAGATCTGCCCAGGTTCAGCAAAGGCTTATTCTAAGCAGAGACCTCATAAGTGCAGCTCGGCTTTCTGTGATCATTAATTCATTTTAATGAAAGCGCGACCAGATTCCTACAACGCGCGAGGCAAATTTTACTCGGCATATGAAGACAAACCTGAAAACATTTTGACTTTTATTTAAAACTATGAAATGTGCTCATCTCATCTCATTATCTGTAGCCGCTTTATCCTTCTACAGGGTCGCAGGCAAGCTGGAGCCTATCCCAGCTGACTACGGGCGAAAGGCGGGGTACACCCTGGACAAGTCGCCAGGTCATCACAGGGCTGACACAGACAACCATTCACACTCACATTCACACCTACGGTCAATTTAGAGTCACCAGTTAACCTAACCTGCATGTCTTTGGACTGTGGGGGAAACCGGAGCACCCGGAGGAAACCCACACGGACACGGGGAGAACATGCAAACTCCGCACAGAAAGGCCCTCGCCAGCCACGGGGCTCGAACCTGGACCTTCTTGCTGTGAGGCGACAGCGCTAACCACTACACCACCGTGCCGCCCTCACTGAAATGTGCTTTAAATGACAAAAATATAAAGCTTCTGTAATGTTGCTTGCAAATGTTGACTGTAGCTTTCTAGTGATCCAGAGCAGCCTACGAGGTGAACGGCTTATAAACCTAAGCAGACTTGCTCACGCTGTGATCTAAACCTACCCATGTCTACAGTTTACTCTTGAGTCATTAAGTTTTGATGTGAAAAAAAAATGATAGAAACGGCGAACAAAACCGCCACATCCCAAAATACATGCTCGATATGGTTCAGTGTTGCTCCATAGCCTCTAAGCATGTATTTGTATTCGTGTCCCTTAGGAGATCCTGGACTCCCTGGCAGAGCTGTACTCCCTGCTGCAGGAAGAGGACATGTGGGCGGGGCTGTGGCAGAAGCGCTGCAAGTTCCCCGAGACGAGCACAGCCATTGCCTACGAGCAGCATGGTTTCTTTGAACAGGTAGATGTGTACCCTGATCTTCAACCTTCGACGTTTTCCTGTCGAATCTGTAAACATGAATCATTATTTTCTTCCCACCAGGCACAAGAGAGTTATGAGAGAGCCATGGAGAAAGCCCGTAAAGAGCACGAGAGGACCAACACATCTCCTGCCATCTTCCCTGAGTACCAGCTGTGGGAGGATCACTGGATCCGGTAGGTTCCACAGCCTTTTTAAGTCCTTGGAAGCCGACCTGTCTTAGCTCTCTGCTGCATAGCCAAACATTCCCTCAGAACTTGGCTCAAGATGACAGGCTGCTCTCCTCAAGCCACGCTGGATTTTGTAATCCACCCAAAATTCAATTTATGGAATTTGGCATGTGCTGAGTTACTTTTGCTCTGAGGCATATATTCAGAAAAGGTTTAACCATGGGCTGGGTTTGTTTCTCCTCTGTTCCAGCTGCTCTAAGGAACTGAACCAGTGGGAGGCGCTGACTGAATACGGCCAGTCCAAAGGTCATACCAACCCATACCTGGTGCTGGAGTGTGCGTGGAGAGTTTCCAACTGGGCTGCCATGAAGGAAGCACTGGTGCAGGTAAACCCAGAGTAACACCCAACACTCCTCAGGTCCTTAGCTGTCGATCGTCTCGTACACTTTTCCTCGATTGACGAGAGAGCGGAGAGATCACCCCAAAATTAGACCTCCTGAGTATCAGGGGAACACTAATGGGTGGTTTGTGGTAAACAGGAAGCTGCTGTTTACGACATTTCAGAAACGTAGCGCCTCTGTTGGTAGTTAATTTATGGCCCTGTCTTTAAGTCGGAGGAAAAAGGGCATGAATGCCACTTGACACATGATGAATACTCTTGCTCCTTTTCAAGGAGACTGGGAATGAATCCACTGAGGTTTCTGTTCTAAGGTGACACCTAATTAAATCGTCCGGCACTGTCGGCCCACTTCCCTGCCTTCTCCCTTCATTCACTATGCATCTAATATTTACGGATACTTGCTTGAATAATTGCGCAAACATCTGCTGGGAAGAGATTTGTTTGCGCTGTGCCAGGGTGCAGTGTACTGCGGTAGCTTTTGCTCTCAGGAAGTTTGGAATATTCCGGCTTTCAATTAAAGCATAGACGATATGGCAAACGCTGCTGCAGGGATATTCATCAAAATGTTGCACGGGGTAAACGTGCTGTGACCCACGGCTGTAACTCACCCCACTCCTATCAACATGCTGCACAGCTGAATGCCAGCAACCTTTTGTTCTCTTGGTTTCCCGGACACGGTTAATAATCTGTTTTGTAACATTTTAACAACGTTAACCGTTAACAGTAACTTGGATAATACTGTTGTACCAATGCAGAGCTCCCCGTTGCTCATCTCATCTCATTATCTCTAGCCGCTTTATCCTGTTCTACAGGGTCGCAGGCAAGCTGGAGCCTATCCCAGCTGACTACGGGCGAAAGGCGGGGTACACCCTGGACAAGTCGCCAGGTCATCACAGGGCTGACACATAGACACAGACAACCATTCACACTCACATTCACACCTACGGTCAATTTAGAGTCACCAGTTAACCTAACCTGCATGTCTTTGGACTGTGGGGGAAACCGGAGCACCCGGAGGAAACCCACGCGGACACGGGGAGAACATGCAAACTCTGCACAGAAAGGCCCTCGCCGGCCACGGGGCTCGAACCCGGACCTTCTTGCTGTGAGGCGACAGCGCTAACCACTACACCACCGTGCCGCCCCCTCCCCGTTGCTATCCACTGCAATTTTTTTTTTTTTTTTTGCTGTGAAGTAATGCTGATTCGGCCTGTCAGTATATCGCATCATGATATGAAATGGTTGATATTAAGTGCGTGTGACGTTCTTTTATACTTTTGCATTGAGCAATTTTAATATGCAACAGAAACGTAGTTGTTTGTAGGTATTGCAAAACCGTATATATTTATGTTAATCAGTAATTATATAACAAAAAATAAGCACCACCCAGGCCTGGTGAGTACTGAATTTGTTGTATGTGTTTTTACGGTTACTGGAAAAATTATATTTATTTTTTACCATGTTAAAGGTAGACTGCCTTTCAGATTTTTCAAGTGTAGGTCATAAAAAGAATTTTCCCTGACAAGTCAATTGTTTTTGTTTAGTGGACCGGAAGCAACTGAATTTGAATCACAGACTTCCAATTTTATTAATTTTTTGTTTTAAAATAGAACAATTAATGAATTTAAGGCCATGTGGCCCTAAATTCTCCGCTAATTTTTTTTTTTCCTGCTTCACCATGACCCAATTCAAGATACTACGTCATGCATCATGTGGTGGGCTTTCCCCGTTCGTGCAAAGTATTGTGGGATATAAATTTGAAACAGGAGAGGAAAATGGAGGACGCAAGTGTGCGAATGAAACGTCAAAGACCGACTACAGTAACGGAAAGCGAGAAGAAAAGACGTTATGTCCTATACGAAGGAAAGGAAACGCAGGACCAAACTAAGAAATATCTGCGCTCAGCGAGCACCTCGGTGTGATCAGCTGTTCGTTTAGCGGCAGAATGATGGAGCCGTCAGTGCACGCTCAAAGGTAAACCTGCGCACGCGGATGACTTCTGTCTGCTTGACTGCGCGAAGCGAGCGATTTCATGCACATTACTTGCGAGGGAATCCTCTCAAATTAAATAACTTCCCAGCCACAGAATGGCCTGATATTTTGTGAAATATTACAGAAATAAACATCTATCACAATGACCAAATTTCAGAGGGAACTAAATTTCACCAATTTTATAAAATCGAAAGGCCGTCTCGCTTTAATATTTACTGTATAATATTCTCCTGTTGATGTTTCCATGGTTTGTATTTGGTCACCAAAAAAGTTTTATTAAAACAGGTTTCCTCAACCTTTTCGATCCAGTGTCACTTGTTGGTGGAAAGGGTTCTAAATAAAGACACAGTTTACATTTAAATTTTTCACACGCATTTTTAAAATGATCACATTTCTGATGAAATACCAAAAAGAACCAAGTTCTAAAATTGGCGTTGCTTAACAATTATTTGCTGAAGGCGAGGTGAATATCCGTGAATAACAACGGAGAAGTTGTCGAGGTTATTATTCACCGATATTCACTGAGCCTGAGGCGGATAATTGTTTTAGTATAAATACAGGTGATAATTTAAACAAATTGCATTTAAAAAAAATTGTATTTCAAACTTCAAAAGCGGCATGCAAATTAGAGTTGCAAATTCCGGGAATTTTCAAAGGTGGAAACTTTCCATGGGAATTTTCGGGAATTTTCAGGAATTTTTGGGAAAAGACTGGGAATTTTGAAAGTGGACATCAATTAAGTAGAAAAAAATATTGTAGCATAATCTTGGTTAAAAGAGGCAGATTTATGGGAATAAAGTTGTGCATAGTGCACTGTTACTCACTCACATGGACAAAACGTTATTTTCTCAGGAGCCATTGAAGCCACACCCCTTACATGCATTTTGCATCCCTCTATCACATGCACAATAACTTCTAGAATTCTGAAGAGCTAGAACTGTTTTAAATACAAACTGCCGAGATCACACATTACAGACAAAGGACTACATGCCATCAAGTAAGTTTTGAGGATGTTTGAGGATGATTTTTTTTTTTATCTATTATGGTATTTAAGTAAAAATGAAAAGGTATAGTAGAATAAATCTAGTGCTAATTTACTTGTAAATTAGAATTGTGCCATTTCATTGAAGTAGTTAGCTTGTGATCCTAGTTACAGCAAATTGTGCTAGCTTAATGGGAAACCAGATAAGCTAAATGAAAGCTTCCTATGAACATTTCATGTAAGAAAACTAAATTTAATGCTAGCTTACTGGTAAAAATAACTGTAAATGTAAGATAATTAGAACATTTCATTGAATAAATTCTCATGCTAGCTAGCTACAGCAAAATGTGTTAGTGCTAGTTTAATGGGACATCAGATGTGCTAAAATGTTGTAATCATGTGTTTTAATTGTCTCCATTTTGCAATAATGTTTGTTTGTTTATGACTTAATAATAAATAATTAAATAAATAATTAATAAATAAATAATAAATGTTTATATATATATATATATATATAAAAAATTAAATAATTCCCCTAATTTACCGTAATTCCAGTGCTTTTTTTTTTTTTTTTTAAATTCCCGTACCAAAGTTTCCATGGAAATTTTCCGGGAATTTTCCGCCCCTTTGCAACCCTAATGCAAATGTAATAAAGGCGCACGCAGAGTTGTCACTTATCAATGACGAGACTCATAAAATACTGTTTTGAAATAGATAAAATAAATACAATTCCACCTTACCTTTGAATAGTTTTCAACCAAACTTCGTAGCATGTTTAGTGCTTTTAGGAACAGCATTTTCTTACATAATTTGTAATTCTTCCTCGCTTACCGTGACGGAGCGCTTGGCCGCCATTTTGCCGAGTCGCTGGAGGTGATTATTGAGAAATGGTCCGAATCTCTCGACTAATCAGCGTGCGTGATTTCTCATCACCTCTGTATTTATGCTAAATGTAATTAATATCGGAGTGTTTTATGGATGAAATTCCAAATGACGTTTTATTGAACATGTTGTGCATTATGTAGGGTTGATGGTGCCATTGTTATACCCTATATAGTGAGCATCTGTCATTAATTGGAAGCCATTTGGGATTTGCCCTAACGTTTGTTTGTTTGTTTGTTTGTTTGTTTGTTTGTTTTTGTTGTTCTGGAGGCAGTAAACTGAAATCTTAATAATTAAAATCCAATTGGAATTGTTAAAGTGTGTGTGTGTGTGTGTCAGGTGGAACTGAGCTGTCCTAAGGAGATGGCATGGAAGGTGAACATGCACCGTGGGTATTTGGCCATCTGTCACCCAGAGGAGCAGCAGCTCAACTTTATCGAGCGCTTGGTGGAGATGGCCAGCAGCCTGGCTATAAGAGAGTGGCGGAGACTGCCTCACATTGTTTCTCACGTCCACACCCCACTGCTGCAGGTTAGGAACTTTGCACACACTCACACTTAACAGATACAGTGGTGCTTGAAAGTTTGTGAACCCTTTAGAATTTTCCATATTTCTGCATAAATGACCTAAAACGACGTCAGATTTTCACACACGTCCTAAAAGTAGACAAAGAGAACCCAGTTAAACAAATGAGACAAAAATATTATACTTGGTCATTTATTTATTGAGGAAAATGATCCAATATTACATATCTGTGAGTGGCAAAAGTATGTGAACCTTTGCTTATAGTATCTGGTGTGACCCCCTTGTGCAGCAATAACTGCAACTAAACGTTTCTGGTAACTGTTGATCAGTTCTGCACACCGGCTTGGAGGAATTTTAGCCCGTTCCTCCGTACAGAACTGCTTCAACTCTGGGATGTTGGTGGGTTTCCTCACATGAACTGCTCGCTTCAGGTCCTTCCACAACATTTCGATTGGATTAAGGTCAGGACTTTGACTTGGCCATTCCAAAACATTAACTTTATTCTTCTTTAACCATTCTTTGGTAGAACGACTTGTGTACTTAGGGTCGTTGTCTTACTGCATGACCCACCTTCTCTTGAGATTCAGTTCATGGACAGATGTCCTGACATTTTCCTTTAGAATTTGCTGGTATAATTCAGAATTCATTGTTCCATCAATGATGGCAAGCCGTCCTGGCCCAGATGCAGCAAAACAGGCCCAAACCATGATACTACCACCACCATGTTTCACAGATGGGATAAGATTCTTATGGTGGAATGCAGTGTTTTCCTTTCTCCAAACATAACACTTCTCATTTAAACCAAAAAGTTCTATTTTGGTCTCCTCCGTCCACAAAACATTTTTCCAATAGCCTTCTGGCTTGTCCACGTGATATTTAGAAAATTTGCAGACGAGCAGCAATGTTCTTTTTGGAGAGCAGTGGCTTTCTCCTTGCAACCCTGTCACGTGCACCATTGTTGTTCAGTGTTCTCCTGATGGTGGACTCATGAACATTCACATTGGCTAATGTTAGAGAGGCCTTCAGTTGCTTAGAAGTTACCCTGGGGTCCTTTGTGACCTCGCCGACTATTACACACCTTGCTCTTGGAGTGATCTTTGTTGGTCGACCACTCCTGGGGAGGGTAACGATGGTTTTGAATTTCCTCCATTTGTCCACAATCTGTCTGACTGTGGATTGGTGGAGTCCAAACTCTTTAGAGATGGTTTTGTAACCTTTTCCAGCCTGATGAGCATCAACGCTTTTTCTGAGGTCCTCAGAAATCTCCTTTGTTCGTGCCATGATACACTTCCACAAACATGTTGTGAAGATCAGACTTTGATAGATCCCTGTTCTTTAAATAAAACAGGGTGCCCACTCACACCCGATTGTCATCCCATTGACTGAAAACACCTGACACTAATTTCACCTTCAAATTAACTGCTAATCCTAGAGGTTCACGTACTTTTGCCACTCACAGATATGTAATATTGGATCATTTTCCTCAATAAATAAATGACCAAGTATAATATTTTTGTCTCATTTGTTTAACTGGGTTCTCTTTATCTACTTTTAGGACTTGTGTGAAAATCTGATGATGTTTTAGGTCACATTTATGCAGAAATGTAGAAAACTCTAAAGGCTTCGCAAACCTTCAAGCACCACTGTAGCAGGCGCTCTTGTACACCGTACAAGACAAATTTAACGTCACCCAGGCAAGCTATCATTATTATTCTTCTGAACTGATTGTAAAGTAATGTCCCGATCTCCATTCAGAAGACCATGAAGTAACATGAAATCTGCTCTTATATCATGTTGCTCGCTCAGTGTTAAATGCATGATCACACTTTAACATCTGCTTTGCCCTGGTCTGTTAGGTAATTTTCTTCTTACCGTTTTAACACATTTATTTGCTAAATGTTTGTTTGCTGAGTAATCCTGTGAGTCTCCTGTGGTTATGGCTTCCTCAGTCATTAGGAATGACCGTGTGTGTTGTGGCTGTGAATCGGTGCCTTGTATTAATATTCAGTGTGAGTTACAGCTTCTTGAGTGAGACGTGCACAATCAGACCGTGCACACAGTAGTGAAGGTGATGTGTGGCTGAAGGTTAATTCTGCCATGTTGAGTGTTTTCCATAGCTGCACAAGGTTAGCAGTACGGTCACTGGGTGGAATTAAAAAAACAAACCAACAAACAGATGAATGATTGTGCAATTAGTGCTGCATTTGACTGTAATGCAATTTTAAAAACATAGGACGGCTGTTACTTTTAAAACTGTGTGAAGTTCTGGTGTCGGTGAATATGTCCCAGGGGTTTTTCTAGAAAAATTTAGTATGAGGGCGCTCACCATGGCGAGGGAGCGAAGCGACCGGGGGGGGGGTGTCGGTTGTCCGTTCCCCCCCGCGCCATGCGAAGCCTTTGAAAAACTGAGGCTACAATGGGATATTCTGAGGCTATCTGAGAGGGAAATTGTAACAAATTTTCAACATTGATAAAGAAAAGTAATCTTCTGCCCCGGACAGTCTTTGGCTTTCTTCCGTTTCGTGCCGCGGGATGACATCTTTAAATGCCCAAGTGTCAACAAAAACAACTCGCGAACTACTTCTGTCAAAAGCTCCCGCGCCGGTAGTTGAAAGGTCATTCAGTCTCGAGAAATCTCGCTCTACAAGTCAGCTGACCTTGTATGTAACCCATGTCAAATCTCGCGAGAGCAGCCGCGACAAGTAAACAACATGGCGCCTCAGTCTGGAAAACACCAATTCTGATTGTTTTTGCACCGTCTGGCGGTGTATGATTGGAATATTTTTGGAGTAATTATAACGTATTTGATGATCAGACACATTGTCACGTGGTGTTGCTGGGATGTTTTCACAGAGAAAAGATCGTTTTGAGAAAGATTGCATGTTGTGCAGTAGCATATAAGTGCATGGCCTAAGTGTGACTTGGGGTTCAATCGGCATTTCGGTAAGAGGGCGTAGCGCTATGGAATCAATTTTGTGCCAAAATGTTCATACAATACTTTTGAAATATCAAACAAAAACGACAAATCAAAATACAAAAAAAGAAGAAAAAAGTCAATTTTTTTAGACTGGCAAACGAATTATTCGTGTAATTGTGCAAAATATCAGTCTATTACTCTTCAGAAACCTTTTATTTTTGTTCCGCATCTTTCTCAGTTTTGTTTGACGTAATTTATTAGGATGCAGTGCTGCAGCACAGCAACCTATGGGCTCCCCTAGGGGAGCCCATAGGTTGCAGTGCAAAGCACTGCAACTATTGTTCTACGTGTTTCTTCTTCTTCCGTATTCTTCTTTTTCTTCCTCCTACACAAATTTCGATTTCGAATAACTCAATAACCATACGTCGCACACAGACAAACAATATATCAAAACGTGTGGCTCGATCGGACTCGCTATGCTATTACTTTTCTCTACAGAATACGATTTTTTCGCGACATAGTCGCGAAAAAATCGCCCAAAAAAACCCCATTCATTTCTATGGAATTAATTGAAAAAAAAGCACTTTTTCAACGTTTTTCAGACGTCCGCTGCTCTGGCATGCTTTCACCTAGAGACGTGATTCAGACTCTAAAACGTAGGAAAACTTCTCCTCTGTGGATCTGGCATTCAACTTTTCTGCTAGGTTCTACACTTTCGGATCAGTCCCGGCTCAAACGCCATGTGGGTTCCGGGAGAAAATCCGGCTTTTGAATGGGTGTCTATTGCGTTACACACCAGTGGAGCTCGTTTACTTAGAGTGTAGACAGCTTGAAAAAATAGCTCAAACTTTCTCGCTTAAACTGTGTTTTCAGCCACAAATTTCACTCTACAGACATGATTTTCTCAAAAGTAGTAGTAAAACTTGTCCTGATTCACACAATGTGTCTACCTAACCGATAGGATTTACAGTTTTTGAATGAGAAGCCTCAAACTGAGGACAGTGCAGCCGAGAGGCCTCATTGACACCCATTATAAATGTGACAGAAAAGTCACTCATTTTTAACTTGCTCTAGTGTCCTCATTTTTAACACTACAGACAAAAAATTACATCAGTGTATTCAGGAGACCCTTCTAGCGCTCACTGTGAAAGAATTTTGTGAATAGCTGCTTTCGTTGTCGAGTTATTTGTCGTTGTTCGAGGCCTGCTCCTGAGCAAAAAACAGCAATGCCGACTGGGGCCAGTGAGGGAGCAGAGAGAGGGGGGGCTGCTGTCTCAAGCACACACACAAATCATGGCATTGTAGCTTCATAGCAGGTCACACATTCACGGCCAGCAAACATGCGTGACCCAATTGCTTCGCGCACTGCATCCTCTCTCAATTTCCCCCGGGGAATTGTCCGGTCTAGTTTTGGTTGCGATTCCAGCTTTCTCGTTTGCGCTCCCTGACTTTTTGCTTGCAGTTTTGGCACAAACTTCACGTGTGGGTGGGCTGTCCAGGAATGCATTCCCATTGGCTAACTTGTGTTTGACTGACAGCTACACTCAGCCATTTCCTAGTCGGATTCTGGCGGACTGTTTGACGAGTGACCGATCCATTGACGGTAAACAAGGATCGAGTGCACTTCAGTGGTGACTATTGCCGCTTTTCCACTACAAACGCGGCTGTGCCGTGCTGAGTTGG
Organism: Neoarius graeffei; assembly: GCF_027579695.1. Taxonomy (NCBI): domain Eukaryota; kingdom Metazoa; phylum Chordata; class Actinopteri; order Siluriformes; family Ariidae; genus Neoarius; species Neoarius graeffei. Next base: position 43,016,583 of record NC_083582.1, on the reverse strand, counting down.
GCTGAGTCGAGCTGAGTGGGGCTGTTGGAGTTGCATTTTGACTACAACCGCGCTGAACCGTGCTGGCTGGAAGTGGGTGGACACATTGGGTGGAGTTAGCGAAAGTGGGTGGATGTCACGTGATGTCGTTAAGCAGCGCAAACAGTGACATCAGTGATCTTTTAAGCGGTAGTCTCACGACCCGAATAATAAACAATAAACATGGAGGACATGGAGTCGTTAGTGTTGCTGGTCTTGGTGCTGTGGCTTGTTGTTACCACCAACGCCAACAGATACTGGCAAGAGCGTATAGATGAGGCGAGGCGCATAAGGCTTCAGAAATTCTCGTAATTCGTAATTATTCTCCTTCCGGGTTTGCGGTGTTTACAGATCCCAGCGCGCTCGCGGGGCGTGTGTGGGCATGTGAGGACACTCCTCCTCACCAATCAGTGCACAGGGGAGTGTCTGCTCACGCCCCCAGCCTCACTCGGCACGGCTTGGCTCGCTTCAGCCCCACTCCAAAACGGTGCGAGTTTTAGGGGCTAAGCAGGGCTGAAACGAGCTGAGTTGTGCTGGTTTTTGGTAGTCGAAACGCGAGCCGTGTCGGGCTGAAGTGAGCTGAAAAAGGGTAGTGGAAAAGGGCCATATGATATTGAATTTACACTTTGTTGAATTAATTCAGGATTTTGTTGCCACTGAAGTCCACTCGATCCTTGTTTACCGTCAATGGATCGGTCACTCGTCAAACAGTCCGCCAGAATCCGAGTAGGGAATGGCTGAGCGTAGCTGTCAGTCAAACACAAGTTAGCCAATGGGAATGCGTTCCTGGACAGCCCACCCACACGTGAAGTTTGTGCCAAAACTGCAAGCAAAAAGTCAGGGAGCGCAAACGAGAAAGCTGGAATCGCAACCAAAATAAATTACGGCAAACAAAACTGAGAAAGACGCGGAACAAAAATAAAAGGTTTCTGAAGAGTAATAGACTGATATTTTGCACGATTACACGAATAATTTGTTTGCCATTCTAAAAAAATTAACTTTTTTCTTTTTTTGTATTTTGATTTGTCGTTTTTGTTTGATATTTCAAAACTATTGTATGAACATTTTGGCACAAAATTGATTCCATACAGCGCCCCTGTTCCCCGGTTTAGACGAAAGCCTGTGTCCAAGTTCAGAAAGTATGTAAATGTAGGCTAATATGATTTTGCCAATAATTTATTGGTCTTTCTTAGCAGACGATTCTCCCTCTCTCTGGTCAGGTCAGTTTACTGTGAGAGTTTTCAAGAGGTTGTGTTTACTCCTGTTGCGGCTGTAGTGCTGCATAGGTACCACGGAAGGGGGGTAAAAAACCTCCCTCATGCAATAAAAGCGATTAAAAGTGATGGACCAGGCAGGCATCGAGCGCATACACAAGAGTAAAGCAGTAAGTTTAAAATGGCAGTAATTACTTTCCCCTCCTCATCAGATAGCGTTTGATTAAATACCTGCGAGAAAATTACATTTACATGATGAATGGGTGGTTGGAATGAAGAGTATAATGTGGCATCAGCTGATATGAACTGATAATTGTGAAAAATATTGTATTCTTCCATTTGTTTTTGTTTCGAGAGCTTCGATTTGCTCCACAGACATGATCATTTCAAGCGCATTAAACCGCCGTACGTGTAGGTGCCTTCTTGTTTCTCTCCTCCTGCGTAATCCGTCTGTTTGGGTGATTCACAAGGAGTTGTCATGTTATAAATCACCAGGCCCATGTGACCGTTCTACTAGTCACTGCATGATTAATTGCAGAACACCACATCATATAAGCCTAATAATGATTGCTTTTAAATAAGCGTTTGAGTGTGTGTAAGGCGTGCCATTTACAGATTCCGTTCCAGCATGATGTGCTACAATCAGTTACACACAAGTATGTCATGAGAAATAGATTGCATTTCTAAGTCGAGGCATTTTGCAAGTTCATATTTCTTCGTATTTTCTCTGATGGGATGATTTACACAAAGGCAGGACTGTAAGGGCGGCTTACAGTCTCTCTCGTGTCCTTTGGGATAAATGGGTTAGAAGATACTTTGATCCACCCTTTTCGTTCAGCCGCCTTCCCAGGCGTCATTTCACTCTTTTCTTTTTTCTTTTTTTTTTTGTCTTATCCAATAAGGATCATAAGCCTGCAATACAGCTAAAGTAATGGGCTTGAGATTGCTGTGTGCGAGGTGCCTGCCATGGGTTTGGATCGGCAGAACTGAAAGATTCGTTTACAAAAGTAAACCCAGAGAAATTTTGAAATGATGAGACTAATTTGAGGCAACCGATTTGTGAATTTTTGAGGACCGGGATGTTCTGTGTCCACAGCTAGGGTTTCATCTGTCCATCCTCGTATCTTTTGACACAGGCTGCCCAACAGATTATTGAGCTACAGGAAGCCGCTCAGATCAACATGGGTCTTCAGCCGGCCAACTTGGGCCGCAACACCAGCCTGCACGACATGAAGACTGTCGTGAAGACGTGGAGGAACCGGCTCCCTATCGTCTCCGATGACCTGTCACACTGGAGCAGCATCTTCATGTGGCGTCAACACCACTACCAGGGTAAACTGGGATACATGGCCTGCTGTGCACCACTGGGTTTTATCTGCTCATTGGATAACATGCTGTCGTATATTTAAAAACTGATCAAGATTGGTTCAGTTTGTTTTTCTGATGCATCACTGTAATTTCTGAAGTGTTTAAAGGAGAACTGAAGGCAATTTTTTTAAATTATCAAAATTCTATTTCTCATTTTATTAAATATCGGAATGCATTTTTGATCGCTATTTTGTCGCTGCTATAGCAAGTTATGAGTGTCTGAAATTTGCTGTGTAATATATCAGTCCATATGTTAAAGCAACGGCCGTAAACGAGATTCGTTGAGACCTGTGCGAGACGTCGTAGGACGGAAGGAAAACGTACAGCGCAAATCAAAGTGACCAACATCTGCCGACGTTGTCAAAAGACACGCGCGCCCTCCTTTCGAATGCTGACGTAATCAAGCCGGAAGTTTCGTTTGTTTGAAAAGAGTAGGCAGTAATCGTCATTTAAACTTGTTTTTGTGCAATATTTAGTTTGGAAAACAGTTTTCAAAACGGCGGCCCTGACAAGCTTCATGTTTCGAAGTCTCACACAAGTCTCGTGAAGATCGCGCGGATAAGCGACGCCTGCCGTGGACCAAATGAAGTAAATTCAACACGGCTAAAAATCGAATAGGCTGATAAGTATGATATTTAATTGCAATTAGTTGCCAATATGAGTCACGATTTATAAGGTTACTGAAACCGAAAACGTAATTTGAATAGCACGTTAATTAAGAAATAAAGCATGACTTGAGTTCTCCTTTAAGTCTTTCCAGGGAAGATGTCTCCTAACCCATGTTAAATATCCGTGCAGCCATTGTGTCAGCTTACGAGAGTAACACACAGCACGATCCCAACACCAACAATGCCATGTTGGGTGTGCACGCGTCTGCCTCCGCCATCATCCAGTATGGCAAGATCGCTCGCAAGCAGGGACTGGTCAACGTGGCATTGGACATCCTGAGCCGTATCCACACCATCCCCACTGTGCCCATTGTGGACTGCTTTCAGAAAATCAGGCAGCAGGTGAAATGCTATTTGCAGCTGGCAGGCGTAATGGGCAAGAACGAGTGTATGCAGGTGAGTGAGACACTGATATACAACCCCGATTCCAAAAAGTTGGGACAAAGTACAAATTGTAAATAAAAACGGAATGCAATGATGTGAAAGTTTCAAAATTCCATATTTTATTCAGAATAGAACATAGATGACCTATCAAATGTTTAAACTGAGAAAATGTATCATTTAAAGAGAAAAATTAGGTGATTTTAAATTTCATGACAACAACACATCTCAAAAAAGTTGGGACAAGGCCATGTTTCCCACTGTGAGACATCCCCTTTTCTCTTTACAACAGTCTGTAAACGTCTGGGGACTGAGGAGACAAGTTGCTCAAGTTTAGGGATAGGAATGTTAACCCATTCTTGTCTAATGTAGGATTCTAGTTGCTCAACTGTCTTAGGTCTTTTTTTGTCGTATCTTCCGTTTTATGATGCGCCAAATGTTTTCTATGGGTGAAAGATCTGGACTGCAGGCTGGCCAGTTCAGTACCCGGACCCTTCTTCTACGCAGCCATGATGCTGTAATTAATGCAGTACGTAGTTTGGTATTGTCATGTTGGAAAATGCAAGGTCTTCCCTGAAAGAGACGTCGTCTGGATGGGAGCATATGTTGCTCTAGAACCTGGATATACCTTTCAGCATTGATGGTGTCTTTCCAGATGTGTAAGCTGCCCATGCCACACGCACTAATGCAACCCCATACCATCAGAGATGCAGGCTTCTGAACTGAGCGCTGATAACAACTCGGGTCGTCCTTCTCCTCTTTAGTCCGAATGACACGGCGTCCCTGATTTCCATAAAGAACTTCAGATTTTGATTCATCTGACCACAGAACAGTTTTCCACTTTGCCACAGTCCATTTTAAATGAGCCTTGGCCCAGAGAAGACGTCTGTGCTTCTGGATCATGTTTAGATACGGCTTCTTCTTTGAACTATAGAGTTTTAGCTGGCGACGGCGGATGGCACAGTGAATTGTGTTCACAGATAATGTTCTCTGGAAATATTCCTGAGCCCATTTTGTGATTTCCAATACAGAAGCATGCCTGTATGTGATGCAGTGCTGTCTAAGGGTCCGAAGATCACGGGCACCCAGTATGGTTTTCCGGCCTTGACCCTTACGCACAGATTCTTCCAGATTCTCTGAATCTTTTGATGATATTATGCACTGTAGATGATGATATGTTCAAACTCTTTGCAATTTTACACTGTCAAACTCCTTTCTGATATTGCTCCACTATTTGTCGGTGCAGAATTAGGGGGATTGGTGATCCTCTTCCCATCTTTACTTCTGAGAGCCGCTGCCACTCCAAGATGCTCTTTTTATACCCAGTCATGTTAATGACCTATTGCTAATTGACCTAATGAGTTGCAATTTGGTCCTCCAGCTGTTCCTTTTTTGTACCTTTAACTTTTCCAGCCTCTTATTGCCCCTGTCCCAACTTTTTTGAGATGTGTTGCTGTCATGAAATTTCAAAATGTCTCACTTTCAACATTTGATATGTTGTCTATGTTCTATTGTGAATACAATATCAGTTTTTGAGATTTGTAAATTATTGCATTCCGTTTTTATTTACAATTTGTACTTTGTCCCAACTTTTTTGGAATTGGGGTTGTGTACACACTAAAATCCTTATAACTACTTAATTTTGTAAACCTGCGTTCGGTTTGATAACATGATGTAACAGAGGTATAACATTTTCCATATTAGACGAAATGGTAAGTTTGATTGAATCTTAGTAATTAATTGGTAAAGGTTGTTACATGATGATGATGGACTATCCATGCCCCTCGATGCTACTCCGCCATCCCTCTTCTGTTATCGGCTCATTTTTGTTCAGCGTGGAATTACAGAACCTCTGTTTCATTTCTCCTTACACCTCCTCTATTTTATTGGCTCTGTTCTTCCCTCGCACGTTCGCTTTTAACAAGGCCTTTAGTCCAAATAATTCTGCGCTCTATTACTTTGAGAAGGGCTTGCGTTTTGCCGCTGTCAGTCACAAGCAGTATAAGGAACGGCCTCGGCATCCTCTTAAGCCTGATTAATGGGGCTGCTCCACTCTCTTTCCTTTCATCATTACTCTGCCTCCGTCTTAACCTCTGCCTGTTCCCAGCTGCTGGCACCTGCAGTGTTCTCCTGAGTAGCTCTTGACTTTCCTAATGCTTAGAATCTACTCCTGAGAATGCTGCAGGTGCCATTATCTGGGGTCTTTCCATCATTTTGGGGAGTTGCTAGTAGTTTGGATGCTTCTTCGAGGGAACTTTCATCAGACAGTAGGAGAAGCGATTGTTATTTATTATTATTATAACCTTTATTTAACCAGGTTTGTCCTATTGAGATCGAAGATCTCTTTTACAAGAGAGACCTGGCCAAGAATGGCAGTGCAAAAAGCCAACAGTTTCAGCACATCGTCACATTAGACATTGAATTTACAAAATCAGGTCAAGATCAAATAAGACCTTTCCATTCAAATAAACCATTAGCACTCATGAAGCCTCGATACAATGGGCTTTATCACGGACTTCAATACATTCAGAGGTACCAGATTTTGAAGTTTGAGCTCTGACTGCAAATTATTCCATGTACCGTATTTTCCGGACTATACGTCGCTCCGGAGTTTAAGTCGCATCAGCCAAAAAATGCATTATGAAGACGAAAAAAACATATACGTCGCACCGGACTGCAAGTCGCACTTTTTTGAAGGGTTATTCTATCCATAGAATCTGTGATTCTATCTGATAAGCGGCGCGTGGTTACTGCGCGACTGCATTGTTTATTTAATAAACGAACAGCTGAGCAGTGATAATGCGCCCTTTGCCCTGTAAGTAGCTTAGTCTGATTATTTTAAATATCTACTACTATCTTTAATAATATCACTATCGTTATTACTAATAGCCTATATTATTATTATTATTATTATTATTATTATAACTAATATTAGTAGCCTATTACTAATCTTTACTATCGTTATTACTCGCGGTGAAAAAAAAACATATATACGTTGCACCGGAGTATAAGTCGCATGGCCAGCCGAACCATGAAAAAAAAGTGCGACTTATAGTCCGAAAAATATGGTAGTTGGAGCAGAAAACCTAAAAGCTCTATTATTGTGAGCAGAATGATTATTTCGTAGGAATTTTTTTTTTTTTTTTAAATAGTGCGTCGTCTGTGGTCTCGCTCCTCCAAGACTGTGTTTGCCGTTAGCCAGCTTTTTCATTTCAATCAAGAAGCACCAACATGAGGGTCCTTTCGTGTAATTTGTACCTTGATTTTCACAACGTGTGCTTAGTCTGTTTACTTCGAGTATCTCCTCTAGAGGTGCTTGGGGAAATTAACGTAAAATTGCAAACACATTATTGAGGAAGAAGTGTGAGACTGCTGATGTCTCGCGATGAATGAGGAGTATTACAGGCTTAAAGAGATGAGTCCAGTGTACTCATACCCCTTTTCCACCAAATCAGTTCCAGGGCTGGTTCGGGGCCGGTGCTGGTTCACAACTCGTTCAACTTGCGAGCCAGCTGAGAACCAGTTTGCTTTTCCATAGCTCGCGGTGCTAAGGGAAGCCACGTCAGTTACGTCGTTGTATACGTCAGTTACGTCGCTACGTTTGCATAAACCTTGGCGCGAATATCGAAGCAAAAACAACACGGAAGAAGCAGCAGCAACAACAACAAGAATAATAATGGATGACTTCGCGTTTGTACAGCTGCTGCCTCTCGTCGCTTAAAAATGGCGACCTTTCGCGGTCTTATTGTTGTTGGTCTTAACAACTCCCCCCACCCCCGACGTAAGCGGTTCTTTCCTCTGGCCCAGCAAAGAGTTGGTGCTAGCCTGGAACCGGTTTTTCTGGCCCCAGAGCCAGTTCTTTGTCAGTGGAAACAGAAAACCCGGTTCCAAACTAAGCACTGGCCCCGAACCAGCCCTGGAACTGCTTTGGTGGAAAAGGGGCATCAGTGGTGCATGACGTGAATCTACAGTCTGGGCTACAAAGAAATCAGCTCCAGGCATGTTTTTTTCTAATCACAGAAAAAGACGTTTGTTAATAGCAAATATAACTGCGTAAATGGTGGACTTTTTTTTTTTTCTTTTCAATATTGTCAAATCACATCTTTTACTTTTGTCTTATTAGGGGCTTGAGGTGATCGAGTCTACCAATCTCAAGTACTTCACCAAGGAGATGACTGCCGAGTTCTACGCACTCAAGGGCATGTTTTTAGCCCAGATCAATAAGTAAGTGTGGATTCCCTTCTTTGAAGTGCCTGTGTCCTTGTCTAGTTGTCTCGCTTCTTGTCTTTGTAATGTTTATTGAGCCTTTTTTCCCCTCTGTCTCTCTCTCTCTCTCTCTCTCTCTCTCTCCTCCTTTCCTTCTCTTCACATTTAATGCTGGTTGAGACTGACATTAAAGAAATGGGGTGATTGTCTGCGAGACAGCTTTGGTCATTAAGAGCGCAGACTTTTTAAAATGAACGTTCTCCGAGAAGACACATTATGGAGAAGACTGATAAACAGCTATGTGTTTCTATTTTCCACGCTAATGATCACTCCTAAAGCATTAGGCCAATAATGAGGTCAAGGCAATCGTTAGCAGCCAATATGAGTGGATGATGGTTAATTAACCTCACATGCCGCATTCACAGATGGAGATAATGGCTATGGGCTCTCGTGCAATGATTGACGCCACTGGTCAGACTTGTACTGAGTGACATTTTTACCCTGTCCACACTAGGGATTTTATACCGATACGAAACTACTTTCGTACCGCAACACCTGTCCACACTAGCAACTATACCGGTACTGTAGTGGTATAACTCTAGCGGTACAAAACCCACAAATGTATGGGTTTCGTACCGGTACAGTATCGGTACTGTAGCGCTTCGCTGTAGTGTGGACAGATGAAGCGGCTCTGTATCGATACAAATATAATGCGCAAGCGCAATGAACCGTTACTATGTCTTCCGGGTTATTCATACAATACAATACGCCCGTGCTTTCCAGCTGTAAATAAAACGTCAAAATGACTCAAAACGACCGTGGAGATACATGGAGCAAAGAAAGGGGGGGAGGGAGGGGGAGGAAGAAAGGAGGAAGAAGGGAAGAGGGAGGGGAAGAGAAGGGAAGAGGGAGAAGGTGGGGAAGAGGGAGAAAGGGGGGGAAGAGGGGGGGAGAAAGGGGGGGAAGAGGGAGGGGGGAGAAAGGAGGAAGAGGGGAAAAGGGAGGGGAAGAGAAGGGAAGAGGGAGAAGGGGGGAAGAGGGAGAAAGGGGGGGAGGGGGGGAGAAAGGAAGAAAGGAGGAAGAGGGGAAAAGGGAGGGGAAGAGGGAGAAGGGGGGGAGGGGGAAAGAGGGGGGAGGGGGAAAGAGGGGAAAAGGGAGGGGAAGAGAAGGGAAGAGGGAGAAGGGGGGGGAGGGGGAAAGAGGGGGGAGGGGGAAAGAGGGGAAAAGGGAGGGGAAGAGAAGGGAAGAGGGAGAAGGGGGGAAGAGGGAGAAGGGGGGGAGGGGGAAAGAGGGGGGAGGGAGGAAGAGGGGAAAAGGGAGGGGAAGAGAAGGGAAGAGGGAGAAGGGGGAGAGGGAGGGGGGGGAAGAGAAGGAAAGAGGGAGAAAGGGAGATTTGTTTTCTTTGTTTCTTTCTCAACTGCCTCGCGCGTTTCATACAATTTGACTGAATAAATGACCACCAGAAGTACAGACTGTACACTGACAACAAAAAGCACACACACATTGTTTCATCCGCCATATTCTTGGAAGGAAGTTACTCGGTAACCACGGAAACATTTCGCGCATGCGCATTTCAACTACTGTGAAAGAAAACCGCAAACATTTCTCGCTAGTGTGGACAGATGCACTAAACTGTACCGGTATACTTTGTATCGATACAGTTATACCACTTCTGTACCGGTGTATATGTGAACACAGCATTTGTCTGTTTTTGCTCACGGTTGAATTCTTAGTTTGAAGGTTCTCAAGAACGAAGCAGAATTATTTGAATGCGAGAATAATTTTGAAGCAGTCTGCGTTTGATAAAGGCTAAAGCCAGTGCCGAGCCTATTTCTGGCTTCCCTTCTGTCTTTTAGCGCAGGGGTCATCAAAACCTCACCAAACACTTTAAATGCAAGCATTCGGTCATTCATACCTCGAACTCTTGGACGTTTTTGTCCAATCAGCCACTGCTGTGCATCTCTCACGCACACGTTAAATGGTAATTACAAAAGTTAAACTTAATCATGTAACTGAGCACAGTGATTCATTGGAAGCTTATTGTTTTCCATAGATTTTATTTTGTATTTAAAAACAATATTAGATCTGTGTTTTAGGTTCTTTGCATAGAGAGTGATGTAATTGCTTTGTATCCTACATAGTACATTAGATGTAGTGGATGTCATTTGATGTTCAACCGTAGACAAATATCTGAATATTATACAGTAAGTGTACGTCATCCGTGAGATTTAAAGCTGGATGGCCTTTCGATTTCGGAAAATCGGTGAAATTTAGTTCCCTCTGAAATTTGGTCATTGTGGTATATGTTTATTTCTGCAATATCTCTAAAAAACAAAACCAGGCCATTCTGTGGCTGGGAAGTTATTTCATTTGAGGGGATTCCTGAGCAAATAATGAGCATGAAATCGCTCGCTTCGCACAGTCAGGCAGACCGAGGAAATCCGTGTGCGCGTGTGCAGGTTTACTTGATTCTTCTTTTGGGTTTTACGGCAGCTGGCATCCACAGTGTTGCATTACTGCCATCTACAGGTTTACCTTTGAGCGTGCGCTGACAGTTCCATCATTCTGTTGCTAAACGAACAGCTGGTCACATTGAGGTGCTCGCTGAGCGCCAATATTTATTTATTAGTTTGGTCCTGCGTTTCCTTTCCTTCGTATATAACATAACGTCTTTTCTTCTCGCTTTCCGTTACTGTAGTCGGTCTTTCACGTTTCATTTGCATCCTCTATTTTCCTCTCCTGTTTCAAATTTGTATCCCACAATGCCTTGCGTGAACGGGGAAAGCCCACCACGTGATGCATGACGTAGTATCTTGAATTGGGTCACGGTGAAGCAAGAAAAAGTAGCACCGAATTTAGGGCCACATGGCCCTAAATTCATGAATTGTTCTATTTAAAAAAAAAAAAACTAATAAAATTGGAAGTCTCTGATTTTCAAATTCAGTAGCTTTCAGTCCACTGAACAAAAATAATTGGGTGTCAGGGGAGAAATTCTTGAAACCTGAAAAATCTGAAAGGCAGTCTAGCTTTTAAAAAGTAATCCACCAAAAAAAACTACTTTGACAAAGTTTATTAAAAAAACCCACACTGCTGCTTATCACGTGTTGTACTACAGGTAGTCGTAGTCATTTCATTTAAAACTAAAATGCCTCTGCTTTCCTCACATTTTCATTCTTCAGTGTTTTCCAATGCATTACTGCTTATAAATGATGGCTTCGCAAAGGAAATATCTTGATTTATAGGCACATTTATCTAATTTGTTCTTATTATGAATCAAACACAAGATTATGCAGTATGTTTGTTGTTGATCAACGTGTTTCATGCTTTAATTGTTAGTTTTTCTAGAAATACAGTGGGTACAGAAAGTATTCAGACCCCTTTAAATTTTTCACTCTGTTTCATTGCAGCCATTTGCTAAAATAAAAAAAAAGTTCATTTTTATTTCTCATTAATGTACATTCAGCACCCCATCTTGACAGAAAAAAACAGAAATGTAGAAATTTTTGCAAATTTATTAAAAAAGAAAAACTGAAATATCATATAGTCATAAGTATTCAGACCCTTTGCTCAGTATTGAGTAGAAGCACCCTTTTGAGCTAGTACAGCCATTCTTGGGAATGATGCAACAAGTTTTTCACACCTGGATTTGGGGATCCTCTGCCATTCTTCCTTGCAGATCCTCTCCAGTTCCATCAGGTTGGATGGTGAACGTTGGTGGACAGCCATTTTCAGGTCTCTCCAGAGATGCTCAATTGGGTTTAGGTCAGGGCTCTGGCTGGGCCAGTCAAGGATGGTCACAGAGTTGTTCCGAAGCCGCTCCTTTGTTATTTTAGCTGTGTGCTTAGGGTCATTGTCTTGTTGGAAGGTGAACCTTCAGCCCAGTCTGAGGTCCTGAGCACTGTGGAAGAGGTTTTCTTCCAGGATATCTCTGTACTTGGCCGCATTCATCTTTCCTTCAATTGCAACCAGTCGTCCTGTCCCTGCGGCTGAAAAACACCCCCATAGCATGATGCTGCCACCACCATGTTTCACTGGTGGGATTGTATTGGGCAGGTGATGAGCAGTGCCTGGTTTTCTCCACACATACCGCTTAGATTTAACGCCAAAAAGTTCAATCTTCGTCTCATCAGACCAGAGAATCTTATTTCTCATAGTCTGGGAGTCCTTCATGTGTTTTTTGGCAACCTCTATGCGGGCTTTCATATGTCTTGCACTGAGGAGAGGCTTCCGTCGGGCCACTCTGCCATAAAGCCCCGACTGGTGGAGGGCTGCAGTGATGGTTGACTATGTGGAACTTTCTTCCATCTCCCTACTGCATCTCTGGAGCTCAGCCACAGTGATCTTTGGGTTCTTCTTTACCTCTCTCACCAAGGCTCTTCTCCAACGATTGCTCAGTTTGGCTGGACGGTCAGGTCTAGGAAGAGTTCTGGTCGTCCCAAACTTCTTCCATTTAAGGATTATGGAGGCCACTGTGCTCTTAGGAACCTTGAGTGCTGCAGAAATTCTTTTGTAACCTTGGCCAGATCTGTGCCTTGCCACAATTCTGTCTCTGAGCTCCTTGGGCAGTTCCTTCGACCTCACGATTCTCATTTGCTCTGACGTGCACTGTGAGCTGTAAGGTCTTATATAGACAGGTGTGTGCCTTTCCTAATCAAGTCCAATCAGTTTAATTAAACACAGCTGGACTCCAATGAAGGAGTAGAACCATCTCAAGGAGGATCAGAAGAAATGGACAGCATGTGAGTTAAATACGAGTGTCACAGCAAAGGGTCTGAATACTTATGACCATGTGATATTTCAGTTTTTCTTTTTTAATACATTTGCAAAAATTTCTACATTTGTTTTTTTTTTTTCTGTCAAGATGGGGTGCCGAGTGTACATTAATGAGAAATAAAATGAACTTTTTTGACTTTAGCAAATGGCTGCAATGAAACCGAGAGTGAAAAATTTAAAGGGGTCTGAATACTTTCCGTACCCACTGTAAGTGTTTAAAAAAAAATCTGCCAAGACTATTTCAAGCTTGAAATGAGTAAACACATTATGGAAAGAAGTGTTTTGTTTTGTTTTTTTTTTTTAAAAAGGGTATTGTTTTGGTTTTTTTCCCCTCCCCCCCTTGTAATTGGAAATACTAGAGAAGCTTGATTAGTTTCAAGATATTTTCACTTGCTAGGATGTTATTTTGTAGTTTTCTCCTAGCAGCACTTTTTTCCTCTCCCTATTATCAGTGTAATGGCTGATTAATCGCACCTTTATCTGTTTACATGCATGTTTTTGCTCTGCACTTACACACGTGCATATATGCAAGAGTATCAAGTATTTAGTCACACAGTAGGGTTTGTTTTTTTTCCACGTGAAAGTGGAAATAAACTTTTATGATAGTCCTGTTATAATGCTATTATTATACCATACAATTCAGTATTCAAGATGTTGGATGAGTTCTCGGTAAGTATGTAAATTTGTGATACTGACCATGTTAAAGTGCATATCCTGGACCAAATTTTTTTTTTTTTAAATATATATGAAAGTATGTCCCTTTACACACTCATCCGGAAGAGTAATTTTGCACAAGGCCATCTGTCTACAGCAGAAACAAAATAAAATAACAAAACGTGTCTGGAAAAATCTCAAGGGAGTCTGGAGACAGATTTGTGACGTCACCTGCGGATGCGCCAGCAGGCTGCGCGAGCTTTGTATGGTTTCAGTGCACAGCCTGTGTAGACCAAGTTTAGCAGCGAGCGATTTTGCATTGAAATATGAAATTGTCACCTGAGCGCAATGTGGGGAAACGATGAGTACTAATCCCATCAAGACTGGTGTTGCTACACCCTCCTACGATACATCTGTTAACCATTTTAGTAATTACGCGATAACGTTGAAGAAATTTGCAGAAAACCACCAGGTCGTTTTCTCATAAACAAACCAGCGCTGACGTAGGATTCAGAGGGAGGCGTCCCGCACGCGATGTCACGAAAATCAATGTTTGCCGGGAAATCCAAATGCCAAGTTTTTTCAGAGGCGGACCAATTCGCCTCAGATGGCTTGATTTCAACTGAATTTTTCTGGTATTGCGCAAGGTAAAAAAAAAAAAAATTGCGCAAAATGTGACAGATATTTGACCAAAGTTTAATATAAAATAGGAGACTTACATTGATCTCGGGGCGGCACGGTGGTGTAGTGGTTAGCGCTGTCGCCTCACAGCAAGAAGGTCCGGGTTCGAGCCCCGTGGCCGGCGAGGGCCTTTCTGTGCGGAGTTTGCATGTTCTACCCGTGTCCGCGTGGGTTTCCTCCGGGTGCTCCGGTTTCCCCCACAGTCCAAAGACATGCAAGTTAGGTTAACTGGTGACTCTAAATTGACCGTAGGTGTGAATGTGAGTGTGAATGGTTGTCTGTGTCTATGTGTCAGCCCTGTGATGACCTGGCGACTTGTCCAGGGTGTACCCCGCCTTTCGCCCGTAGTCAGCTGGGATAGACTCCAGCTTGCCTGCGACCCTGTAGAACAGGATAAAGCGGCTAGAGATAATGAGATGAGATGAGACGAGACATTGATCTCACTCCTGAATTTCTTGATGGTAGGAGTGTATTCAATACTTCGTCCTATTTTACAGATTCTGCGTAATTACAGTGTCACTGGACAATGTGTTGTTGAAAGTTTTGGGACTAGAGAGAACTTTGTTCATTCAGGCCAGTGTTTGGTGTGTCTTGTTCCAGCACATCATTTTGGCCCGACTCTCCAACACTGAAGCTCAATGGGGGTTTTGTGCCCACATTTCCCCTCACCACTTGTGACAGTGCCCTTCAGGGTGATGGTGACTCTGGAGGACACTGCTGAATCACAAAGGCTTATTAAATACACAGCGCTGAATAATTAACTCAGTAGCAATTTATAAAATCTCTGGGATCAGCAAAACTTTCCCTAGCCTCAGCAGTGCTTAATGTAATCATTGCATGTTCACTCTCTGCAAATATTAACAGGGGATTTGATAAAGAAATGGTGCTGTCAGACGGAGGCTTTAAACACTTGACTGGGCAAAGGAATAGCCACACACTTTTTTCAGCTGTGTGTGTGTGTGGATGTACATGGTGAATGTCCAAAACGAAGTGAATGCTTCAGTGGATGTGGGCTCCCCTGGTTCCCATCGCAATCAAGTGCAATCCTGTTGCATGCCACATGCTCATTACACGTTCTTCTTATAAGTGGTTGCCCTGGGAAACATTTCACATTGGTCCATACTTGGAGACATGTGCGTGGGATGGTGGTAATGGCCGAGGCTTTAAGCCATGCTGCTAAGTTCCCACTCCAACTGTTTTTAGTCCCTTATAAAGTCGGTTTATGAGCTCGGCTGCTGGTCCGTTCTAAAAGCAGCACCATAACCAACTTGAGGAAAGCATAATCACTGAGGAAAGGTTCTCGGAGGTGCAGAGTAGCCGATGAAAGAAAATATTGGACTCTGTCAGCAAATACTAGCCAGATGCAAGTTGCCTTGCCAGGATTTACAAGGCAAGTAGTATCCGAATCCACTGAACGCTTATTTATTTTACAGATGTCCACGTAATATAGAATTTATTGCCATGTATCTGCAATCTTTTTTTTTTTTTTTCAATAACTGTTTTTTTATTTTTTTCGCGGTCCGGTTTCCATCAAATCGTGCGCTCTGATTGGCTCGCGAGTGGTCCGGAATCCTACGATCCGGACCCCGGTTACGGACCTTTTGGCGACTCGCTCGTTCACAACAGCAGCAAACATAGTAGCAGTTTTTTGGTCAACGTTTTTGTCGCCTAGGTCAGGCAAGTGATCTAGATCAAGTTTTCTTTTCGGAAAATTCCGAACTGACGTAGCTCGTCAAACGGGTTTTTGACGAGCTTGTAGCAGGTTTGTTCTAAATATGGTTTCCCTTTCGGGCGCTCTCATTTTCTGTTAGAATTTGGTAAAGGAAAAGGTATAGAACGTGGGGGCCTAACCCACACTGTCTCACTATATGCTGATGACCTATTATTGTGTATCACCAACCCCATCACAGGCATACCTGAGGTCCTAACTGTCCTGGAAAACTTTGGAAAAATATCAGGCTACAAACTCAATTATAGTAAAAGCGAGTACTTTCCCATTAACAGAGGTGCTGAAACATATCCAAACCTACCATTTAAGCTCTCAGTTCACTCCTTTACATATGTGGGGGTAAAGGTTACCAAATCATACCATCATCTTTTTAAGAATAATTTTGCTGCTCTTCTAGAACATACCAAAACAGACATCAAATGCTGGTCCACCCTACCGTTATCTCTCATCGGGAGAATAAATTCTGTAAAGATGAATGTAATACCTAAATATCTTTATCTATTTCAAGCTATACCTATTTTCATACCACTTTCATTTTTTAAGTTGTTCAATCAGGCTGTGTCCCCTTTTATTTGGCATAATAAATCAGTACGCATACGGAAAGAATTTTTGGAGAGACGAAAAACCTGTGGTGGACTCTCTTTACCAAATCTTCGTTCATAGTATTCAGGTTTGCAGCCCAATAATATCTCCCTATGGTTAAAGGACTGGAATGGCAGGTACCCAGCATGGCTTCAGATTGAACAAGCCACAAGTCGTCCTTACTCACTTCCCGCTTTACTCTGCGCATCTTTGCCATCAGTTGTTAATAATGTAAGTGGAAATGTAATTGTTACCCAATCATTACGTATCTTGAAGCAATTTAAGAAATGCTTGGGTGCCCAGAACATGTCCTTTTATTCGCCTATAGCGAATAATCACCTTTTCCGCCCATCTTTGTTAGACGGGGCTTCCAGAACTGGCATGATAAAGGTATCCATAGCATTAGCGATTTGTATATTGATAATACTTCTGCAAGTTTTGAACAACTGTCCACAAAATATGAACTGACTAATACTCATTTCTTTCGCTACTTACAAATCAGGGATTTTGTAAGCAAGAAATTTTCCAATTTTCCAAATACCCCTCCTTTGTCCTGTTTCGACCATCTTTTAAAGGTCAATCTGTTTAAGAAAGGTAGGGTGTCAATAATTTATTCTGCAATAATGGATACATTTAGTCCCTCTGTTTCCCACATCCGGGAACAATGGGGAAATGACATGGGGATCCCACTTTCAGATGAAGAATGGGATATGGCTTCGCTGAGGATCCATTCGTCTTCTATCTGTTCAAGACATGCCTTGATCCAGTTTAAGGTCTTACATAGGCTACACTTTTCTGAAGTTAGACTAGCCAAAATATTTCCAGATATAAACACTACTTGTGACCGGTGCAAACAGGCCCCAGCCACCAACTACCATATGCTATGGTCTTGTCCAAAACTGGCATCTTTCTGGGATTCCTATTTTGACACAATCTCTAAGGGTGTTTTCACACCTGGTCCCCTTTAAAGGAACCAGACTCAGTCCTCTTTAAATGGACCAAAACGTGGACCAACAGAAAAAGAACTCAGTTCTTTTTGTGTTCACACTGTGAATTTATTACAAAGAGGACTGGGTTCTCTTTCTGGTCCAGTTAAGCTTTGATGGGGCCTCAGTCCTCTTTCTGTTCACACCAGGTCCTCTAGAGCCCTCAGACCCCCAGTGCACGGAATTCTGGGTAATTTTCTCTTGAATCAAAATGTCTGCTGCCATGCTTGCCCTGCTGTATTCTTTGATCAAAATAGTCCGGATTAAGGAAAATAAATTTATTATTTATATATATATATATATATATATATATATATATATATATATATATATATATATATATATATAATTTTTTTTTTTTTTTTCTATATTTATAATATAGTTATATTATTGTGGCCGACTCATCAGTCAGTAAATTCAGAGAACTGTAAAGCGGCTGTGGTAAGTTCCAAAAGGAAGTTGAGTTTCCCTGCTACAGTCACATGACCAACTACGGCAAACGAAGAAGGTTAAACTACAGTGAAAAAGGCGAAGTGAACCTGGTGCACTTTTTGTTCACAATGCGCAGATTAGGCGAACCGTACCATTGATTTTTAGCGAACTGTACTGAGACCACCTCCTGAGGTGGTCTCAGTTCGGTTCGCTTTGAAGGGGTCTGGGTACGGTTGGAGTGTTCGCATATGCGCAAAAAATGCTGAGTCATCGATCTGAGTTCGGTTAGATGGCTGAAAGGGACCAAGTGTGAAAACACCCTAAGGCATATAATTGTAATTTTCAGCCCTGTCCTAAAATTGGCATCTTTGGTGTTGCATCATGTACAGATGGGTCTAGTCTTCCAGCTTACCTTCAGAGGGTTATTGCCTTTTTTTCTTTGTGAGCTAGGCGTGCCATTCTCTTTAAATGGAAGGATTCAAATCCTCCAACAAATAATCAGTGGATCAGAGATATGTTAAATATAAAGCTGGAAAAGATTAGATGCACTCTGAATGGCTCTGTTAATAAGTTTTACAAAATGTGGGACCCTTTCATACAATATGTGAATTTGTTACCTGGCCTGGAACTGTGAGCGTATATCACTTGCTTATACTTATTGTATTTACTATCCATCTTGCTGATGTGTCAAATTATGCAATGGAGCACCAATCTTTTTTTTTTTTCCTTCTGTAGTTGATGTGTGTGTTTTTTGTTGCTTTTTGTTTCTTCTTGTCTGTCCTGAGTAACATCTTTTGGTGTGGTCATCATTTTGTCCACAAAGCATTGTAAAATCTTTAATTGCATTGTGAATTTAATGACAAAAACACCATAAATAAAGTGTTTAAAAAAAAAAAAAAGAATTTGGTAAAGGAAAAAAATAAATATATTATTTACCAGCTCAAGGTCGGCCCGTATCGTGAAGTACCATGACCTCAGCCTTGAAAATACTGACCTTGGCCCAGAGGCCTCGTTCAGTATTTTCAAGACCTCGGTCACGGTATTTCACGATACGGGCCGACCTTGAGCTGGTAAATAATCCATTTTCCACAATGAGTCATTAACCCATTTGTATTGATTTTATCACTTCTATATGGGGAATCGTATTGTGTATACAAAGATGTCCATCCCATGGGCTCTCTGGAAAGTCTTTTGAACGCGAGTCAATCTGTCGAAGAATAATTTTGTTCCCCCACTCTCGTCCATATCTGCAGGTCTGAGGAAGCCAATAAAGCCTTTTCAGCAGCTGTGCAGATGCATGATGTGCTGGTGAAGGCTTGGGCCATGTGGGGCGATTACCTGGAGAACATCTTTGTGAAAGACCGTCAGTTACACCTGGGTGTGTCGGCGATCACGTGCTACCTCCACGCTTGCCGCCATCAGAATGAGAGCAAGTCGCGCAAGTACCTAGCCAAGGTAAGCTCTCCTGCCTTACAGCAGCGTTCTCTTTCTTCAGCTAGACCAGCCTAAACGAGGGTTGCAGGAGATGAGTATATTCCATTAAAGGCCTCTTCTAGCCAGATAATGTTCTAGTGCCGACTGCTAAACAGAATCACAAGAAGGTTCTCTGATTTGCCTCTTTGTGTTGGTTTTCAGTTACATGGTTAAATGCTCATTCTCAATTTAGATGCTCGGAGCAGCACAGCGAGAAACCCTTTAACAATCACTGCCACCCCCGCAGGCCCTGGCTGGATCCCCCACCACCACCTTAGAGGTTAAGCGCTTAATTCCACCCCTGTCAGTCCAATCTAAGTAGCTCTGTGCAGCCTGCCCTCCCTCCACCACAGAGATGCTTCAGTCGATCAATAAACACTGTGTGATCCGCTAGCAGCAGGTCATGAGGAGAAAGGCCACATTCCCCTTTATATATAAGCACCATTCCCTTTCCCATCAGTCTCAACCCTCTTTCGTGACCAGCAGCTGTAAGGTCTGGATGCTTTTTTATTATTTTAACACTGCAGTCATTGTAGCAATGATCTGAATTTATGGTATTCTTGTGATTTTGTTACCATTTCGCTGCAGCACGCAAGTAATCAATACTTGGATGCTGGTAGGGTGTCTTATGGGACCTTGTTGACTTATTGAATCAATCCTTTTGACTAGGTGAAATGGGAACAGGCTTCTGGAACAAGTCATATCAAGTACAAATGCATAATCAGTGAGTGCGTTTACATGCACATAGAGAAAATCGAATTTCTGCCGTTGCTCGACTGAAATCGAAGTTCTAAATGCCATGGAAACACCTTAGCTCGGCTAAAATCGAACCGAACTGGATTTCTCGTAATCGAGCTACGCGACCTAGATTATGCGATTGTAGCCGAGCTAGTTAGGCCAAGTTTACATTAGACTGTATCTGTCTCGTTTTCTTCGCGGATGCACTGTCCGTTTACATTAAAACTCCGGGAAACAGGAATCCGCCAGGGTCCACGTATTCAATCCAGATCGTGTCTGGTCCGGTGCTGTGTAAACATTCAGAATACGCGGATACGCTGTGCTGAGCTCTAGCTGGCGTCGTCATTGGACAACGTCAGTGTGACATCCACCTTCCTGATTCGCTGGCGTTGGTCATGTGACGCGACTGCTGAAAAACGGCGCGGACTTCCGCCTTGTATCACCTTTCATTAAAGAGTATAAAAGTATGAAAATACTGCAAATACTGATGCAAATACTGCCCATTGTGTAGTTATGATTGTCTTTAGGCTTGCCATCCTTCCACTTGCATGTGGTAAGTGATATGCGCTGGGATCTCACACACAGCGGCTCAGTCCCGAATCACTGCTCGTGCGCTTCACTCACGCGCTCTGTGAGCTGCGCAGGGCCGGAGTGCGCACCCTCCAGAGGGCACTCGCTGTTCAGGGCGGAGTGATTTGGAGCGCAGGATGCCTGCGGAGCCGAGCGTATCCGTGTATTGGTGTTGCTGTGTGCACGCGAATCGTTTTAAAAACGTTAATCTGATGATCCGCTGATGCGGTCTAATGTAAACCCCACCTTAGTGCATGTAAACCCTATCGAGCTACGTAGTCGAGCTACTTACTTCAGCACTGCCCCTTCCAGAAGTGACGAGTGACGAGACCACAAGCGGGAAACACAACAGCCTCGGTCGGGGAAAAAAAAAAAACAGCCTCGGTCGGCATGACACTTCACCTTTGCCGCCGCTTTATTAGGAACACTTCTGTCTGAGCATGTACGCACCCATTTCCAATGAGTCGGTAAGTTATTAGCATGTTAGCAGGCTAACAGTTAATATGTTCACCATTACAGATCAACTTCAACTTAGTGGCCATTTTATTAGGAACACTTCTGTTCGTACATACAAACTACAAACACTCTTCTTGTGAACACGGAACTGATAACTTTGTTTATACTCTTGAACAGTGTTGCCAGATTGGGCGGTTTCCTGCTCAGTTGGGCCTTTTCACGTGTACTTTGGCAGGTTTTGAACGTATTTTGGGCTGGAAAATGTCAGCAATATCTGGCAACACTGCTCTTGAATAGCTCTTCTTCATGACGACAACCGGAAGTGTACCAACACGATGGGGCGTGTAGCGCCACCTGTGGCTCGGGTGCACAATGTACCTCACACAATAGCTCGATTTCCTTGTGTGCTTGTAGGATTGGATTTCTCTGGCACCCCTGCTGGGACCCTTAGCTCGATTACCGACAGTGGCTCGATTTGGATGTGCATGTAAACGCACTGAGCGTTCTCCACGGGCGCTTTTAAAGTGGCACACCGTCACGTTATAATTCTGGCCCGCCGCCCTTCCCTTGGCCAAAAATAAGTAAATAACTTCATCAGTATGCACCGAATAAATCGTATTCACTTTATTATGATTTTGTAACTATTTAACACGCAGAAGACCATTAAACGAATGCATACGGGGCTACCTGAAGTGGCCACGCAATTGCAGTAGAAAACCATCCAGCCGGCTGCATACAGAGCTCTGCAGATTGAGGTCTATCCCTGCGTTACACTACACTGACACATAGTAATGTTGGAAGCTGCAGCTAGCCAGCAGTTAAGTAACTTTGCGGGTGTTTGTAGCGTTATTGTGCAACGGTTACGCTCGTCTATCGTCTTTTCTGGCCATACACAGTTAATCATAGAACTGCGTGCACACACATTCGTTAAGTTCAGGTCTTTTATTTTACGCATCTGTGATTGTGTAGGCGAGAGCTGCATTTTCCCGTTGCTTCCCTGTGGTTGTTTACTGCAGGGCTTCCGGGTTCCTGGGTCAAAGGACCCGAACTACAGAGGCCGGGGTGGCTTTGTAGTGCCAGTCTCGGGCACGCGCACCAGCTCGTGCATGGATTGGAGTGGTTTCACCCAATTAACATTTAATTATGTGTATTGTAAAAAATGCATGCATTTATTGTAATTGGGTATTTTATGCGTGGAA
Organism: Neoarius graeffei; assembly: GCF_027579695.1. Classification (NCBI taxonomy): domain Eukaryota; kingdom Metazoa; phylum Chordata; class Actinopteri; order Siluriformes; family Ariidae; genus Neoarius; species Neoarius graeffei. The sequence goes on along the minus strand of NC_083582.1, from coordinate 42,994,455 downwards.
GTTCATTTATTTTTCACACACATAAAAAAATATAATTAATTCAGGGATGCGCATCAGTCACAATTGAAATGTCAAATGATTTAGCATTTCCTATCCATTTATTGGCCGGTTTCACTGTCAAAAAAGCCCAAAGTCCGTCAGCTTCAGGCGGACTTCGTCTCCCTGGCCCCCTACCAGGGCTACCCCGTTGGGGGCCTAGGTGGCCCCCAAACCCCAGCCACCACCTTTTATTTTTGTAAAGTGAAGAACCCTGATAATTATCCTGGAATTACTGCCAGAGGAATTTTCCATCAGATTTTTCCCACTTGGTTGTGTCACGGAGATTTTGTGAAACTCAAAGAAGCAGAGCTGCATCAGCTGTATGTATCATCTCTCTGAACTCCATGTCTTTTTTTTTTTTTCCTGAATTTTTGTAAACAAAACCAGCTCTTTATGAAATTACTCCAGGAGCATTAGAGGTGGCAGACAGATCTAGACCATGGATAATGTTTGCAATTATATTATTAGAGCTGATGTTTGGTTTTGTTTGAACATTGCACACATGTTGCTGTGCTCTCGGGTGCACTCTCGCGCCAGTTGCTTATGGGTATTTATTTTTCCAGTGGGCTGACATAGCGGGCGGGCGGGGGGGGGCATTTGATTTGTAGGGAGTACTGCCATCCAGTTGTGTACAACACAAAGCCACTGGCACAGTTTAGAGATGATAAATGAGAATAGATGGCCAGTGATTATCAGTAATTACCCACAAGCTGTGTGGCCTTGGTGGCCCATCACGGGGTTAATGTCTCCATCAGCGCCTCCAGGGATTGAGCCTCACCTGCAGTCACCCCACCACCGCCACCTCTTCCAGTCCAGAAGCGTCTAACAAGCAAGCGGAGTGTGATGGCGATGATATAATTTCACAAACCATTAAGCCTGTTTTGTATGGCTGAGCGGCTGTTAAATTCACACGAGCGAGGATTGCTTATTTGGATCGTGATATGGACAAGATCAGAGCACCGTCGCGTGGAGGAGTCTGATTCACGGAGATGTGTGGACATATAAATGGCTTTTCATTGGACGGACAGCTGGTTCCTCTCTGAGAATATAATCAGGCACTTGTGTTGCCAAGATTTCAGGATTGTATAGTGTGTTATTTTATGTTTTAGGGTATAATGTTCTCAACACCTGAACCTTTTTTTTTTCTCTCTCCTCTTTCCCAGGTATTGTGGCTGCTGAGTTTTGATGATAAGAACACACTGGCAGATGCTGTGGATAAGTATTGCATTGGAGTGCCGCCAATCCAGTGGCTCGCATGGATTCCTCAACTCCTCACCTGCCTGGTGGGCTCTGAAGGCAAGCCTCTTCTCAACCTCATCAGCCAGGTGTGTACCTTCATTATCCTGCTGTTTTATTACGATGCTGATGTGGCCCTGGGTATATTTTGCATTGTTTGTTGGCAGACACAGGCAAGAGCCTGGCATGATCGCTTGTCGTGTTCGATAAAGCAAAACAAGAGATGTGTGCTGGTGTGTTGTCTCATTTGTAGATGTTAAGACTCCGGAGTATTGCCTGTCCCTGTAAACCTGCGCGTTGGTAAACTAATCAGACTCGGTCCTGTAAATTAAATTCCTCAGTTTTAGTTCCCTCTACCTCCTTTAAATATTTATGCAGAATATTACTGCCGAGTTCATATCAAACGCGCAGGACATGTTGGTACAAAGCAAATTAAATGAAGGCTTGCTTGATGGATTTTTTTTGGTGAGCCTTTTTAAAGCACCTCCACTTCAAAGAGCAAGCAACGGCTCCAGGGGCCCTTCGGACTGCAGCAGAGCGAGCGCTTTGAGCTTTTAACTTGTACCTAAATGCCTCTCTCTTTCTTATTTCCCTCCTCGCTTTAGATGTTTAGAATGCAGCTGGACCCCTCTTCTTTCTTGTGCGGATATACAAGGGCAGTGCGTCTTAATCTCCCACTTTCACCCCTGCATTCAAGATGCTTTTCTGGGGAATTAAGGCCACTTAAACCAATAATCAAGTGAAACCGAGACGTTTGCACACTGCAGTCTTAATTAAGGCCCTGTCCGCACGGCAACGGATTCAGGTGAATCTGATAAAATCGCTTATCGTTTCGGCCTGGCGTCCACACGGCACTGGCGTTTTGGGTGCCCCAAAATGAAATCTTTTGAGAACGGGTTCCAGAGTGGAAAAATCTGGCAACGGCGCCGTTGCGAAGTCGTCTGGATGAGTAGAACGGATTTGTTTACGATGACGTCACAACCACATGACAATCCCGCCAGCAAAAATAGGGGGGAAAAAAAGGAGCGATCTCACCTCTTCAGATGTTGGTTTAAGTCCGACAATACATTCCTCAAAAAGGGCGTAGAAGAACAAAGTAATCCATCAACGTGTAGCATTCAATTTATTCCGGACCATTAAAGAATTCTGGAGGATCTCAGAATGTTGGCGTACCGGCTTCCATCTACCCCCGTTCATTCCTCTCTCTCTCCATCTACCCCCGTTCATTCCTCTTTCCGCATCTCCATTCAAAAAACGAGCACGTGATTTAAAGGGACTATAGCCATAGGACAGGGAGTGAGAAGGTGTGCGCGTGTGACAGTGACAGGGAAGAACCTAGGCTCATGCTCGCCCTGAATTTCTCTTAAAGTGAAGGCAGAAGAACGTTCAGCGCCTGGCCAGGCTTTCTATGTATTAATTTACATAGACGTTTTAATATGAAATATAAATAAGTGTCTTAGACAATAGATGCTATTTTACGCTACTGATAAATAATCAAAACTTTGTGGCTGATGCTACAGAAGAAGGGGTTTATGCACATGCGGCTACTTCTGTTGTTCTGGTGTCTCTGATGGGACCGTCTTACAGCGCACGTAGAGGTGTGGCATGTGTGTTGCATCGTTTTCAGCAAGCGTTGCGTTGCCATACGTACCTGATATTTTACTGATCCGTTGCCCATGTGGACGCGATATTTAAAAAAAAAAAAATCTCGCCGTTGTCGTGTGGATGTAGCCTTAGGCCAAGTTTACATTAGACTGTATCTGTCTCGTTTTCTTCGCGGATGCACTGTCTGTTTACATTAAAATGCCGGGAAACGGGAATCCGCCAGGGTCCACGTATTCAATCCAGATCGTGTCTGGTCCGGTGCTGTGTAAACATTGAGAATACGCAAATACGCTGTGCTGAGCTCTAGCTGGCGTCGTCATTGGACAACGTCACTGTGACATCCACCTTCCTGATTCGCTGGCGTTGGTCATGTGACGCGACTGCTGAAAAACGGCGCGGACTTCCGCCTTGTATCACCTTTCATTAAAGAGTATAAAAATATGAAAATACTGCAAATACTGATGCAAATACTGCCCATTGTGTAGTTATGATTGTCTTTAGGCTTGCCATCCTTCCACTTGCAAGTGGTAAGTGACGCGCACAGCGGCTCAGTCCCGAATCACTGCTCGTGCGCTTCACTCGCGCGCTCTGTGAGCTGCGCAGGGCCGGAGTGCGCACCCCCCAGAGGGCACTTGCTGTTCAGGGCGGAGTGATTTGGAGCTCAGGATGCCTGTGGAGCCGAGCGTATCCGTGTATTGGCGTTGCTGTGTGCACGCGAATCGTGTATTGGCGTTGCTGTGTGCACGCTAATCGTTTTAAAAACGTTAATCTGATGATCCGCTGATACGGTCTAATGTAAACCCCACCTTAATCTCCCACTTTCACCCCTGCATTCAAGATGCTTTTCTGGGGAATTAAGGCCACTTAAACCAATAATCAAGTGAAACCGAGACGTTTGCGCACTGCAGTCTCAATTAAGAAGAGTTGTCGGAGATAGTCTAGCCTCGCAGCGTTCTCAGTGCTGGAGGATAGTTTGAGTTTGATCTTAAGCGCCATCGCTGCTGATTGAAGGGTGAAGGCGGAAGCTCTCTGCATTGCGAAGTCTCCGTCGACTCGAGCACCTTAATCTCGGGCGCTGAATTATTTAGCTTTACTTCAGTTGGCGGGACGTTTTTAAAACGTTTGCTGAAAAATTGATGAAGGTGAGCTATGAAGTATTCACAGATGAAACAGAAGCAAAGGGAACCCAACACCTTGCTGTACACTCGCGTAGCGCATACACATTTTATAACCTAACAAGTAGTGGCTCCGATTATTGGGGTGTTCTTTTCCCCCTCCTTCCTTTTTAATTTTTAATGCAAGCTCTTAAAGGCAGATCTTCTCTGTACTTATTGGTTATTTTCATATAAAGTCCTTTCCAGGCACCGAGGTGTCTTTTTACACCTAGCTAGCACTCGGCCTGTGGTCAGCTTGGTTGCGGATCCGGTGTCCACTCTAATGGCTGTTTATCCAGGAAAGACATGAGGACTAGAGGGGCTGCTGGAGGAGGAGAAGCACTCTTCCTGTTAGCTACAGTCTCGCGCTAACAGACCAGTCAACATTCATACAGTGTTTATACGCCATCATACTATCTGTCGGGTATTGATGGTATACGAGCTGACGTTCCCCGAAGGTGCTTTAAAGCAGCACAAAGACAAAGCGTGTGATCCGGGGAGGGTTTTTTTTTTCCGTTAGAGCCGGGAATCAGGTGTTCCCACAAGCAAGTGGAAAATGCTGATGATCATCTAGGTGTGAAGTAAAATTGTTTCATGACCTTGAGCTCTGATTACACACAGATATTGTTCTTAGCCGCTTTAGCGTAAATGGCCGAGTAGAGTTTTGATGAATAGGCTTTGCTCTCCAAGCGCTCTTTGAGGCTGTTCAAGGGCACTGCAGATCTCAAAGGGAAAGGGGCCCGTCCAGACACGACAAGCTTTTTACAAAATGTCATATTGAGCCATGGTTTTAATCTGCCCTTGATGTTTGTCTATTTTTATTGCTGCTCCTCACTGCGGTTTCATTTTCAAAATCCCATGCTATCACGCAGCAGTTTGAAGACATGTCAGCGACGTGCTACTCCAGCACCGGCCCTGCAGGGACCGTCTTAAGTGTAATCTGCGCCTGTGTCTTTCAGGTGGGACGTGTGTACCCTCAGGCTGTGTACTTTCCCATCCGAACTCTGTACCTGACACTGAAGATCGAGCAGCGGGAGCGCTACAAGAGCGGTGAGTTAGGCCCTGTCCACACGGCAACGGATTCAGGTGAATCTGATAAAACTGTTTATCGTTTCGGCCTGGCGTCCACACGGCACCGGCGTTTTGGGTGCCCCACAACGATATTTTTTTGTGAACGGGTTCCAGAGTGGAAAAATCTGGCAACGGCGCCGTTGCGAAGTCGTCTGGATGAGTAGAACGGATTTGTTTACGATGACATCACAACCACATGACTAGAACAAGCAGCACTCTCGCTGTTTTGTATGAACCACTGCATTGCATTCACTTTTGTATACAGCTTTTCTTTTAAATAAACAAGTAACTGAACCATTTCTTGAATTTTTTTTTTTTTTTATTGGATAAGACTGCTTTTCAAAATGTTCACACACAATATAAAAAGTTATTTAAATTATATAAAAATGCTTTTCAAAATGTTCACACACAATAAGAAAATTAAGTTATATAAAACTATGCACACTAATAAAACTAATTTGTACACACAGAAGGCACGATTTCCTCGCGTAGTCGCAGCCATCTTCTTCTTGTGTGTTTGTTCCTGACAGTGCTTCACACCGGGTGGTAGAAGAAGGGGTTTATGCGCATGCGTTTACTTCTTCTATTGTTCTGGGGTCTCCGATGGGACCGTCTTACAGCGCCCCTAGAGGTCTGGCATGTGTATTGCATCGTTTTCAGCAAGCGTTGCGTTGCCATATGGACCTGATATTTTACTGATCCGTTGCCCATGTGGACGTGATGTTTTTTTTTAAAAATCTCGTTGCCGTTGTCGTGTGGATGTAGCCTTAGACTTTCAGGAGCGCCTCCTGGTTCTTGCGTTTCCAGTAACGGTACTGTACGTGAGAAATCTATACGCTCCGTATTATTACTGCAGCGTTGTGTGCGCACTCAAGTTAAACGGAACGCAAAGGTTCCTAGTCAAATAGTAATTTGGCTCCTGCATTCATCATAACCGAGACATTTGAGTTTACACTATGCTAGATCTCCTTTAAAATATACCATTACTGCAGCATAATGAAGGTTTACGGTAGTGTGTGTATGCTATTACTGATTTTGTGCTCGCTTGTGCATATCCCTTAGATTCCGGACAGCAGCAGCCGAGCTCTGTGGGAGCTCAGAGCCACTCTGCATCAGATCCAGGCCCCATCCGGGCCACGGCACCCATGTGGCGCTGCAGTCGCATCATGCACATGCAGCGAGAGCTGCACCCCACACTGCTCTCATCTCTGGAGGGCATCGTGGACCAGATGGTGTGGTTCCGAGAGAACTGGCATGAGGAGGTAGGCTATACCACCAACTGTGCGATGCGTTGGTCCCAAGAGAGCTTGATGGCTTTATTTCAGTCAAGTGCGAATATGTGATTGATGTATGATGCACACGGTTATTTTCCACATATAATGGTTGCAGTAGGAACCTTTTTAGCACCTGATGGGTTTTTGGTTTAGATTACAATAGGCCAATTCAAAATGTATTTTAAACAAGGAGCAATCCCCCCCATTCTTTTTATCTCAAGTTCCGGTGTCTTAACATTAAATACGGAATAAAAAAACTGTTTGGCGTGCTGTTAGGAAAATAACGCCACAGTGGGTGGTATGATCTGGCTCCATGCAAAGCAAAGCTGCTGTTACCACCTTAAAGGTGGATTATTTTTCTATAAAGCTCTCCACTGAGTTTTAGTCCTCTTATACCAGAGATTTGCCAATGATTTACAGTTTTTTTTTTTTTTTTTTTTTAAATTTATTAATAAATGACGCTTTTTTTTTTTTTAAATATACGTTTTGGAACATCCATCAAGAGAAGTTGATTCTTGTTATCACTTGCATTATAGAAGCTATTAATAGACATTCCCTTACCGGCCTTTTCTCTCCCTCATCCCACTATTGAATATAATAAATAGATTTTTTTTAAAAAAATTAATGGTTTTGCATAACTGAAAACCCGGAAAGTGCAAAGTCATTTATCCTGACCTGAGACGCCTTCTTTAAATGTTAAATAAATGTCTCCCAACAGAAAATGTCACAATATCAATCATATTTTTCTTTGTTTAAAAAAAGAAAAAGGCAATGCATAATTTTAATCCATTAGTTATTAGCCGTAGATTGGGCATGCAAGTTCCCGAGAGTGTGTTGGTACTTAAAAAAAATAAAGCAAGCGTTATTTGCATTAATTTAAACCTCTTTTTTTTTTTTTTTTTTTTTAATTATGGTTGGAATGGCAGTCAGAGCTATGACTAATTTTATCAATAATTAGTGCATATGCTCAGATTTGAGATTTCTACAGCGCTGTGGTTTAAGTGGCTTTACGGTTGTCTCTGCCTAGGTGTCTTCAGAATCTCTGTAGTTGTGCAGATGAAAGCTGACACAGGCATTGAAGCAGGGTTCAGTGAGGCTGAAAAGTGGTTTTGCAGTGCTGGGAGGTTTTTGCTCTCATGCTAATTGGGTTGTGGTGAGCAGAGAGGTGTGATTGATGGCTGTGGAGAGCGAGAGGGACTGGGCACTGGGAGATGGGCAGCCCAAGACAACAGCAGATGCGTTGATGTGCTGAGGCTGGACAGGGACGATGGAAGGCGACTGTGAACACATTGTCCTGAGGGACGGTCCTCTGCATCTGGCACATTGGGGGAATGAGGAAGTGTCAGATCAGGAGGAAGTGTAATGTCGCGTGTCGTCTTTTTTTTTTAAGAAGGTAGAACTAGTAAAGGTACAGTAGCAGTCAAAAGTTTGGACACCCTTACTCCTTCGTACAACCCCGATTCCAAAAAAGTTGGGACAAAGTACAAATTGTAAATAAAAACGGAATGCAATAATTTACAAATCTCAAAAACTGATATTGTATTCACAATAGAACATAGACAACATATCAAATGTCGAAAGTGAGACATTTTGAAATTTCATGCCAAATATTGGCTCATTTGAAATTTCATGACAGCAACACATCTCAAAAAAGTTGGGACGGGGCAATAAGAGGCTGGAAAAGTTAAAGGTACAAAAAAGGAACAGCTGGAGGACCAAATTGCAACTCATTAGATCAATTGGCAATAGGTCATTAACATGACTGGGTATAAAAAGAGCATCTTGGAGTGGCAGCAGCTCTCAGAAGTAAAGATGGGAAGAGGATCACCAATCCCCCTAATTCTGCGCCGACAAATAGTGGAGCAATATCAGAAAGGAGTTCGACAGTGTAAAATTGCAAAGAGTTTGAACATGTCATCATCTACAGTGCATAATATCATCAAAAGATTCAGAGAATCTGGAAGAATCTCTGTGCGTAAGGGTCAAGGCCGGAAAACCATACTGGGTGCCCGTGATCTTCGGGCCCTTAGACGGCACTGCATCACATACAGGCATGCTTCTGTATTGGAAATCACAAAATGGGCTCAGGAATATTTCCAGAGAACATTATCTGTGAACACAATTCACCGTGCCATCCGCCGTTGCCAGCTAAAACTCTATAGTTCAAAGAAGAAGCCGTATCTAAACATGATCCAGAAGCGCAGACGTCTTCTCTGGGCCGAGGCTCATTTAAAATGGACTGCGGCAAAGTGGAAAACTGTTCTGTGGTCAGACGAATCAAAATTTGAAGTTCTTTATGGAAATCAGGGACGCCGTGTCATTCGGACTAAAGAGGAGAAGGACGACCCGAGTTGTTATCAGCGCTCAGTTCAGAAGCCTGCATCTCTGATGGTTTGGGGTTGCATTAGTGCGTGTGGCATGGGCAGCTTACACATCTGGAAAGACACAATCAATGCTGAAAGGTATATCCAGGTTCTAGAGCAACATATGCTCCCATCCAGACGACGTCTCTTTCAGGGAAGACCTTGCATTTTCCAACATGACAATGCCAAACCACATACTGCATCAATTACAGCATCATGGCTGCGTAGAAGAAGGGTCCGGGTACTGAACTGGCCAGCCTGCAGTCCAGATCTTTCACCCATAGAAAACATTTGGTGCATCATAAAACGGAAGATAAGACAAAAAAGACCTAAGACAGTTGAGCAACTAGAATCCTACATTAGACAAGAATGGGTTAACATTCCTATCCCTAAACTTGAGCAACTTGTCTCCTCAGTCCCCAGACGTTTACAGACTGTTGTAAAGAGAAAAGGGGATGTCTCACAGTGGTAAACATGGCCTTGTCCCAACTTTTTTGAGATGTGTTGTTGTCATGAAATTGAAAATCACCTAATTTTTCTCTTTAAATGATACATTTTCTCAGTTTAAACATTTGATATGTCATCTATGTTCTATTCTGAATAAAATATGGAATTTTGAAACTTCCACATCATTGCATTCCGTTTTTATTTACAATTTGTACTTTGTCCCAACTTTTTTGGAATCGGGGTTGTAGATTTTTCTGTATTGTGACCATTTTATACATTGTAGAATATTACTGAAGATGTCAATTATGAAGTAATAAATGTGGAATTGTGTGGTAAACCAAAAAAGTGTTTTGTTTTTTGTTTGTTTGTTTGTTTGTTTTTTTGCTTTGTTTGTTTTAAACAATGCTTATTTTAGATTCTTCAAAGTAGCGACGCTTTGCACACTATTGACGTTATCTTAAAGGGGAACTGAAGTCATTTTTAAACTTGCTTTATTTCTTAACGTGTTATTCAATTACGTTTTTGGTTTCAGTAACCTTTATACCGTGACTCGTATTTGATTTGATTTATTTCTGGATCAACACATTAAAACAGTAATCCAAAGGATAACATGCAAAAGCAAAATACTTATTTCCAGCATGGTCATTGGTGTTACACAGAAACGTATAGACAAGAGACAGACAGACACTCAGACTTTAAAAGACATACATTAAATAATTAGGAGGAAAGAAGGACATCACATAAAACAAAAATCAAATAAATAAATAAACACAAACTGCTGAAAATCTATTCAAGTTAACAGTGAATGTCCACCTTATTCCATAATATCTGCTTTACCTGTCTTTTAAAGATCCCTCTAGATGTTAGAAGTTTAGTAACTGTAGGTAAACTATTCCATGCCATGATACCAGTGTAAAAGAGATATGTATTTTTTTTTATTATTGGCGTATATTATTACGCTTATCGGCCTTTTCAGTTTTTAGCCATGCTGAATGTAGTTCGTTTGGTCCACAGCAGGCGTCGCTTATCCGCGTGATCTTGACGAGACTTGAAACGTGAAGTGTCAGCGCCGCCATTTTGAAAACCGTTTACACAGCAGCCAGATCGCCATATCATTCCAGTTTAGATTAATTTTGAGATTTGCCAGCTTCATCAGTGATGGAGTGTCGGGCCTGCGTGCTGTGTCGCGTGCACCTGAAGACAAGTGGACTCCAGCATGCGCGCCGTGAACAAGGTGCGCCTGAGCTCAGTTAAGGAACTGTGTTTGCCTATTTAAGGACTGTGCTGATGCATTAGCATCGCGAAATATTACGATACGCATGTACGCATTACCGAACCTTTCTGCATGTTGTCTTGATTTCCTGTTTCGCGATCCTTGTGCCTGTTTCTCGTTCTTGTCCTCGCTTAGCCTTGGATGTACTGTTTGCGCCTCGACTGACCCTTTTGTCTGTATTCTCTTTTTTTTTTTTTTTTTTAAATCTAGCCTGCTGTTTTGGATTGTTTGCCTGTGTATATGTTGTCTCTCTCTCTCTCTCTCTCTCTCTCTCTCTCTCTCTGTGTGTATGTATGAATTTTTTCTGCACTTTATTAAACTGTATACTTCTGCACATACATCCGCCTCCCTCACGTACAGGACATGGAGATTATTCTATACGACTTCGATCCAACGTGGAGTAGAGAAGGGTTGGAAAGACGACAGGATAAGGACGAGTCCGTCACGCTGGTATTTACGTCGTTACTGTCGCACAGTTAAATTGTGCCAGATCAGGCAGCTGGTGGGTTTTCAGAATAATAAATACATTTATGTGTTTTTGTGATAAATACCTATTTTATACTGAGCGCATTTCCCACGTAATCCTCACTAAGGTTTCGGACAGCACTACAAAATGGTGTCCACACTATATAGTGAGTAGGGAGCGATTGATTTCGGACACCGGGAAAACTTCCGGCTTGATTACGTCAGCATTCGAAAGAGGACGCGCACATTTTTTGACAACATTGGCAGATGTTGGTCGCTTTGATTTCCGCTGTACGTTTTACTTCCGTCCTGCGACGTCTCGCACAGGTCTCGACGATTCTCGTTTACAGCCGTAGCTTTGACATATGGACTGATGCGTTACAGAGTGTATTTCAGACACTCAGAACTTGCTATAGCAGCGACAAAATGGCGATCAAAAATGCATTCTTATATTTAATAAAATGAGAAACAGAATTTTGATGATAATTTTGCCTTCAGTTTTCCTTCATGAGGAAGTCATCTGGAATGCTCCTCAATGAACAGATGTACCTCGTCAAAAGTTAATTAGTGCACTTTCTTGCCTTCGTAATGTGTTTGAGATCAAGTAGTAAATAATAATACAGTAAACAGCCCTATTCCACAACTGTAGTAATCCATATTATGTCCAGACCTGCTCAGCTAAGTAAAGAGAAACGACATCCATCATTACTTTAAGACATGAAATATCTTTTAATTAATAAAAATAAAGAAAAACCATCGAAGGTGTGTACAGCCTTTTGATCGGTACCGTATGTATAAGGTTTGTCCTGCGCTTAAAAAAAAAAAATGAACACGCTTCCCTGTCATGAGGAAGTAAAGAACATTAAAATTGGATTATTCTGAAGCTCTGCCCTCACGGCCTGCTCTCATCCTCAGGTACTGCGGCAGCTCCAGCAAGGCTTGGCTAAGTGCCACTCTGTGGCGTTTGAGAAGAGCGGCGCAGTGTCCGATGCGAAGATTACACCACACACTCTGAACTTTGTGAAGAAGCTAGTGAGCACATTTGGAGTGGGCTTGGAGAACGTCTCCAACGTCTCCACCATGTTCTCCAGCGCCGCCTCGGAGTCTCTGGCTCGCCGAGCTCAGGCCACTGCCCAGGACCCTGTGTTCCAGAAGATGAAGGGCCAGTTTACCACAGGTCAGCACACGCACACACATCCATTCATTTGTTGCCTTTTGCAATAGCAGGGTGGTGCCTTAAGTGGGCAAGTCCGCCAAATTTTAAACATACGACGTTTTGAAGAGAAACTCTTGAGAAATTTTCTAGCTCTAATTTCATTCGTGTTGGCGATCGATAATATAATATGACCTCTGGCTCCTGTCTCAAACTATGGAAGCCGTGAGAGGCCCTTCATATAATCTTTTTTTTTATTCACCTTGTTATCCCGAGATAACGACATAATTAATTTAGGATCTCAAGAAAACAACACCGCTAATTCAGGATCTCGAGAAAACAAAACCGTTATTCCGAGATAATGACATAATTAATTCAGGATCTCGAGAAAACAACACAACTAATTCGAGATCTCGAGAAAACAAAACAAAATTATTCCATGATCTCGAGAAAACAAGACAATTATTCCGTGATCTCGCCTTATTAGGTGATCGATTATTCCAGACGTTCTAATGACCAAAGTTGCGTCTATACAGAATGAGAAATAGCCCCAAAGTCAGCATATCACAAGTCTCTTGGCGCACCTGAATGAACCATTTCTCAGCTGTTTACTCGAGATCATGAAATAATTTTGTTTTCTCGAGATCACGGAATAATTGTTTTTTCTCAAGATCTCGAAATAACGGTTTTGTTTTCTCGAGATCTTGAATTAGTTGTGTTTTCTCGAGATCCTGAATTAATTATGTCGTTATCTCGGAATAACGGTTTTGTTTTCTCGAGATCTCGAATTAGTTGTTTTCTCGAGATCCTGAATTAATTGTCGTTATCTCGGAATAACGGTTTTTTCTCGATCTCGAATTAGTTGTGGTGTTTTCTCGAGATCCTGAATTAATTGTCGTTATCTCGGAATAACGGTTTTGTTTTCTCGAGATCTCGAATTAGTTGTGTTGTTTTCTCGAGATCCTGAATTAATTGTCGTTATCTCGGAATAACGGTTTTGTTTTCTCGAGATCTCGAATTAGTTGTGTTGTTTTCTCGAGATCCTGAATTAATTGTCGTTATCTCGGAATAACGGTTTTGTTTTCTCGAGATCTCGAATTAGTTGTGGTGTTTTCTCGAGATCCTGAATTAATTGTCGTTATCTCGGAATAACGGTTTTGTTTTCTCGATCTCGAATTAGTTGTGGTGTTTTCTCGAGATCCTGAATTAATTGTTGTTATCTCGGAATAACGGTTTTGTTTTCTCGAGATCTCGAATTAGTTGTCTTGTTTTCTCGATCCTGAATTAATTGTCGTTATCTCGGAATAACGGTTTTGTTTTCTCGAGATCTCGAATTAGTTGTGTTGTTTTCTCGAGATCCTGAATTAATTGTCGTTATCTCGGAATAACGGTTTTGTTTTCTCGAGATCTCGAATTAGTTGTGTTGTTTTCTCGAGATCCTGAATTAATTGTCGTTATCTCGGAATAACGGTTTTGTTTTCTCGAGATCTCGAATTAGTTGTGTTGTTTTCTCGAGATCCTGAATTAATTGTCGTTATCTCGGAATAACGGTTTTTTTCTCGATCTCGAATTAGTTGTGGTGTTTTCTCGAGATCCTGAATTAATTGTCGTTATCTCGGAATAACGGTTTTGTTTTCTCGAGATCTCGAATTAGTTGTGGTGTTTTCTCGAGATCCTGAATTAATTGTCGTTATCTCGGAATAACGGTTTTGTTTTCTCGAGATCTCGAATTAGTTGTGTTTTCTCGAGATCCTGAATTAATTGTCATTATCTCGGAATAACGGTTTTGTTTTCTCGAGATCTCGAATTAGTTGTGTTGTTTTCTCGAGATCCTGAATTAATTGTCGTTATCTCGGAATAACGGTTTTGTTTTCTCGAGATCTCGAATTAGTTGTGTTGTTTTCTCGAGATCCTGAATTAATTGTCGTTATCTCGGAATAACGGTTTTTTTCTCGATCTCGAATTAGTTGTGGTGTTTTCTCGAGATCCTGAATTAATTGTCGTTATCTCGGAATAACGGTTTTGTTTTCTCGAGATCTCGAATTAGTTGTGGTGTTTTCTCGATCCTGAATTAATTATGTTGTTATCTCGGGATAACAAGGTGAATAAAAAAAAAAAGGATTATATGAAGGGCCTCTCTCGGCTTCCGTATCAAACAACACAGAGAGCCATTGTTTCTTTTTATACATGATGTTAAAATAGCGGTTAATCTTCGAAGGGTTTACTTTGGTTCGCATTTTTCCTTATGATGCTCTTCATATATTTCTGACCCACGTCAGGAAATGATCCATCACGTGATGGCTGAAAAACATGTGTATGTTAACTATTTCACGTCATTGGTTGATTTATCTGTGTGTTTAGCTACTCTGTCGGCGAACGTTCGATGAAATTTTATTACTTTGATTTCTGTTAAAATCATGGTGTGAAGTAAATACGTAGAGGAAAGTCTTCAGTCATGTGACTGCAGGGAAGCTGGAATAATAATAGCCTGTATTGATTTGCGTTTTGTTCTTGGCATGAACACTAGTGATCTTGGACATGCAGTATATACTGATATATAATCCTTCTTTAATAGGCAGGTCATGAATTCTGGCCCACTCAGTTCCGTGTGTGTTTGGGGTGGAATTACAGTTTATTATTTTTAAGCATCTGGTCCACACAGGCGCTCCTGTACTGCGTTAACCACGCCTGGCTCAGGAGATAATTGTGGTTATGAACCATATGATTGGATGTGTAAGGTGTGGCAGGATGACTATAGGACACTGGGTGTGTTCAGTTTGATTACGGAGGCATTATTTCAAAACGTTTATTAATTCAACGTTTCACATCAGTGCCTTGGTACTTTTTTTTCCCTTCTTTTTTCCTCCCCTATCTGTGTACTACCTGCAAAATAGTTTCTGAGAAAGATGATGGCTTGCATTTAACAGATTAGTAAAACAAACTCGTATGAGTGGATCTGGAGATCACCACTACTTTTGTGGCAAGACAAAATATTCTTACAGTTTGCTTATAATTCCTGAATGGCAGAAGGCTATCCTTTACCCTCTCAATCTATTCTCCAACCCTCTCAGTCCCTCTGTTTCAAGGACAAGCCTGGCGAGAGATGTGTGAAATGTCCGTATGAGCTCCCACATATTCTCTAAAGCTTCCCTTTTGGAGGACACGGCGCACATCTGTCCAGCTCACTCTCCTGTTTTCCTCTGACGAGCTCCTCGGGCCTGTGGAGTTGTGGAAATGCGAACTACAGCTAAAGTGTGTGTGCGTGTGCGCGTCTGTGCGTGCGCATGCTCACAGGGCTCTTGGGGGACTATAAGAGGGTGTAAAGCAGATGTGGTGGTGCCAGCTGCTCTGCTATAGTGAGGCAGAGCAACATAACTCGCATTCTTTCTCCTACCACTCTTTGCAGCATACGTTTGGTTCTCGGAAATGAGACCGAGGATAGAAAATATAATTTCATTCATGACCGTACACCACACATAATGACGCTACACCACACACAGTTTGTCAGGCAAAGCCCATTTAATCTGATCATAGCCAAACCATTTGCCTTATTTATAGTGGGCTTCTGCCATAGCTGTATATCTGATGCATTTCTATTACTTTTTCTCATCTCTTCCTCTCGAATCTTCTTGTCTTCTCTAGTTTCCAATCCAATCCATCATATACCAATGAAAGAAATCTTTCCTCCACCGCTTTTTGAGATTCTTATTCACTTGCATTGTGGGAAAAGTAACCCTGCAAAATAAGCCCGATGGCATGAAATATGAATTGCTCTAGTCAAGCCATAACCTTGCACAGGTACTGAAAGTAGGCTGCTGGAAATCCCTGCATTACCGGCCCTTGGCTCAGGCTTCTGTTTGGCCTGCGGGAGAGACGCTGCGTTCACTCGAGCGGTCCTGGGATGGAATTTAAAGCAGAGAGCTTGTGCGCGCAGGGAGGCACAGGCTCCACGATCTAGGCCTGTTTATAGCACTTGGCTGCTTCTGCACTCTGACTCTTACTGGGTGGAGAAAAGTTCTGACTTTCATGATTTGATGTCCACAGGTCAGAGAGCAGGGTGTTTGTTTCCATGATGCTGTGAGCTGCGATATCCTCAAGAGCAGACCTGGGGGCATGCCCTGGAGCTGAAACGGTGCTTCATGCCGCGTCTGTGCACACACACTCGGTAGCAAGCCTCTCAAGGGCAGCCAGTTTATCAGCAAGCGAGTCACTTTTCCCGCACAGTACGAATTGTGCCTTCCTAAAGAGACCTCCCGGAAGTGCTCCTGACCATCTCTGTCCACTACATTCCCACTAGATTATCTGCATTTATGATCCATTTGTAAAGGTTATCTCTGTGGTGATTTTTTTTTTTTTTTTAATAAGTTACTGGCTGTTTTAAAAAAATATATATATGTATGGGCAATTCTTCAGCAGAGAGGCTAAAATTATTAAAGTGCATATCACGGGTAAATTCAGGAGCAAGATCAATGTAATTCTCCTATTTTCTATTAAACTTTGGTCAAATATCTGTAACGTTCTGCATCCTCTGCAATTTTTTTTTACCTTGCGCAATACCAGAAAAATTCAGTTGAAATCAAGCCATTTGAGGCGAATTGGTCCGCCTCTGAAAAAACTCGGTGTTTGGATTTCCCAGCAAACATTGATTTTCGTGACGTCGCGTGCGGGACGCCTCCCTCTGAATCCTACGTCAGCGCTGGTTTGTTTATGAGAAAACGACCTGGTGGTTTTCTGCAAATTTCTTCAACGTTCTCGCGTAATTATTAAAATGGTTAACAGATGTATCGTAGGAGGGTGTAGCAACACCAATCTTGATGGGATTAGTACTCATCGTTTCCCAAAAGACCGGACAATGAGAGAGAAATGGGAGCGCTCGGTCTACACAGGCTGGGTACTGAAACCGTGCAAAGCTCGCGCAGCCTGCTGGCGCTTCCGCAGGTGACGTCACGATTCTGGCTCCAGACCCCCTTGGGATTTTTCCAGACGCGTTTTGTTTTATTTTATTCTGTTGTAGACAGATGGCCTTGTGCAAAATTACCCTTCTGGATGAGTGTGTAAAGGGACATACTTTCATATAAAAAAAAAAAACGAAATTGGTCCAGAATATGCACTTTAAGATTAACTTGTCAGCTCAGTGATATTGCTAAAGTATGGAATCCAAGCCAAAATGTCCCGAAAACCATATTTAAAAATCATTACCCTAATTATAGCAGTGTCGCCTCAGAGAAATCTTGGTTTAAATTTTAAGAAATGAATTTTTTTTCCCCCCTGACGTAATGCTGTTACTGACTTTTCTTTCCCCATAAGATTTTGCATTCAGAGTTAAACATAACCAATTTTTCTATGCTTTTTTTTTTAGGATCAAAAGATACCCCATACAGTGTGAGATTTTTATTTACTACCATTATGTTGAGTACTGGGCGGCACGGTGGTGTAGTGGTTAGCGCTGTCGCCTCACAGCAAGAAGGTCCGGGTTCGAGTCCCGTGGCCGGCGAGGGCCTTTGTGTGCGGAGTTTGCATGTTCTCCCCGTGTCCGCATGGGTTTCCTCCGGGTGCTCCGGTTTCCCCCACAGTCCAAAGACATGCAGGTTAGGTTAACTGGTGACTCTAAATTGACCGTAGGTGTGAATGTGAGTGTGAATGGTTGTCTGTGTCTATGTGTCAGCCCTGTGATGACCTGGCGACTTGTCCAGGGTGTACCCCGCCTTTTGCCCGTAGTCAGCTGGGATAGGCTCCAGCTTGCCTGCGACCCTGTAGAACAGGATAAAGCGGCTACAGATAATGAGATGAGATGTTGAGTACTGCAACTTAAAAAAAAAAAAGTTACCACATTTTGCTGTGAATGCAATTCCATTACTGAAGAACTACCTTTATTTATTATTATTATTATTATTATTATTATTTATACCCCCGCTCTGAAGGAGAAGGGTATACTGGTTTATCTCTGTCCGTCCGAAACACCCTTTTACTCAGCATAGCCACTTGGTACCAGACTTCAGCTTGGGGTTCTATACCGTGTATACAGTTTTCAGGTCTGTCCCGCATCGACTTCCTGTTTACCGACCGAGTGTATTTACGAAACGTATAGCGTGGATTTGCAAAATTTTCATAACACTTTTCTCAGCAACTACAAATCACAACTGCTTGATATTTGGTACCGAGCTTCACCTTGGGGTTCTATACCGTGTCTACCGTTTTCAGGTCTGTCCCGCATCGACTTCCTGTTTACCGACTGAATGTATTTACGAAACCTATAGGGTGGATTTTGACGTTATTTCAAGACTCAAAACGCCATTTCAAAATGACAGTTTAGCAGGATGCTATTTGAAATCCCTGGGGAGAGACACTGCTCTTTACTTGTTTCAGGGTTAATTATTTGTCAAAGTCAACATTCATAATAAGTGTCCTATTCCTTCGATCGCTTGCATTCTGATATAAGCGAGAGCGGGGGGGGATACGTAAGTGATCAGTAGCTCACAGTTGATCTTTGTTTGTTCATCCATCCATTCATTCCAAAGCTTCTCTGACATTGTGGCACCTGTGACTAAATGGGAAAGCTCCTCGTCAGCCTCCGTAGCACCCCAGGCTCTGTAAACAGGAGAGAAAACGAATGATGTGGACCACCAACATGCAACCAGTCTTGTTACCTGACCATTCAGAAATCTCCTCTTTTGCTGCGATGTAATTTCCCACATGGTCGTAACACACCCTGAAAGGAGTGCCAGTCCAGCACAGGGCACCATACACTCGTTCACACCTAGGCCAATTTCAAGTAGTTATTTCACCAAACGGCATGTTTTCAGGAGCTGAAAGGAAACTGGAGCAAATGGAAGAAACCCACAGAGACGTGGTGACAGTAGTCCGAGCTCAAGATCTAATTTACCCCTTTTCCACCAAATCAGTTCCAGGGCTGGTTCGGAGCTGGTGCTGGTTCACAACTCATTCAACTTGCGAGCCAGCTGAGAACCAGTTTGCTTTTCCATAGCTCGCGGTGCTAAGCGGAGCCACGTCATTACGTCGCTACGTTTGCATAAACCTTGGCGCGAATATCGAAGCAAAAACAACGCAGAAGAAGCAGCAGCAACAACAATAATAATGGATGACTTCGCATTTGTACAGCTGCTGCCTCTTGTCGCTTAAAAATGGCGATCTTTCGCGGTCTTGTTATTGTTGTTGGTCTTAACAACTCCGCCCCCCTGCTGACGTAAGCGGTTCTTTCCTCTGGCCCAGCAAAGAGTTGGTGCTAGCCTGAAACCAGTTTTTCTGGCCCCAGAGCCAGTTATTTGTCGGTGGGAACAGAAAACCCGGTTCCAAACTAAGCACTGGCCCCGAACCAGCCCTGGAACTGCTTTGGTGGAAAAGGGGCAATTGTGAGCCTGGAGCTGTGAAGATCGTTTTTAAAGTGCAGAAAAAGCACGAGGAAATCCTCTAATTTAGCCAGAGATGATATAAGGTGTGTCTGATGTTGGCTGGGTGTTGATAGGAGTTTGTGGTGTTGCTTATGGCAGTTTGTTTCCACTCAGAAGGACACACAGCCAGCACACTGACATTATTACACGTCACGAAGGCAGCCGGGGTTCTTTAAGTGGCCCATCAATATGCATGAAGCACATTTTCACTGCTTTGCTCTGAGCTGACTGACTGCTCGGTGTGACAGGCCTTGAATCATACACACTTCCGTCAGATGTTGAAACACATGGGAGGGGTATGAAGATTGTCGCATCATTGTGAGATGTTGACAGTGTTGGCCTTCTTTTAAAGCCGAACTCGAACGGCAAGCCCGTTTTCTGATTGTTTTACAGTATGGGAGAGGCACAGCAGCATTCTGAAAGCGTGACCAGGTTTTAGCTTATTTGATAACGTGCCCCGAGGTTGTCTCCAAAATTAGGAGTACGGCTCATGTTAAGCCGGCGCCTTTTTCAGCCAATGTCATTTAGAAGTTGAACTGAGCATGTAATCACTTTGCTTCCTCCTCCATGCCTGCTGATGTTATCTGTACACTCGGATTCACAAGAGGAACATGGGAGAGAGAGAGAGAGAGAGAGAGAGAGAATACAGCACAGCAATTCTTATTCCTGATCCCTTGATAACGTGTCTCTCTTTCTCTCTCGCTCCCCCTTTCTCACCTGTCTCTATTCTTCTTCTGCCTGCTTTGTGCTCTTTTTTTTCCCCTTTAAACAACCCATCTTTCCTTCGTCTTATCGTTGTCTCTGTCGTTCTGTCATGTCTGTGTTTGCTGGTGCAGATTTCGACTTCAGTGTACCTGGCTCGATGAAGCTGCACAATCTCATCTCTAAACTAAAGAAGTGGATCAAGATTTTGGAAGCCAAGACCAAGCAACTGCCAAAGTTCTTCTTGATTGAGGAGAAATGCCGTTTCCTTAGCAACTTCTCAGCCCAGACAGCTGAAGTGGAGATCCCAGGAGAATTCCTCATGCCCAAGCCCACACACTATTACATCAAGATAGCGAGGTAAGGAAATTTTATACTACATGCACTTGCACACGCACACAGAGGTGACCCCTCTTTTCCCCTGCAGCCGCAAAAATGCCCCATGCATTGATTTAACCCATGCGGTGATGTTCTCGTCCTCAGGTTTATGCCCAGGGTAGAGATTGTTCAGAAGCACAACACTGCTGCTCGCCGCCTCTACATCCGTGGGCACAACGGAAAGATTTACCCATACCTGGTGATGAATGATGCCTGTCTGACAGAATCACGCAGAGAAGAGCGGGTACTGCAGCTCCTACGCCTACTCAACCCCTGCCTGGAGAAGAGGAAGGAGACCACCAAGAGACACCTCTTCTTTACAGGTGCAATCCTCACGTTTTATCACAATAGAGCTGAATTACAGGCTGCTTTTAATATGCATCTTATAAATGAGAGGCAGTGTTGAGTTACATTATTGGTGTATAATGAGAGGTCTGTCTGAACAAAGGCAAAACATCCCTCGTGTAAAATTGCACAGAGGTCGACGTTTAAAAATATTTCTCTCCAAGCTGCACACTTAACCCTGCGCTGCTAGGAAAAGGCAATCTTTAATTGTTATAAGTGGAAAAGCAGAGATGTGCATTTTGCAAATTATCAAAAGGAATTTTTCAGGTGGTATGAATTAAAAATGGATAACTGATTAACTCTTTTATTAAATTTCAAAAAAGAATTGTGTAGCATGCTCAGGAGGAAAAACTGTATCTGCTGATTTCATATATTAAAGCTAAAATGATACTGGCTTTTATCCCCCGCTGGCCGAAAGGCCCGAATGGGGATGATGTCGTGGCGCTGTCCGTCCTGGGAAGGGTACTCGCCTTCTGAAATCAAATCCTCTCTCAATTTTTGGAGGAATTTCACGAAACTTGGCAGGATTCTTTGTTATATGTCGGTAATACACGTTTTAATTTTGTTCAACTGGGGCTACATCCACACGACAACGGCAACGAGATTTTTTTTTTTTAAATATCGCGTCCACATGGGCAACGGATCAGTAAAATATCAGGTTCATATGGCAATGCAACGCTTGCTGAAAACGATGCAATACACATGCCACACCTCTACGTGCGCTGTAAGACGGTCCCATCGGAGACACCAGAACAATAGAAGTAGACGCATGCGCATAAACCCCTTCTTCTGTAGCATCAGCCACATAAAGTTTTGATTATTAATCAGTAGCATAAAACGAAAGACGCGGAAAGAGGAATGAATGGGGGTAGATGGAGAGAGAGAGGAATGAATGTGGGTAGATGGAAGCCGGTACGCCAACATTCTGAGATCCTCCAGAATTCTTTAATGGTCCTGAATAAATTGAATGCTACACGTTGATGGATTACTTTGTTCTTCTACGCCCTTTTTGAGGAATGTATTGTCGGACTTAAACCAACATCTGAAGAGGTGAGATTGCTCCTTTTTTTTTTTTCCCTATTTTTGCTGGCGGGATTGTTTTTGTTTTTGGAAAGTGCACGGGCGGTGCGCGGATTGGTACTGCTTCCGCAGTGTTTGGACTAAAGACTCTGCCCTAAGGGCTATTCTCTCTCTCTCTCTCTCTCTCTCTCTCTCTCTCTCTCTCTCTCTGCACCATTACACAATAAATATTCACAGTGAAAATATTTTGTAAGCGTGTTTCATGAAGCAAGTTATAGGATTTGTTGACAACTCGCATCGAGTTCGTTACACTTCTACCCGGCGTGAAGCACTGACAGTCATGTGGTTGTGACGTCATCGTAAACAAATCCGTTCTACTCATCCAGACAACTTCGCAACGGCGCCGTTGCCAGATTTTTCCACTCTGGAACCCGTTCTCAAAAGATTTCGTTTTGGGGCACCCAAAACGCCGGTGCCGTGTGGACGCCAGGCCGAAACGATAAACAATTTTGTCAGATTCACCTGAATCCGTTGCCGTGTGGACAGGGCCTGGGTCACATTTTACCAGAGTTACAGCCCTTGATTAACAAAATTATACTTTGAGTGTGTTTTCCTTCTGAAATAAATTCCTCTCGCAATTTGTGGAGGAATTTCACTAGACTTGGTAAAAGGTATCATTATATGTCGGTAGTACACACATTGTTCTTTTGTTCAATTCAGTCGCATTTTACCAGAGTTACAGCCCTTGATTAACAACCTTATACTTTCATGAAGGTGTGCTCGCGTTCTGACATCAACTCCTCTCACAACTTTTGAACGAATTTCTCGAAGCTTGCCAAAAGGCCTTGTTATATGACGGTAATATGCACATTGCGATTTTAATTTTGTTTGTGAACATTTTACCAGAGGTTTGACCCTTGATTAAATAACTTTGACAATTTCAAGAGGGTGTGCGTTCTTCTGACATCAACTCCTCTCACAGTTTGTGGAGGAATTTCACCAAACTTGGCAAAAAGCTTTGTTATATGACGGTTATTGGCATCTTGAAATTTCATTTAATTTGGGCAAATTTTACCAGAGTTATGCCCTTGATTATTAACAAACTTGTACTTTGGCAATTTCATCAAGGTGTGCTTGCTTTGTGAAACCAACTTCCCTCACAATTTTTATCCCCCGCTGGCCGAAAGGCCCGAAGGGGGGTTATGTCGTGGCGATGTCCGTCTGTCCGTCCCGGGAAGGGTGCTCGCCTTCTGAAATCAGCTCCTCTCACAATTTTTGGTGGAATTTCATGACACTCGGCAGGATGCTTTGTTCTATGTCGGTAATACACGCGTTGTAATTTTGTTAAATTCGGTCACATTTCCCCCTGAAGGTCACTGCCGGGAGACACTCTCATTCCTCGCATTCCTCTCTAACTCTCCGCGGTCGCCATTTTTACCCCCAGTGTGACAAGCGGGTGCATGACCAGCGCCTTCATGGCTGCAGGAGCGGATGGCTGCTTGCTTACTTGCGCTGGATTACCTCCTCCCCTCAAGTCCCGTGTTTAAAGTTTACCTGTGTTGTAGTTGTGCTTATGCAAAGGTTTTTTTTTTTTTTTTTTTAATGTTCCCACACTGTACTCCTGACAGGAGCATAGTGGGGGGGGGTGTTTTTTTTTTTTTTCCTTATCTCTCCTCATGTTGTGTTTCCTTTTTATCTTTATCCCTGTCTTCCTGTCCTGTCTACCCTATGTCAATTGTATGTTGTATATGTACGGACAGGTTGACGGCTAATTTCTCTGGTACATGTGACTAGTGACAATAAAGGGCATCATCATCACATTTTGCCAGAGTTGTGGCATAGTTGCCAGCGGGGGATATTGTGCTCTCAGAGCACTCTCTTGTTGTTTTCTATTTGAGTAGTTTTACTCACTCAGTACGTACTGAATGCATGTGCTGATAAACTTTACCTTGTTCTCTCGGAGTGGAAAAAGTCCCAATATGTTTTACTTTTTGTACTTTCAAAGATGTATATTTATTTGTAACAACTTTTGTTGCCTGTTCTGGGCCTAGAATATTAAATTATAGAATGTCTATGGAATTAAATCTTTCGTTCTATCCATCCTTACAAATAATCGTTTTTACCATTTCGGCATCCGTTTGTACAGTGTATATTCGATCTCCATTAGTGTCTCATTTTTGAGGCCTGTATAATTTGAACTTGGACCCTGCTGTTCAGAGCTTAGCTAAATGGCCTATTTATTGCCAGTTAGATGAAGAGGAGTGAGATATTGGAGTGAAAATGATGTCAGAAGAGGGTGTAACGGCTCAACCTCTCTGTTGTACAGCAAGCAGGAGGAATAAGAAATGTATTTGCTCATCTCCTGGCAGAAATAGATGGAGCATGGTGTAAATCATTTTCTCATGATAGATTCCAAGGACACCTTGCTATAGCTTATGGTTTCCTTTGGACAGCTTATAACTATTTGTATTGTGTTTTTTTTTAAATATGATGATCTCAATTTGTCTTTGTTCGAGTTACCGGTCTTTAGTTCATATTATCACGTCACATTTCTTTATAAGCAATTGACTACTTGCAGTGCAAATCTGCAGCGTACTAGTCGTTTCCTGATGCCCGTGCTCAGAGCTCGTGGGCGTTTTCCCAAGAGCTCGGTCCTCACAGGTGTTTTCTCGCAGGCTCTCTCAGCCGTGGATTGCTTTTGTTTAAAAATGATATGACTGGGGAATTGCAGTCTCAGTTCACTCACTGTGTAAATGGAACAATTGTATCGACAGTGGCGCGTCTGTGGAAATGTTTAGAAGATGGTTAATGGCTGAGCTTAGGTTTCGTCATAGTCGAGGGTTCTATAGGGTTTTAAATATGTGGCCACACTCGCTAATGCATTTGTGCTGGTTTTTGTTGTGTAATTCAGTTTGAGACCTATAGCTTAATACTGTCCGTTTTGAAAGTGAGCCTTATTCCTACTAAGCCGGTTTTTGTCTGGCTCCATTAAATGTGATTGTATTGTGCTGTGTTGTGTTGTGCAGTGCCCAGAGTGGTGGCCGTGTCTCCTCAGATGCGCTTAGTGGAGGATAATCCTTCATCCCTCTCACTGGTGGAGATCTACAAACAGCGCTGTGCTAAGAAAGGCATCGAGCATGACAACCCCATCTCCCGCTACTATGACCGATTAGCTACGGTACAGGCCAGAGGAACACAGGCCAGCCATCAGGTGAAACGCATCTGTTACACTAGAGCCTTACACTCATGCACTGTCTAATGCAGGGGTCGCCAAACCTTTTTCTCTGGGGGCCACATTGTCGTTCCTGACTGTGATGGGGGGCCGGGGTCGGGTCAGCTATATAACGTAGAATTGTATGACCCAGACAAATATGACCACCAGCAGGCCTCATTGTGTAGTAGAGATTACTAGCCTGGCACAGCCATCCCCACCACTATATCCCCCACCACTATATCCCCCACCACTATATCCCCCACCACTATATCCCCCACTACTATATCCCCACTACTATATCCCCACCACTATATCCCCCACTACTATATCCCCCACTACTATATCCCCCACTACTATATCCCCCACCACTATATCCCCCACCGCTATATCCCCCACCGCAATATCCCCCAGTACTATATCCCCACCACTATATCAACACTTGATTCCTGGCACATATTTGTTTATCTTTACTAGTGGTTTGCAAAAGTAGTAATCGAGTCTTCACACTTTGTTTTAATTTGAAATACCACAGATATTCCATTTATTTATTTATTTTCTAATAAAAATAACATCAAAGCTGTCAAGGTAAGAAACATCTGCCTAGTTGAGGTGATTGACACTGGCAAAGGTGAGTGGAAAATTATAAATTGTAGGTAGGCCTGTTGATATTATTAATAATATTAATAATAATTGTGTGCAGCACTTCATAAAGGTCAAATAAATAGGCCTATAAAATAAGTACATTTTAAAAAACAGTGAAATTATAATAATATGAGCAATAGATCAATAGATCACAGCAGCTGTGCTGTGTCCTGCACGTCATTGCTCTCATCCATGGCCAAAGCAAAAAAAACTCGAATTCTGACGCTTTCTCATTCAGCTGGTCATACACGTTGTCCCCCAAATCTTCAGTTCGTCTGGTCATAGTAGGTGCAGAGAGACTCACCGCGTTGAGCGCATCCTTCTTGTCGGGACACACCTCCTCGGCCACAGCAAGCATGCATACTTTAACAAAGTCCCCATCAGTAAACGGCTTTCCATGGGTAGCTAGTAGGTGAGCTACCTTATAGCTAGCTCGGACAGCAGCCTGGTTGATCTGGGTTTGGTGAAGGAATACATTCTGTTGTGCAGCCAGTCCGCATTTCATCCTCCGAATCCTGTCTTCTCTTGTTTGCCCTCGCAAACTAGCATACTCTTTGTGGCGGGTTTCGTAGTGACGACGCAGATTATATTCTTTGAAAACCGACACACTTTCTTTACATACAAGACAAACTGCACGGTCCTTACACTGAACGAAAAAATAATCGGTGGTCCACTGTTCTTTAAAAACTCTGCACACTCTGTCAGCTTTTCGCTTACCGCTCGCCATTTTGCTGTCCTGAACACTGACAGTTCTCTGCGCGTGCGCTGCCTGTCACTGCTTGATCGCGAGCATATGACGAAAATTCGGAAAATATGAATAGTTCATTTTATAACTAAATATCAATTTTAATTGATAAAATCAACAAAATACAAGATGCAGACATGTTATTATTTGCCAAAAAGCAATTTTAAAAAAATAGGCCATGACCACTTCTGGGGATTGCCTCATAGGGCCGGTTCAAGTGGTGGGGTGCAGAGGGGCTGGGGGGCCGGTCAAAGGGGGGTGGCGGGCCGGAGTTTGATGACCCCTGGTCTAATGGTATACTCGAGTGTCTGTAGTCTTAATCATTTGAGGGTTTTTCAGAACAAACTTCACATTTCTACACAATTTTTGTAATATCTGCTTAATATTCTGCTTACTTAAAAAAAATCCATAGATGGTCATTTAAAAATGAATAACAGGGAGTGAATAAAGTAAGAAATAAATTACAACCACAAATACCTAATAGTTTAAACCGATTTAAAGTAAAATAGTCACACACATTTTCTCTTTAAACGTATCATTTATGCATCCTGTTGTTGTTTTTATTATTATTATTTGCATTTTGCATTTTTTTTTTCAGCTGTGCGTTGGCGATATGAAGTGAGGAAAATCCATGAACGCTTCTGTTTTTCTTGTTAGCAAAAATCTAGCAAGCTAACTGAGTGATGTACATCTTCAGAACTGTGAACTGTATAGACAATGTTCTAGATTTAACAGGTTAATATGTCTGTACTTTAATTGATATAAAGCAACTACTAGTACATCAAGTATAACTTATTTAAAAGTAAAGAAGTGCCAGAGTGTTAACTGTTGATGCACTGAGCAGCCATAGATGATTTTGAAATCGTATGCTGAGCTCAGGGTTGAGGAGATCTTCCTGAATTTCTGAGTAGGGTTTCAAATGATTGATTTTTAGTTGAACGCAGCGTAACTCTGTGCACGCGCAGGTGTTGCGGGACATTCTGAAGGAAGTACAGGGCAACATGGTACCTCGCAGCATGCTGAAGGAGTGGGCACTGCACACCTTCCCTAACGCTACAGACTACTGGACCTTCCGCAAGATGTTCACCATCCAGCTGGCTCTTATCGGCCTGGCCGAGTTCATGCTGCATCTCAACCGCCTCAACCCTGAGATGCTGCAGATTGCCCAGGTAACGACTGTAGCCGAGCAGACTTGCAGCAAAACGAAGTTGTTGAGATGTACTGATAGGTATGCACTTCTGTAACACTGCTCGATCTGGATATTTTAAGTTATTCCATGAAATCGAGTCATACATGAGCTGATAGCCGACGAGGTGTGTAGAGCAGAGTCGGCTATAAGCCACGTACGATGAGATTGAGTGGAATAACTGTTATTCTATCCACGTTCACTGGATTTTGAGAAACGGAGCATTTTTAATTTTTTGCAAATTCGAGAAATAAAAACTTTATCCAAAACGACAAAATCATTTCCGCTTAGAATGTAAACAAACCGGCGAAATGACGGTAGCAGTTTGTGGAAAATGCTGTTATAATAATGTTTTGGAAAAAAAAAAGAGAGGCGTTCTTGCAATCTAATACTTTTATTCCTTATTTTGTTTTCGAGTAGTTTTTATTTCGCCCTCGGTTGGTTCAGCAACATGCTCTGCCATTTTTTTTTCTCTACTCACGGTATAGACCCTTTTCAGTCACGTGACCTTCGTAAACGCGACCACCATTTTGGACATGTAGTGGACTTCGGCTCGAATCGGTTTGAATGCGAGGAAGGCGACAAACGAAAAACATAAAAGAAAAAGGAGCGAGATGCAGAAAACACCTTCACTATCCAGCGACGTAGGGCATTTACAGGGCGAGCAGAGGGAGAGGTATTTGCAAAAATTGAGGTTAGCAGGCTTAGAGAACGACGTTTACCTGCTTCCACCAGGATTGTTCACTGACGTATGCTCCAGCTTGCTCCCCCTCAAATTAAGCAGCGCGCTCCGGCTTCCGGAGCGCGCTGCTTAATTTGAGGGGGAGCAAGCCAGAGCGCGCTCCGGAACCTCGGACGTTGGCTCCGGCAGCTATTTACACTGGATCCGATGTAAATAGCTGCCGGATCATAATTACAGTAAACTAGTAAATCCAGTAAAGGAAAAACTTGAGACTGAAAGGTTTTAACAGTCATCCAAATGACTGAACGTAAACATTGCTACAGTAACATACCAGCTACTTGTTGACATTAGCTAGTCAACAATAGCTACTACAGAAGAACAAAGAGGTTACAATGGGTTATTTTAGCCTATTTGGTTACACACTCGCCGCCACAGAATGTTAACAGCAATGTAATGCCTTTTCTGGCTAATTTTATTCGTCTTACCTCCAACAAAGTGGTCACTACACAAGCGTTAGTATGCCGAGGGCTGCCAATCTTTCCTGTTAATGGCCGCTATCCATCTTCTCCGTCGGGATCCGATAAAATGATAACCCTTGCCTTGTTTGTTGATGGTTACTACATCCAGGTGCACAACAATATAGTGGCATGATGGAAGTCTTGCTGAAAGTAAAAACTTTCTTTGCTGTCGTTCCTCAATGCTGGCTGTGGTAAACTACTGGTAGTACATGTCCAAAATGGCGGCCGCGTTTGTCGTGACGTCACGTGAAAAGGGTCCATATGAGCTGATAGCCTAGTAGTAGAGTGGCCAATCAGAGCGTGCGATTGCTCATATTCAGTGAATGTGGATAGAATTAAAAAAAAAATAGTTCCGTGTACAGCTGCACTTTTTTTTTTTTTTTTTTAAACATTAGCAGTTATGAATGCTGAGATGTGCGTCTTCAATAAGGTTGTGGTCTCGCATGCTGTCTGGACCATCACACAGCAGATGAAGCCCTGGCACACCTCCCATAGCACTGAGCATGTATTACTGAGCAGCAGTTTGCTCCTCGGGTGTGAGGAGCGTTTCAGATGGCCTGATTATCCGGTCACTCTCCAGCTGTCAGCCTTGATTCAGTTTTAAGAGGCTGAATGTAGAAGATTTGGCTCCGCATCCTTAGTGCAATGGGGCAGGTAGTTGATTTGGGAGCACAGAGCACATTCGAAAGTCTTTATTAGAAATGATTGTTAAACAGATGCTCCATCCTCTGATCCTAATCTGCTTTTTTTTTTTGTGACAAGCAGAGAGGCAGGCAGCTAAGTGACACTATTAAGTCTTCTCACTGCATGCCCCTTTCTACAGATCTGATTAGGCACAGGGAGATTACAGAGTCGAGTCCAAGTGTGTATTCACATAACAGTGGTTTATCACCATCTGGAGAGCTTTGCTCATTGATTGTGCTGGAGGTCAGCCTGTGGAGAGAACCTTTTCGGCACACTTCGGTTGTCTTCAGCATTTTCTGGCATGAGATATGTATGCATTATGGGAGCTTGGTCCCTCGGGGCCTGTTGTGTCTGCATGTTTACTAACATTGGAAATGCTGAATTGGACGCAAGGCAGAAAAACTTGGAACCTTTTTGTCTCTTTTAATAAGCTTTCTGATCTTTCGGAGTTATTCCACCAGGATATGTACATATAAATATGGCATGTCTTTTGTGTGTGTGTGTGTGCACGCGCGCAGTAGTTTGCATAAATGCCAGCACACATGCATGCATACGCACTCCTTTGACCTTTTCCAGCTAAAACAGGCTTAATTGGGATTATGACATGCAGGCGAGTATTGCACAGCAGTTTGAAGATGGAAGGAAACGGCACAGTGCCAAATTTGACCTTTTGTGGTCAGCACAGTGTCTTCAGTTTCATGTCGCTTATATTTCCCTCTTGCTCAGAAAAGTAGAAATGTTCTGAAGATGATATTTCTTTGTGCTAGAGTTGCATTTTATGTTATTTTATTTATTTATTTTTAACAGGACACGGGGAAGCTCAACGTCTCTTACTTCCGCTTTGACATCAACGATGCCACTGGGGATCTAGACGCCAATCGGCCCGTTCCCTTCCGCCTGACTCCCAACATCTCAGAGTTTCTAACCACCATCGGTGTCTCTGGCCCTCTTACGGCCTCCATGATTGCTGTCGCCCGCTGCTTCGCCCAGCCCAACTTCAAGGTAATAATAATAAGTTCAATTTATACAGCGGCTTTCTCACACCCAAGGTCGCTTTAGAATTAGGGAAGGAAGGGGGGGGTCCACCAAAAGAGGGTCAGGATGTAATTCTAATGGCATAGCTACCACAGTCCCACCAAAAGGTGCACGACGATAAATCCCGCACAGCCACCACGACACCGCCGGGCAACATTGCTCGGAACACTGTGCCATGGATCCACAAAGCGAGCGCAGAACACGTCCCAAACCACCTGTACAGCCACTGCAACACAAGGCCTGGAGGGAACCGACGCACGAAACTGGGTCTGGAGCTACACCACAACCGGTGGACAAAACATTTAAACAAAAAAAGAAACATCAAACTATACAGACACAAAAAGAAAAACAAAAGGGAAGAAAAAAAGCTCTGGTTAGAAGCAGCAGCCAAAATGCACACGGCGTACTCTCAACCAGAAACTCGTTCCCTGCCAAACTCGTGTGTGTTTGTGTAAAATGTACACACACACACGACAAAATTAAGACACCACTTCGATTTTTTCTTAAATCCGCATCTGTATGTATGGCAGCCATTTCATTCCAGTGTGTGGAATTTGGGCGGAATGTTGTCAGTAGTTTATGGAATAAAGCAAAAAGGTTTATTTTCCTCAAACACGTACCTATGAATAGTAAAACCAGAGAAACTTATAATTTTGCAGTGCTAAGCAAAATTATTGCTCAATTTTTTTCCCCCCAGAGCGCTATATATAGAGGATATTACACAGTCATGTGAAGATATGAAGTGTGTGTTCAAGTGGTGAACATATTCACAAGTGAGCGAAGCAAACAAGCGAAAATATTTTCAACATGACAAGATAAACTTCATATCTTTGCACCACCATGTAATGTTCTGTATATTATATGGACACATCTACAAAAAAATGCACGTTAATCAAAAGAATTTTAATTTTGAACTGGTTTGCCATTTTGACAACGCGCGTCCAGTCAGTGTGAAAACACTGGGAGTGACGTCCTCAGAGTGAAATCTCGGAAATTATATATATATATATATATATATATATATATATATATATATATATATATATATATATACACACACACAGGACACTCCCCCCCCCCCCCCCCCCAAATGGAATAAAAACATGTATTCTATTCCCTTCTAGCAGGTTCCATTCATTTGGTTTGATAGCATGCAATATTGTTAGCATATCGCTTATCCTATGTGTATTACGTCACTCTACCCAATGGAGAATGAGTGTTGAATATGGTTTACGGTATTGCATGGTTGTCAAGACAACGTGACGTCACACATCAGAGTGCATGCAAATATTCAATGAGAGAGTTTTCTGCTACGCATGCACAGAAGCATTTCTTTGTTTGCCGGGAAAGAGAAAGAAGCGTTGAACACCTGAAAGGCTACCGAAACTTCATTA
This sequence comes from Neoarius graeffei, assembly GCF_027579695.1. NCBI lineage: Eukaryota > Metazoa > Chordata > Actinopteri > Siluriformes > Ariidae > Neoarius > Neoarius graeffei. The sequence continues at coordinate 42,962,421 of NC_083582.1, read as the reverse complement.
GATATTCTCAAGAGAAAAACATACCAACGGACCTTGAAAAACTGGAAAAGAGACGCATCAGAAATGTAAAACTTCCATGCTAGCGAGTGACTGAGACGATTTGTAAACCAACATGGCCGCCAGGTTTGCTTCATTAAGTACAGAAGATTTTGAGAGAATTTTGAAAGAGAAAGACGTGTTGAACACCCGAAAGGAATGTGTATGTATAATAATAACATTGGCTGGCTTTTTTCGTGGTATGTCAGATATATTCCATTCAGCTAGCATGATATTGAACGACTCTTCGAGTCGTTCAATATCATGCTAGCTGAATGGAATATATCTGTTATACCATGAAAAAAAGCCAGCCAATATTATTTGTCACTCAGATCCATGATTATATTTTGTATGAAAAATGCGAATTTTTCAACATGAGAAGATAAATTTAATAACTTCAAGCCAATATGTGATTTTCTTTTTATTATATAGACACATTCACAAACACGTACCCGAATTTATCAAAACAATTAATCAATTTCCTCACGAGTGATATGTAGAGATTTATGTCACGGTTTTGGTTCTCCATGTATGTATGTAAGCATGAATGAATGAATGAAATATAAGTAGTGCCTTTTAAAACAAACATTTGTTGAGCCTTCCTCAATCATCTTCGTTTATCCATTCCTTCAGGTGGATGGCATTCTGAAGGCGGTACTGAGAGACGAGATCATTGCCTGGCACAAAAAGACCCAAGAGGACACGTCAATGCCTCTGTCCCCTGCTGGACAACCGGAGAACATGGACAGCCAGCAGCTGGTGTCACTTGTCCAGAAGGCTGTGACGGCCATCATGACGCGCCTGCACAGCCTGGCTCAGTTTGAGGGTGGAGAGAGTAAAGTGAACACGCTGGTGGCAGCTGCTAACAGTCTGGACAACTTGTGTCGCATGGACCCAGCCTGGCACCCGTGGCTGTAGAAACTTTGACTCATTCCTATAGCTTTAAGTGAGAGGGAAGCGTCACTGTGAAGCATTGTTTGACTGTCTTGTGGCACTGGGTTTTACTAAACATGTGGGACTTTTTTTGGCAGACATGATGAAATTATTTGCAAACTGTAATTGGAAAAAAAAAATGAACGGTCATGAGAAGAGCTTTACTGTGATGATTGTGTTATTCCTGTCAATCGAGGGCGTCTGGCTAAGTGTTTCCCACAGCCATTAAAAGCTGCCCTGTAGTTAAGCTGATAAAGGCCGCTGTTCATCTGATGCGCTTAGCAACATCATTTGTTGCGACATCCATGGTTTTTAGCGTGAAGTTTCCAGCAAGCAGAACAGCCCTGTGAAAAAGTGGCTTTTGTGTTTTCTCAGCCAGGGACAGTATTAAAATTGTCCAAAAAGATTTAATTCCCCATGCTTTAAAAGTCTCAGGTCTACGCAAGTATAGTATTGTTTTTGTTCTGCCAGTAAGCCACATGTTGAATATTCACTTTCATTATAGTAATTGGTTTGTGACTTAGGACTCATAAATTAAGAACATTTGATTTTATGTGCATCGTGTGAATAGTCCCCGCTGTATTGTTTAATTTTTCTGTCTTTTTTTTTTTTTTTTTTTTGTAATCCTACTGTGATTATATTTGGCTGTTCCCAGTGTCTACAAACCCCAAATGATCACTTCTGCCATCTTCTCTGCTCTTCTGGAGAAATAAGTTATTCTAACACATCAGAGCACATTTGACCTGTTACCATTGAGAACTAAGCAATAGTGTTAAGACAATACCCACCCAAATGGACAAAACGTATACAATCCAGTGATACAGGCGCTACTGCAAGCGAAGTATGAAGCCGCCTTTTAGCCACTTTTAAGTTCTTGGTCCTCTTGAAGTGCTTGTCACTGATAATCCGAGAGTCAAGTTTGTACATGCCCCTGCATTTTCTAACGGTATGTACATTGTGCCAATCCAAGGACTGTTACTGTAAAATGTAAATAAGCATTTTGTTTTAATAAAATGCTCTTTTTAGAAAATTACTGATTTGGAATGCAGCTGCTACGACTGCGTCAGATGTGTGAGCCGAGATTGTGAATGATGTCTGGTAATTGTGGAGTTCGATGGACACGGTTACTAAGGCCAATTTGAGATTTGGTATTGAAACAAGTTTTAGAATTACCAGTACCTGTCTTGTAACTCTGCAAAAAAAAAAAGTTTAGAAATGACTTTGATTCTAAGCAAAAAGCCTCCTCTTAAGACCATCCATCCATTTTCTGGACCACTTATCCATCAGGGCTGGGGCTGAGCTGGAATCAATCCCAACAGACTTTGGGCGAAAGGCAGGGTACACCCTGGACAAGTCATCAATCTATCACAAGGCTGACAGAGAGATGAACGATCATTCACACCTGTGGTTAGTTTAGAGTAGCCAGCTGACCTAATCTGCATGTCTGTGGACTGTAGGAGGACACTCGCGCAGGTACGGAAAGAACATGCAAACTACACACAAAAAGGCCCCAGTCACTCACAAGGTTTGAACCCAGAACCTTCTTGCTGTGAGATGATGGTGCTAAGCACTGCACCACCGTGATCTCTCCATCAAAAAAAAAAAAGTGTATGTGGTAACATTATTGGCAAATCTCAAGTATTACTTTTTTTTTTTTAAATACAGGTGTAAAAATATAAGCTTGGACAAATGGGTAAGATCATTATGGGGAAAACCAATGGTCTTTCACCATGTATAAACAGCAGGCTTGTAATACTCGAGTCTGACTCGTGCCCTCATTTTCAGGACTTGTGCATTGTAGACGAGTGCTTGGATTTTTTCTTTATCTTTTGCAACATGCCATCATAATTGGGCATAAGAGATTTATACTTACATTAATTTTTATACTAATTTTGTGCAAGAGAATGCACATTCACCTGTTCATACGTCATGTTCAGGAACAAACTAACGTTAATGGCGCTAAAACGCCTTGAGGGAAGCCCCTAGGATTGTCCGCTTTACTTATACAGACTTCTCGTGCAGTGGGGAAAAAAACATCCTGCTGTGTGTTCCATATGTAGGAGAACTATTGAGGGGACGACCTCGAACTTCAATCGTCATTTTATAAGACTTGACCCAGAGAAGGAAGTGACGCGCTATGTTCATTGCTCTTGATGGCAGGGCTTGCTTGCTGAGCGATGAACTAGCTACAGTGGTGATTGAAAGTTTGTGAAGCCTTTAGAATTTTCTATATTTCTGCATAAATATGACCAAAAACATCAGATTTTCACATAAGTCCTAAAAGTAGATAAAGAGAACCCAGTTAAACAAATGAGACAAAAATATTATACTTGGTCATTTATTTATTGAGGAAAATGATCCAATATTACATATCTGTGAGTGGCAAAAGTATGTGAACCTTCGCTTTCAGTATCTAGTGTGACCCCCTTGTGCAGCAATAACTGCAACTAAACGTTTGCGGTAACTGTTGATCAGTCCTGCACACCGGCTTGGAGGAATTTTAGCCCATTCCTCCGTACAGAACAGCTTCAACTCTGGGATGTTGGTGGGTTTCCTCACATGAACTGCTCGCTTCAGGTCCTTCCACAACATTTCCATTGGATTAAGGTCAGGACTTTGACTTGGCCATTCCAAAACATTCACTTTATTCTTCTTTAACCATTCTTTGGTAGAACGACTTGTGTGCTTAGGGTCGTTGTCTTGCTGCATGACCCACCTTCTCTTGAGATTCAGTTCATGGACAGATGTCCTGACATTTTCCTTTAGAATTCACTGCTATAATTCAGAATTCATTGTTCCATCAATGATGGCAAGCCGTCCTGGCCCAGATGCAGCAAAACAGGCCCAAACCATGATACAGATGGGATAAGGTTCTTATGCTGGAATGCAGTGTCTTCCTTTCTCCAAACATAATGCTTCTCATTTAAACCAAAAAGTTCTATTTTGGTCTCATCCGTCCACAAAACATTTTTCCAATAGCCTTCTGGCTTGTCCGTGTGATCTTTAGCAAACTGCAGACAAGCACCAATGTTCTTTTTGGAGAGCAGTGGCTTTCTCCTTGCAACCCTGCCATGCACACCATTGTTGTTCAGTGTTCTCCTGATGGTGGACTCATGAACATTAACCAATGTGAGAGAGGCCTTCAGTTGCTTAGAAGTTACCCTGGGGTCCTTTGTGACCTCGCCGACTGTTACACACCTTGCTCTTGGAGTGATATTTGTTGGTTGACCACTCCTGGAGAGAGTAACAATGGTCTTGAATTTCCTCCATTTGTACACAATCTGTCTGACTGTGGATTGGTGGAGTCCAAAAAAAAAAGAAAGAGATGGTTTTATAACCTTTTCCAGCCTGATGGGCATCAACCATGCTTTTTCTGAGGTCCTCAGGAATCTTTGTTCGTGCCATGATACGTTTCCACAAACGTGTTGTGAAGATCAGACTTTGATAGATCCCTGTTCTTTAAATAAAACAGGGTGCCCGCTCACACCTGATTGTCATCCCATTGATTGAAAACACCTGACTCTAATTTCACCTTCAAATCAACTGCTAATCCTAGAGGTTCACATACTTTTGCCACTCACAGATATGTAATATTGGATCATGTTCCTCAATAAATAAATGACCAAGTATAATATTTTTGTCTCATTTGTTTAACTGGGTTCTCTTTATCTACTTTTAGGACTTGTGGGAAAATCTGATGTTTTAGGTCATATTTATGCAGAAATATAGACAATTCTAAAGGGTTCACAAACTTTCAAGCACCACTGTAGTGTTAACCCTTTCTCATGTTATTTGCCCTGTTAGGCGGGGCTTGCTGAGCAATGAACAAGCTTTTTATCTGTAGCCTATTAACTAAAATGGGGCAGTTGAGCAGTAATGTTGGACTAACACAGTAGTAGAGACCATTTTAAATAAAGGCAGCAACAGCCACTGTCAAATGGTGTGGTTGGAGTCTTGTTTTGGACTTGACTCAGATCAGTAGTGGACTCGACTTGAAATTTTCTTTAATGACTAGGATTTGAACACTGGGGACTCGAGACAGGACTTGGATTTGAGGTTTTGTGACTCGACTACAACGCTGATAAACACTGCACTTTGAGCTAATATTCATTGTTTAATTTCAACTCCAATATACTGTAGTAGACAGCTCAACTGACAGTAAATTTGTCAGTGTCCAAATATTTATCGATCTGATTGTCCATCCAGACTAAAACAGAAATAGCTGCAAGAACAGAATCTGTTTTGCAACAGCCATCTCAGTCTGTAGATATGAACTATATCGACAGTTGCTCACAGCATCACACTGCATCTCTCATTCATTTATAAATACATTTTGCTCATTTTCATGAAGTGCCAATGAGTCCCTAAGGCAAAACCTTTTGTTTAAAAATAGTCTATTACCCGTGACAAATATTACAGTGAAATCCTGCAGCAGCCCCTGCCCCAGTCAGTACTTTCGCTCACACAGACCCAATGCTTGTCCCTGACTGCAGCTGCCCTTGGCTACACAACATTTCTTGTGTAGTCTAGAATACAAACAAATTAGTGCTTGAAAAGTCCTTGAAAGTGCTCAAAGTACATTTTACATCTGTGTGAACTCTGTAACTGAACGAATATCCCCTGCATTGTGGGAGTAGATGGAGATCTAGAGTGAAGTGTGAATAAGCTTAAGCTGCCTCCAGTCTTAACTGCTCTCTCAGTATATCATCACAGTCTCTCCTTTCTGCCTTGCGCTAATCTGTCAACACCTACACATCCTTCAGAACTATAAACCTAAGCATCACTGTGGAAAGCCTAATCACCCTTCAAGTATCACCACACCCAAGTTCTTCCAACTCTAATCTTGATCAAGCAGCACAACCCAGTTTAATGGCTTCCCTGAATTAACGCTGCCTCCATCTCACTTTTTAGTGGGTGCTAAAGCACTAACATGTACAAGACTATAGCTACATCCACACGACAACAGCAACGAGATGTTATTAAAAAAAATATCGCGTCCAAATGGGCAACAATCAGTAAAATATCAGGTCCATATGGCAACGCAACGCTTGCTGAAAACAATGCAATACACATGCCACACCTCTAGGGGCGCTGTAAGACGGTCCCTTTGGAGACACCAGAACAATAGAAGAAGTAAGGACGCATGCGCATAAACTATTATGCGCGAGACTTCATATTAGCCACAAAGTCAGGAAAATCTGTTTGTAAAATTACATTATAATGACCAAATACAATGAAAAGTATTTTTCCAGTCTCACCTGTGAAAGGTAATCCCATGTGATCTCGTTTGGACGGCAAACCTGTTGGTACAGTTAAACGCAGCTAATCATTATTCTCCGCTTTGACCTTTCCAATATGGCGGCGAGGATGACGTATGATTCTACGCGGAAGGCGGCGTCTTTAATGGTCCGGAATAAATTGAATGCTACACGTTGATGGATTAATTTGTTGTTTCTCACCTGTGAAAGGTAATCCCATGTGATCTCGTTTGGACGGTAAACCTGTTGGTACAGTTAAACGCAGCACATGAATCTTTATTCTCCGCTTTGACCTATCCAATATGGCGGCGAGGATGACATATGATTCTACGCGGAAGGCGGCGTCTTTAATGGTCCGGAATAAATTGAATGCTACACGTTGATGGATTAATTTGTTGTTTCTCACCTGTGAAAGGTAATCCCATGTGATCTCGTTTGGACGGTAAACCTGTTGGTACAGTTAAACGCAGCACATGAATCTTTATTCTCCGCTTTGACCTATCCAGTATGGCGGCGAGGATGACATATGATTCTACGCGGAAGGCGGCGTCTTTAATGGTCCGGAATAAATTGAATGCTACACGTTGATGGATTAATTTGCTCCTCTACGCCCTTTTTGAGGAATGTATTGTCGGACTTAAACCAACATCTGAAGAGGTGAGATCGCTCCTTTTTTTCCCTATTTTTGCTGGCAGGATTGACTCTGCCCTAAGGGCAGAGTCTCTCTCTCTCGCGCTCTCTCTCTCTCTCTCTCTCACTTTGCACCATTACACAATAAATATTCACAGTGAAAATATTTTGTAAGCGCGTTTCATGAACCATGTTATAGGATTTGTTGACAACTCGCATCGAGTTCGTTACACTTCTACCCGGCGTGAAGCACTCACAGTCATGTGGTTGTGACGTCATCGTAAACAAATCCGTTCTACTCATCCAGACGACTTCACAACGGCAATGTTGCCAGATCTTTCCACTCTGGAACCCATTCTCAAAAAGATTGCGTTTTGGGCACCCAAAATGCCGGTGCCGTGTGGACGCCAGGCCTAAACGATAAGCAATTGTATCGGAGTCACCTGAATTCGTTGCCGTGTGGACAGGGCCTAAGACGGTCCCTTCGGAGACACCAGAACAGTAGAAGAAGTAAGGACGCATGCGCATAAACTATTATGCGCGAGACTTCATATTAGCCACAAAGTCAGAAAAATCTGTTCGTAAAATTACATTATAATGACCAAATACAATGAAAAGTATTTTTCCAGTCTCACCTGTGAAAGGTAATCCCATGTGATCTCGTTTGGACGGTAAACCTGTTGGTACAGTTAAATGCAGCACATGAATGAGGCATCTTTATTCTCCGCTTTGACCTTTCCAATATGGCGGCGAGGATGACGTATGATTCTACGCGGAAGGCAGCATCTTTTTTTTTTTTTTTAAGATTTTTTTTGGGCTTTTTGCACCTTTATTGGATAGGACAGTGTAGAGACAGGAAATGAGCGGGAGAGAGAGAGACGGGAAGGGATCGGGAAATGACCTCGGGCCGGAATCGAACCCGGGTCGCCCGCATTCATGGTATGGCGCCTTAACCACCTGAGCCACGACGCCCCCGGAAGGCAGTGTCTTTAATGATCCGGAATAAATTGAATGCTACACGTTGATGGATTAATTTGTTCTTCTACGCCCTTTTTGAGGAATGTATTGTAGGACTTAAACCAACATCTGAAGAGGTGAGATCGCTCCTTTTTTTCCCTATTTTTGCTGGCGGGATTGACTCTGCCGTGTGGACAGGGCCTATGGCTCTCCATATTGTCACGGCAGGGAAATCCACCAAACAATTGCACACAATCAGTTCAGAGCAACTTGTCAAGTGAAAATGCCAGCTTTCGCCTCCTGCATCTTATTTATAGCCACGCTTGCTTTTCTTCAAATGGTTGCCGGTGGATTCAGGACGGACAGGGGAAGGGCACGGGAGAGATACGACGGTTTGGATACCTCTCCTTGGCCTGTAGATGTCCAGACTGATAGAGGAAGGTGATGAGGAGGTTGATTGATGGAAGCCCTCAGGGAGAGTGGGCTCTGTGATTGGCACACATGCTGAGCACCAAAGGAAGAATCCTTCACTCTGTCTGAGATTCTGTCAAGAGCAAACACACCCTTCATGATATCATCTGTCTGCAGCCTACAATTACATCGAGGTGTTTTAATTCATTCTAATGAAAGAGTTTTTCATGGTGATGGGAAGTGATTTGGCGTAAAGGATTACAGGTCGAGTACTTAATGGGCTGAATTAAGTGCAGTTTTCAAGTATACGACATTTTTCTATAGGAAAGTCATGGTCCAACTGTGCTAAATTACTGAGAGGAGCACTTTGAATGCTGCCTATAAAAATTAGGCAACACTTTACTTGTTCATACTGCTACATTTTGTCAACATAAGTGATTCATGATGACTCTGTAACCACACCTATTTTCAGCATAGACTTACTTGCCACATGTTGGAGCAGCGCAATTGATAGTCATGCAGATACAGGTCAAACGCTTCAGTTCCTGTTCCGAAATGGGGAATATTGTGATAGCGGGGACTTTGACCATGGGCAGATTGTTGGTGCCAGATGGGCTGGTTTGAATATTTCAGAAACTGCTCATCTCCTGGGATCTCTAAAGTTTACGTGAAATGGTGAAAAAATTCAAAAAGCATCTAATGAGCAGCAGTTCTGCAGGCAGACATGCCTTGTTGGTGAGAGATCAGATTGGCCAGACTGGTTCAAGTCATGGATAACTGCACGAATGAGCAGGTGTACAGGTGCTCCTGTTAAAGGGGCCTGTGAGTGTATTTCATCAAGACGTATGATGTTTTGATATTCTGTTGTGATAACACCCGATTCAAGAGAAAGTTTTTGTTGGTCTAAGCTTATGTTCTGATACCAATGACTTTTAAGCCCTGTGTACTGTATAACATTCCCAACCTTTCTGTATAATTCTTATAATGAACATTTTGGCAGTGATATACAGTGCTGTGCAAAAATCTTAGGCACGTGTAAAGAAATGCTGTCGAACAAAAATGGCTTAAAAATAATTACATTAAATGTTTCAACATGGGAAAAAATACTACAAACAGCAGTAAGCCATAATAAATGAAACAAAGTCGATATTTGGTGTGAGACGAACCTTTGCTTTTAAAAAAAATAGTAGTCTCAGGTACAATGAGTGCAGTTTTATGCGGAAATGAGCTGTAGGTTTTACTGAGCATCTTACAGAACCCGCCACAGTTCTTCTGGACACTTTGTCACACTCGCTTCTTCATTTTGCACCAAAACCCAGCAGCCTTCATTATGTTTTCTTTTTTAATCTGAAAAGTGCACTCTTATGTACAACCCCGATTCCAAAAAACTTGGGACAAAGTACAAATTGTAAATAAAAACGGAATGCAATAATTTACAAATCTCAAAAACTGATATTGTATTCACAATAGAACATAGACAACATATCAAATGTTGAAAGTGAGACATTTTGAAATTTCATGACAGCAACACATCTCAAAAAAGTTGGGACGGGGCAATAAGAGGCTGGAAAAGTTAAAGGTACAAAAAAGGAACAGCTGGAGGACCAAATTGCAACTCATTAGGTCAATTGGCAATAGGTCATTAACATGACTGGGTATAAAAAGAGCATCTTGGAGTGGCAGCGGCTCTCAGAAGTAAAGATGGGAAGAGGATCACCAATCCCCCTAATTCTGCGCCGACAAATAGTGGAGCAATATCAGAAAGGAGTTCGACAGTGTAAAATTGCAAAGAGTTTGAACATGTCATCATCTACAGTGCATAATATCATCAAAAGATTCAGAGAATCTGGAAGAATCTCTGTGCGTAAGGGTCAAGGCCGGAAAACCATACTGGGTGCCCGTGATCTTCAGGCCCTTAGACGGCACTGCATCACATACAGGCATGCTTCTGTATTGGAAATCACAAAATGGGCTCAGGAATATTTCCAGAGAACGTTATCTGTGAACACAATTCACCATGCCATCCGCCGTTGCCAGCTAAAACTCTATAGTTCAAAGAAGAAGCCGTATCTAAACATGATCCAGAAGTGCAGACGTCTTCTCTGGGCCAAGGCTCATTTAAAATGGACTGTGGCAAAGTGGAAAACTGTTCTGTGGTCAGACGAATCAAAATTTGAAGTTCTTTATGGAAATCAGGGATGCTGTGTCATTCGGACTAAAGAGGAGAAGGACGACCCAAGTTGTTATCAGCGCTCAGTTCAGAAGCCTGCATCTCTGATGGTATGGGGTTGCATTAGTGCATGTGGCATGGGCAGCTTACACATCTGGAAAGACACCATCAATGCTGAAAGGTATATCCAGGTTCTAGAGCAACATATGCTCCCATCCAGACGACGTCTCTTTCAGGGAAGACCTTGCATTTTCCAACATGACAATGCCAAACCACATACTGCATCAATTACAGCATCATGGCTGCGTAGAAGAAGGGTCCGGGTACTGAACTGGCCAGCCTGCAGTCCAGATCTTTCACCCATAGAAAACATTTGGCGCATTATAAAACGGAAGATACGACAAAAAAAGACCTAAGACAGTTGAGCAACTAGAATCCTACATTAGACAAGAATGGGTTAACATTCCTATCCCTAAACTTGAGCAACTTGTCTCCTCAGTCCCCAGACGTTTACAGACTGTTGTAAAGAGAAAAGGGGATGTCTCACAGTGGGAAACATGGCCTTGTCCCAACTTTTTTGAGATGTGTTGTTGTCATGAAATTGAAAATCACCTAATTTTTCTCTTTAAATGATACATTTTCTCAGTTTAAACATTTGATATGTCATCTATGTTCTATTCTGAATAAAATATGGAATTTTGAAACTTCCACATCATTGCATTCCGTTTTTATTTACAATTTGTACTTTGTCCCAACTTTTTTGGAATCGGGGTTGTAATACGCTGCTCAGATACACACTTTTTTTCTGTACCATTTAATTTTGTACTGGAAAACAAATGTTTGGACTTTAAAATGTTTTTGTACTGATTTGATAATGTAGAAGTTATAAAATAGAAATCTATAACAAAGCTTGTACTGTATGAAAAAAATAGGGTACCTAAGACTTTTGCACAATACTTTGTGTGTGTGTATGTGTGTGTGTATGTGTGTATATATATATATATATATACACACACACACACACAGGGTGTTTAATTTTTTTTTAATATTATTTGAGATGTAAATATCCCAGAAACTACATAGTCTAGGCAAATGAAACTGAACAGGCTTAATGCTGAGCAATATAAGATTTATTCCTCAAAATTTGAATGAGAAATTCAAAGGTATGTGGATTCCATGAATGTTTTCACAAATTTTCAATATGCGCGCCGCCTGAGACACAGACACACATACAGCCTTCCTCTTTGAACTTTTTGTGCCATGTCCAAATCTGCATTGCAGTCGGTGCATTTTTAGAGAATTCTCTCATAAATGCACGCTGCAGTCTTGTTCGACTGTGTTCGAGTGTACTCTAACACACAAAACGCCTTTTCTTTTCCAGTGAATGGCATTTCTATACCTAAAAAGATAAAAACAAAAAACATGAAACATAAAATTTTGACCTGTTTCCACACATGCTGTTAAAATATGAGGTCAATTGAACGAGAATTGGCAAAGTTATCAGATTGTAAAACGATATCAAATTTTTTGAAACACCCTGTATAAAATTGGCAGTGTATTTTTCCTGGCTGTTAAATATTATAAATTGTATTATTCAGACACATTTGAGTTTTTAAAAATTTATAAATTGCAAGATTTTAAGAAAACATATTACCATACCAAGATTGAAATGTCAGTTATATCTTCTCTTCACCTTCACATCAATTACCACTATATTGAGGTTTATTATGTGACACGTCCATAATGTGACACTGAATTTTACATCAGTTTTATTTACGTTGTCATGATTGGCTTATGTAAATGTCACAAAGCTGTGAATACTTCCATAAACCAAAGAGTTGGAAAGCTTTAACAAACAAAGCAGGGTTTTTTTTATAGCAATAATCTACTGATAGGGTTGCTCAAGTCATCCTTATAATTTTTCAGCTGATGTGAGGTACAGTACATTTGATTTTTTACAAACAAATTATTCAAAAAATTGGGCATTGTTTAAAAGTGTACAATAATATTTGGCCGTTTTTATAGCCTGAGTGTTGTTGTTTTTTTAATAGACTTTGTGCCCATAGAAATCATTTTTCGACAATTTGTCAAAATGTGCCATAATAACGTACTGATTTTACACTACGGTCACAAAATCTCAGACCTCGCTTTGAGAACCATGGTATTCGAATAATTCTGTTTTTTTCTCCAAACAGATTGCAGTGTTGTTTGTTCCACTGATGAGCTGGTATCAAGTCAGCTAGATTTTTGACACGAACAGTGTGAACGCGTCGATGGAAAAGTTAACAGTGACCACACAAATATCAGGTTTTTCTCCTCCATCTTTCCTACAACAACAGTTCAGTTAGAGCACATCCTTCCTGACTCCAACCCATAACCTAAAGTACAGTGACCGCTGATGTTAACTCGTACAGGATGTGAGACAAACCACTGTCTTATTTATGAATCATACACATATACAGTACTGCCTGAAACTGTGAATCCACAACTCCACTGCAGCATGTCATTTACAAAGTGACACTTTGAGATGCGTCACATACTGAAAGTGTGCGAGGACGATCTGATTCAGTGTGTCTGTTTTGATATCAGAAATGGCTCACTCTTTTCTCCACTCAACCATTTGCTGCAATATGTTTGCTGTGGTTGGATCACTGGAGAAGCACAGACAGGCACAGAACATATGCATATGGGTCGGCATGAAGGAAACATATTTGGCTTTCTGGATTTACATTTGCTGTCATTTACATTTTCTTCTGTGATGTTAAGCATGCATTGAGCTCCAAGATAATTTTATCAGGAAATTATTATTATTATTATTGGGTGGCACAGTGGTACAGATGGAAATGTTACCACCTCACAGCTCCAACGTCCCTAGTTCAGTCTTGAACTCAGCTTTCCTGACTCTGCAGAATTTCTGTACATGGTCTCCCTATGCTCATGTGGGTTTCGTCTTCAGTTTCGTCCCACCACCAAAAAACATTCCAGTATGTGGCTCTTTAAAGCAGATAGGCAGAACCTTTATGTTTAAATAAATTTCTGAGTGGATAGTATCTCCATCCTTGACTCTTGTATGCTGCATAAATAGGAATTTAAAAAATATATTTTTGAGAGTTAAAATCGACCACAAAGTTGGCGTTCAAGCTGCCCCGCTGAGCCAGCCAGCCCTGAGTGCGTGATGTCACAGCGGGAACCGGTTTTAAGGCCGAGGCCTTTGACAGCTATAGACCAAAGTCATATAAATAAAAATTTATGGTGAAAGTAAGAAATAGCGTTACCGACTTGCTCAACTAAGATTGATTTGACTTCATTGATTGTCTCATTAAAACAGGATAGGTGTTATAACTTATGCAACACACATGTACATGCATGCATTTTCACTGATAAAACGTAAAAGGCTAATTAAATAATCAGATGAACTGAGCCAATCACATTCGGAAGCAAATTAAATAATCTTATACCGGCAACTTAAACACACAATACAAGTTACATGTATTAATCTAAATGCAGGTAAACAACGTGCTGTTTTTGTTGTTTATCCAAATGAGAGTCGCAGCTTACCCGTCTGTGTTCTCGCTTCTTTTTTTTTTAGATTTTTTTTGGGGGGCTTTTTTCACCTTTATTGGATAAGACAGTGTAGAGACAGGACAGGAAATGAGTGGGAGAGAGAGACGGGGAGGGATCGGAAAATGACCTTGGGTCGGAATCGAACCCGGGTCCCCGGATTTATGGTATGGCGCCTGAGCCACGACGCCCCCCGTGTTTTTGCTTGAAGGCCGATCTTGTGGCCGATTGTTTTGAAACAATCTGACTTTCAGTTCTCCGTTCAGTTCTCCGTTCATTCGCTTCTCCCATGTAAGGGCGAGATGGCAGCAGTATCCAATTTAGAAATCAGGTGGCTGCTCCACTCATTCTCTCCATACTGTATATTCCGCCATTACTGCTCGGCTCAGGCAATTACTAAAACCCGGGACAGGATGGGATGTCACCGGTTTTAGCAACAACTGTGGGGAGGTCACTGCCCGAGCGATATGTCCCATCCTGTTCCGTCCCAGGTTTTAGCAACAACCCTTGGCTCACGCTCCAGGAGGACTGGTGCAACTGAACTCACTTAAAAAAAAAATAAAATAAAATAGTTTGCTTTTCTTATTTTATTTTTCTTTAATTGTTGGGACTGCACCCTCTTTCAATATGGGCTTATAGCCAACACTCCTCAACAGATCAGAGATCTCGTACGAGTCTTCAGTAAAATGTGCAGAGCAGAGGAGAGACCACTTCGTAGGTGCCCAGTGTGTCCATGAACTTCTCGCAAAACGCATCCAAATCTTTGCAGTTTGAACATTCTTGGGCCATGAATGCAACATAAATCCACCTTCTGTTGTGTTGCTGCACCCACCAGCAACATATCTACATGGCATGGCGATAAATTAGCTCAAAATGGAGGCTCGGAGTTGCAGTCAGCTCTGTGTTTTAGTATAGCGGAAATGGCGATGAGACCGATAGACTTCCTGCAGTGACGTTACGGACGTCAAGGTCATTCACTGAGACCGCTACCTATATGAATCACTTTAATTGTAAAATTTACTATATTAGATTTATTGTTGACGCTTAAAACTATTCCTGTGCCATTCTTGAGGTCTCAAGGCGTTTATAAACGAAAGTGAGGCCATGGTTCTGTGTATACGCTTTCACATGTCTGCCTTTATTGATTGAATTGTTTTGAAGTCAGTCTCATACCAAAGCCCCTTAAACTATTTTTATAAATTGATAAACATTGAGAAGTGTCTAAAACACTGTAGAGAATGCTGCAGTGGTAACCCTGTGGTTTATTTTTTATGTTGAGATAGAAGATGGAAGAAAACCTGCTTTGCATTTCAGGGCTGGATTAATGAGATGTACACATGATCCAGAAACATACCACCCATCTCTGATGCACTCTGTGTATGTGACACTGGAGGGGCCATGTATTCGGTTGGACTATCCCAGCTGCAACATCCCCTGGTGGGCCACCTTCAATGGGCCGTTTTATGATCAAAGCTTCACCCACTCTCGTAGGTTTCACCTGGATGGCAGTAAGGTCTGTGCTCCACATATTATAACATCCTTCTGAACTCAAGACCACGACAGCATTGTTTCCTGTTGTGTCACTTGTTTGATTGCATATCCTTCTGACTGAACAATACACAAGAACATGAAAGTTGTTATTTTGCCAATAGGTGTTCCTGTTGCCTCCATCCCTGGCACGGAAGAGAGTGTGGAACAGGAAGTATCCCATATGCATCAGTGTTGCAAGGGCAGAGGACCTAACAGAGGAGGTTGATGATCAACAGGACCCACATTTCAATGAGAAATCAGCACTCTCTCCATCTAAAACCAATCATAATATCACACTCTACCTCTTTGCCAGAACAGGAAGGGAGAAAGAGGAGTGGTTCCATCACCTTTGCACAGCATCCATGTACAGAAACGAGGGCCAGCATGAATCTGGTAAGGGCTGCAGTGTCTGTGATTCTGCAGTGATAATATCAGTGTCCTGGCTTAGGACTCAGTTATTCGTTTTATTATTCTAGTATTCTTATTATGCTAGTATGAATTGTTCAGTAGCTTTACTGAAACTAAGAGGAAAAGCAATGTACATTTTAAAAAGTTCCTATGTGTAAGAATTTAAGTTTAAAACATTAAAAACTTAACAACAATTATCAACAGAATGTGAAGAAATATCAGCTTTGGCATTATGTCAGACATCTATGTATTATGCTGCAGAGAGATCTCCTGAAGTTAACATGCTAACCAGCTAGCCTCGAGACAAGACCCACTGTCCGTCTCATAATACCACTTTGTACCTGAAGAGGTGATAGTGAGTCACTGTAGCATCCCAATCTGATCGCTGTTGAAAGAGAAGTTGTGCACATGATGTCATCACACACAAAAAAACAAGCGGGATCCAGGTATTGAAACATGGATTTGCATTTATTTTTAGAGAAGGGAAAAGAGATAGTTAAGGCACCGAACCTGAAGAAACTCAATCGCAGTTCCAAGCAATGGTATTTGAACAAACAGTGGATTAAAGACCCTGACCTCATTTTTGTACTGAGTGCATACACTTTGAGTTTAAAAGTTACAAATCATGTAACTCATGAACAGTTTCGCAGTGGCTGTGTGGAAGATGTACTAATGCTTATTCACAAGCCGACTTAGCAATTTGCAAAAACACGTGTCACGGATATAAAGGCCATTGTTTTATTTGCTGTGATTTAAAAACCAGATCAACAATTTTGGTCTGTACAAATCCTGTACGCATGTTACTAGCATCATTACAATGTGTTTCATATCTATGCAATGACGAGTTCATGAGTAATTCAAACAAGGTGTGTGTGGAGATGGAGGCAGCGCTGTATGCAGGTAGTCACTATGATTCAATTTGATAAATTCCAAATAACTTTTCTCGCATAGACAAGCAACTAGTATTGTTGGAAAGGTCACAAGTCACTGTCACTTCATGAGATATACGCTACATCTCACTGCACTATTGATGTTTTCTTTATAAAACTGAACTAAGCAAGCTATAATATAAACTCTAGCCTAACGGCACACATGAAGATTATAAGATAGCAGTGTTACCTTGTCTGGCTCTCAGAGTGGAGAGTATGGTCCAATTTTGTGCATCAGAACCAAGAAGTTGGGTAGTTGGTCTTGTCATCACTTTTTTCAAATGACTCCTGGCTTAGTGCCGTGTCCAGTACCTTAGATCTGAGCTCATTCAGCTCACTGTTCAGCCTCTTGAGCTCCTCTTTCATACAAACAACATTCTCGCATGTAAGATCTGTCTGGCATGCTGCAATGTGTCCTGCACTATCAGGCTCCTCCTGGATTCCTTGTGGTTCTGGCTTCTCGAGTTTCATTCATTTATGAAACTCAAGCAAGGCCTCAGCAGCCTCAGCGCGTTTGCACTTTTCTTCTCAGGATTTTGCTCGTTCTTCGCTCTCTTTACTCTCCTTTGATTGCTTTTTCACTTTATCATATCCTTAGTTCAGTGTAGGAGTCCAATCTCCATCATCATCCTTGTAAATACTGCTCGGACATCCTAATAAATAAAGTGAAAACATACACTACCGTTCAAAAGTTTGGGGTCACTTTGAAATGTCCTTATTTTTGAAAGAAAAGCACTGTTCTTTTCAATGAAGATCACTTTAAACTAATCAGAAATACACTCTATACATTGCTAATGTGGTAAATGACTATTCTAGCTGCAAATGTCTGGTTTTTGGTGCAATATCTCCATAGGTGTATAGAGGCCCATTTCCAGCAACTCTCACTCCAGTGTTCTAATGGTACAATGTGTTTGCTCATTGCCTCAGAAGGCTAATGGATGATTAGAAAACCCTTGTACAATCATGTTAGCACAGCTGAAAACAGTTGAGCTCTTTAGAGAAGCTATAAAACTCACCTTCCTTTGAGCAGATTGATGTTTCTGGAGCATCACATTTGTGGGGTCGATTAAATGCTCAAAATGGCCAGAAAAATGTCTTGACTATATTTTCTATTCATTTTACAACTTATGGTGGTAAATAAAAGTGTGACTTTTCATGGAAAACACAAAATTGTCTTGGTGACCCCAAACTTTTGAACGGTAGTGTACGCTTTAGTTTACAATATGGCAACCACGATCAAACGGTAAACAAAAACACATCTGATGACTTAAAGGTCTCCTGAACTTCAAAACATCACAAAATAACGGAAAATGGCGAGAAAAGTGATTTGCGAATCCAAATGAAATAAATCTGAGGAATTTACAAACCTTTCACGAAGCGATCACTGCAAACTCACGTGTTCTTCGACTTGGCTCCCTTTGATCGCAGTGAAAGGTTCAAGAGCCACCTTTCTTGTTGTCTTTTGCTCTTTCACCCTTTTTTATCACTTCACGGGGAAGCCAGAAGAAACTTTTATCAGTTTCACGGTTTGTTCAATTCAAACATCAGAAAACAACACAAGCGTAGGGCATTTTAATGACTAGTGAGATGTCCCAGTGATAGTAATGCTTTGTGACAGTGAGTTTAGCTGACCACCACTTAATGTCTTGCATATCTAATAAGGCGGATGTGACGTCGCATGCAGCCCAAGAATTCTCGCCCTCCTGTTAGTTAATAGTTGGCTTTTGTTAATAACTGATGACTGTAAAGTTAGATTGTATGAATCCGGTAATGCATCGACTAAAAATAGCTTAACACTATGTTCAGTGAGTGATAATTCTATGAGTGTGGTGGTGGGTTTGGGGGAAGGGGGTGAAGGAACTGCGCATTTCCTTGTTTCTTACAATAAGGGTGGACACCCCAACTTTCTGGTGATATACTGCCCCCTATTTGTTTGGAATGTGGAGTATGAATTTGCCAGGTGGCCAGATTCTTACACATAGGGATTATAGATGTCTTATTGACCAAAGGGACTTCATGTGATAAAAGAAAATTCTTGTGTTAAATATACAGGCATGCAGTGTCAATGATTAGCTATTTTGTTCAAATGCCTATATAACTGTGCTCATACAATCCTGTTAATCATCTCAGTAATTTTTCTCCCCATATAGATGTGCCTGTATTGCAAGAGGCAAAATCCTCTAGTTCAGTGCAGGTCACTGGCAGCATTGAGAATATCTCATCGATGTCTGCTTATGACTACACCACCTACATGACTGATCTCATCTCTTCAGGCCAGGGCAAATCTTCACCATGCTTCTGCCATGACAGCAAAAAAGGCACTCCTACAGAAAACGATCAGGTCTGCAAAAATAAATCCTGTCCAATTCCTCTTAAAGTTGACCTACTGCAGTTGAATACAATTAAGAAACGATTATGTATATACAGCCAAAGAAATCAGTAGTGAATATGGGCATTGATAATATGCATCATCCATCCATCCATCCATCCATCCAAACATTATCTATACTGCTTATCTGTCAGGGTTGCAGGGGAAGCTGAAGCCAATATCAGCTCACTTCGGGTGAGAGGCAGGGTGCACTCTGGCCAGGTCGCCAGTCCATCTCAGGGCTATACAGCATTAATTGTATATTATTATTATTATTATTATTATTATTATTGTTATTATTATTATTATTAGTAGTAGTAGTAGTATGATCTGGCAACTTGTCCAGGGTGTACCCCACCTCTCGCCCATAGTCAGTTGGGATAGGCTCCAGCTTGCCTGCGACCCTGTAGAACAGGATAAGCGGCTAGAGATAATGGATGGATGGATGGATGGATGGATAGTAGTAGTAGTACCCTTTCTAAAAGGAAGAAGAAGAAACCACTGATATACACTTTTAGAGGATCTTGAACCTAGTTCTAGAAAATCTTAGGTTTATCTTTTTGGAGAAAGCCTCCAAGACAATGCTATCTATTTAAAGAACTCTTAAGGAACTCCTTTTTCTAAATGCGTTCTGTGGAAATACATTGACGTCAGAAAAATTCTTCTGAGACTGCTGGCAAAAATGTTTTTATCATACTTCCATGATATCACTGTTGAGGAAAACACATATAACACAGAAATGTAAAGATAGTGCTTTGACATTGTCAGTGTCCTTGATAGTAAATTCAAATCCCAAAAAGACAAAAGTACATGAATACTTTAGAATGATACTGTGCTCTATTATAAGTAAATATACTTTACATTTGTGGTTTGAAATTATCTTAAAGATGATTCTTTCCTGTATGTTACGTAGCTTAGTTTTATATGGACGATGCTTACTTACTGTTCCATATAGTTGCATCAGAGGGTAATGATGTTATCGTTACTTTCACATTAACTGAGAGAAGCGGAGGAATGAATGTGGGCATGGACTACTTCATTTTCACCCTGATTATAAACTATGTCTTCGGGTTGTGAGCCCCCCCCCCCCCCCCCCCCCCCCCCCCCCCACACACACACACACACACACACACACACTGTGAGGAACTGGGAGAATTTTCTGGCCTGCTGGTTTCCCTCATTACAGTGTCTTTGGTTGCTTGTCAGACACACCTCCCACATCCTAAATCAATTAACCACTCTCCTCTCCAAGCGTCCTGATCTTTTAGCAGGCAGAGAAGGGAGAGCCGGTGTGTATCTGACAGGATGACTCTCCCCAGCCCCCCTCCCAATGCCCTGATTTAATTTGTTTGGTAATATGAGGATTGGCACGTTCAGCCCAGGTTCAGTCCAAAGTGAAATTGGACAAGGGCATTGGAGCTTCACCATGTAAAACTGTCTCACCTTGACAGCTGGCTGATTGGGCTGAGGATTGCCTAAGAAGAGCACCTGAACGGAGTGCACACACCAATTCATTTAGGTGCGTGCCAGGGGGATTCAAGTCTGAAGACAGTGTTATGAAGATAGAGGTAAGTGGGCAAATCCATAGTGTGTAGATGAGAATGCAAGCACAAGTTGTGAAATCTTGGAACAATTTGGCCTCTAGGCTGCAAACTTTTTTCTAAAACTTTACACTATCATAACATTTCAGGCATCACTGTTTATAACATATGGATTTAATAGTTTAGATATTTTTGGCCCCCCACTCAGAACTATAATTTATACTTTTCTTCAGTAAAAATCTAGAAATGCTGGTACAGCAGGCAGGGTAGATAATTGGGTTACTTGTGGCTTGTGTTACTAAACCCCGCTGGCTTTATTCCAGCTTGTCAAGACCGAGATCTCTCATCATAGATCTTAATGCCTCAACTGACAATGACACATTTATCTGTAAACTTATAGAAAGAGTTTTTTTTTTTGCTGAGTGTTCTGTTTTATAAGATAAACTATCCAAAAAGTTGCATAGTGGATGAGCTCAGTAATATGAGTTATCTTCTTATGCAGCTTTATAGTTATTTGTATCACTTCCTAATTCACCCTGGCTGGTTCTCTTCTATTATATGACAATGTTTCCTCCCTGATAATGCAGGGTTTCTTCAATAGAAACACCATTCTGGGCAGTGTAAAGCTGTGGAACTCTTGGACTGAAGTCTAAAGCTCAACTTAGTGAATTTAGTTGGTGATTCATGGATTTCTCTTCACCATACTCTTTTCAGGGCATTACGGTGGTGCATTGTTGCCGCCTCACAGCTTCAGGGTTCTGGGTTCAATCCTGAACTCAGGTTCTATCTGTGTGAGGGTTTCCATGTTCTGCCTGTGTCTGAGTGGGTTCACTCTTGGTTCTTCAGTTTCTTCCCACTGTACAAAAAAGAAAAAAAAATGGAGGTAGGTGGATTGGCTGTTAAAATGGCCCAAAGTGGGGATGAGTGTGTAGACCTGTGTGTGCATGGTGCCCTGTGATGAACTGGCATCCCATCTGGGGTGAATTTTCCTGCCAGTGTTTCCGTGATAGGCTCCAGATCCACCACAAGCCTTACCAGGAAAAGGAGACACTAAAAGTGAATGAATGAATGAATAAATAATCTTTTCAGTAGTCTTTCCACACTTATTCCTCCAGAATTGCCCAACTTCATTTTCTTAATATAACATTTGAACACCCTGAGCTCTCATCATCATATCAGCACAGTGCCTTGCAAAAGTATTCATCCCCCTTGGTGTTTGTCCTGTTTTGTCACATTACAAGCTGGAATTAAAATGGATTTTTGGAGGGTTAGCACCATTTGATTTACTCAACATGCCTACAACTTTAAAGGTGCACATTGTTTTTTATTTATTGTGACAGAAACAATAATTAAGATGAAAAAATAGAAATCTGGAGTGTGCGTAAGTATTCACTCCCTTTCATATGAAACCCCTAAATAAGAGCTGGTCCAACCAATTCACTTCATAAGTCACATAATTAGTTGATTAAGATCCACCTGTGTGCAATCAAAGTGTCACGTGATCTGTCACATGCTGTCTGTATAAATCAACCTGTTCTGGAAGGACCCTGACTCTGCAACACAACTAAGCAAGCAACATGGAAACCAAGGAGCCTCCAAACAGGTCAGAGACAAAGTTGTGGAGAAGTATAGATCAGGGTTGGGTTATAAAAAATATCCCAAACTTTGAATATCCCAGGGAGCACCATTAAATCCATTATAGCAAAATGGAAAGAATATGGCACCACTACAAACCTGACAAGAGAAGGCCCCGCCCACCAAAACTTACAGAGCGGGCAAGGAGGGCATTAATCAGAGATACAACAAAGACACCAACGATAATGCTGACAGAGCTGCAAAGATCCACAGCGGAGATGGGAGTATCTGTCCATAGGACCACTTTAAGCTGTACACTCCACAGAGTGGGGCTTTATGGAAGAGTGGCCAGAAAAGTCATTGCTTAAAAAAAAAAAAAATCACATTTGGAGTTTGCCCAACTGCATGTGGCAGACTCCCCAAACACATGGAAGAAGATTCTCTGGTCAAATGAGACAAAAATTGAACTTTTTGGCCATCATGGTAAATGCCATATGTGGCGCAAACCCAACACCCTGAGAACACCATCCCTACAGTGAAGCATGGTAATGGCAGTATCATGCTGTGGGGATGTTTTTTTTTATCTGCAGGGACAGGAAAGCTGGTCAGGACTGAAGGAAAGATGGATAGCACTAAATACAGGGCAATTCTGGAGGAAAACCTGTTTGAGTCAGCCAGAGGTTTGAGACTGGGATGAAGGTTCACATTCCAGCAGGACAATGACCCTAAACATACTGCTAAAGCTACACTGGAGTGGTTTAAAGGGAAACATTTAAATGTCTTGGAATGGCCTCGTCAAAGCCCAGACCTCAATCCAATTGAGAATCTGTGGCTTAACTTGAAGAATGCTGTACACCAAGGCAACCCATCTAACTTGAAGGAGTTGGAGCAGTTTTGTCTTGAGGAATGGGCAAAAATCCCAGTGGCTAGATGTGCAAAGCTAATAGAGACATACCCCAAGAGACCTGCAGCTGTAATTGTAGCAAAAGTTGGCTCTATAAAATATTGACTTGGGGGGGGATACTTATGCACGCTCCAGATTTCTGTTTTTTCATCTTAATTATTGTTTGTATCACAATAAAAAAATGTGCATCTATAAAGTGGTAGGCATGTTGTGTAAATCAAATGGTGCTCCCCCCCCCCCAAAAAAAAAAAAAAAAAAAAATCCATTTTAATTCTAGCTTGTATTGCAACAAAACAGGACAAACACCAAGGGGGATGAATACTTTTGCAAGGCATTGTATATGTTGGCCTAGGTGTGTCTTTTCTTCTTTGCCCTCAGCTATCTTATTGTTATATTTTGAGCTGATCAGTGACCTGTGTTGCTCACAGTAACTTGCATAATTGTATCATAGGTATTATAGATTAGCACCATGTTCTAACCAACTGTGTTAACCATCCTCAGTTATTATAGGTATTATAGATCAGCCCTGCGATGACCTGGCGACTTGTCCAGGGTGTACCCCGCCTCTCGCCCATAGTCAGCTGGGATAAGCTCCAGCTTGCCTGCGACCCTGTAGAACAGGATAAGCGGCTACAGATAATGGATGGGTGGATGGATGGATGGTATTATAGATGTTGTTATGTGCTACTGGAATAGTCACAAGCATGCCAGATTATGTCTGTGCCACCCAAAGCTGCAGCTAGCATACCTATATATGTGGGTAAAAACTTTTTTTTAAACCCAAATTCCATTTTGGTTTCATTTTCAGAAATACAGTTTTGTGCTATTTACATATGATCCAAATTTGCCATTGTCAAACATTGGACTTTTTGCTGCTGGACAAATTGGGTAATATTCTACATTAGGCTTTTAGGTAATTAAATAAACTGATTTATGTACAATATATCACACTCTTATTAATTGCTTACAAGAACATATAATGATTGCCACCTTGGATTTAGTCAGTACTGCACAACAGTGGAATAAAAAACAACACCATTAATG
The DNA here is from genome assembly GCF_027579695.1 of Neoarius graeffei. Taxonomy (NCBI): domain Eukaryota; kingdom Metazoa; phylum Chordata; class Actinopteri; order Siluriformes; family Ariidae; genus Neoarius; species Neoarius graeffei. The sequence continues at coordinate 42,938,166 of NC_083582.1, read as the reverse complement.
TTTAGTACATTTATACTGGTTTAACACGAGGCAGCAATATGCATACATCCCAGGACCGGGTTTGGACTTATTTATTTATGTACTTTTCAGGCTTGGCTATAGACAGACCTAAATAAATGATTATGCTATTGCTGTATACTTCTAATATTCTTGAAAGCTAGCTCTCAAGGATCATAATCATATCTGCCAAATATTAGCAATTAAATATTACTTCAACATCATGCTGTTCGTATTTCTACTATTTTGCACTTATTCCTGTTTAGTTGGTGGAAACCTTTTTTCTAGAATTTACATTGCTGTCTGCTCCTTTAACAACTCTGTGCTCAGATTGGATTATATCTCACTTGGTAGGATTTGAATAAAGAAGAAATGTAAATGTACTTTTGAACATCTGTTTCAACGTCCGTGTCCATCGTTCTCGTATGAAAGCCTTTCTTAACGCGCTTTTCTCCCATAGAATAAGCTGCACTGTATGAGAGCTGCTGTTGTGGCAGGACACACTGAGCATCTTAAGTCCAGCTCATTTCCACCTCCAGTGGAGGGAGACGGCTTCTTTGGCCCTCAGGAGAGAGAACTGATTGTGGCCAATCACACCTCATGGCAGATGGAGGTGAGGTGGTGGAGGCCAGTCAGTACCTGGGAGTACCTCAAAATAATGGGCCATGATTTTTTTCTCAGTTTGATAGAAAGTGCTGGAGTTAATGTGTTAATGCTTTGTCTTTTGCTAGTATTGTTCAATTCTTCTCATTTAGCATATTTCTGTCATAAGGCCATTAGTGTTCAGGTAATAAACTTGGTAATCTGAATGATCAGACACACAGAGCGGTCTGTTTTTGCTGAAATTAGAGGCAGCTTTACTACAGGTTCAAGGAAGGTCATATCACAGTCAGTAAAATCTCCAGCTCACCAGACTGCTTCAGCGTATTATACTGTCACCTGAGAAAAAAATGCTTTGAACTTAATTTGATTTTGTGTTTGTGATAGAAAATATCAGCATGCTCATAGTACGGGGTGCTATTTTTTCCTGCCACCGCCCCCCACTGAGACTTCGTTAGCCGTAATAATTGAATAGTTCATATAGTAATGCAGCTGTCCCACAAGGATTCGTTTAATATAATTCTCATTTCAGTACTCAAGCAGCTACTGCAGATTTTCATACAGCATTTTCAGGTTTAGCATAAAAATACAAAGATCCATATTTGTAGGAATGTCATAAATTGTTCTTTTTTTTAATACGGTACCTTATGTATGCACCATACTGTATGCCAAAATAATGGGCAATGTGGAATTCAATCCAAGGCTTGTATAGTTTCAATTTGTCTCCAGTTAGCTTTGCATTTGGCAGATGTGCCCTGTCAAAATGTTTTATGCCATAATTCATACTGAAATAGTATAAGAACAGTAATATGCATCTTATATAAACACTATGTAGCCAAAAGTAAAAGTTGAAGATCTTGGAATGTGATCATACATGGAAACTTGTCTGAGATCCCAGTCAGACTGATGCTGTCCAGCTGTTGTTACTGTACTTATGTGTTGCTTTCTGATTAGCTATTTGTTCATTGACTGTATAATTGTGCCATATGTCAAAAGTCCTTGATATATGGAATAACCAAATTTACCATTTGGACCCATTTGCCAGTAGCCATCATTGATTCATTGGCTCCTCATTTGACAATATTGGAAGGAAGTGAGCATGAAATTTTGGGGGGTCTTTCCAATTAGCATATTCATCGAACAGGGATTTGTTGATGAGAGTAATAATGTGGCCCTTTTTGTCCCCTTTTAAGCTCTCTAATGACACTGGGCTTTGTTTACGAAATGAATGTACGAGAGAAAACTGGGCGTACGGTCATTTCCACACCAAGCTCAGCATTCAGCAATGTGGCCATGAGCGAATGTTGACTATGATCAAATCTCACATTAAGTCTCACATTGTGTACGCACGGTGGTGTAGTGGTTAGCGCTGTCGCCTCACAGCAAGAAAGTCCTGGGTTCGAGCCCCGGGGCTGGCGAGGGCCTTTCTGTGTGGAGTTTGCATGTTCTCCCCGTGTCCGCGTGGGTTTCCTCCGGGTGCTCCGGTTTCCCCCACAGTCCAAAGACATGCAGGTTAGGTTAACTGGTGACTCTAAATTGACCGTAGGTGTGAGTGTGAATGGTTGTCTGTGTCTATGTGTCAGCCCCGTGATGACCTGGCGACTTGTCCAGGGTGTACCCCGCCTTTCGCCCATAGTCAGCTGGGATAGGCTCCAGCTTGCCTGCGACCCTGTAGAAGGATAAAGTGGCTAGAGATAATGAGATGAGATGAGATTGTGTACGCAAGTTTTCAAGTTAGCACATACATGCAGTGCAGTACAGTACAGTACACTCTGGCTGAGTGGAGAAATGTTATTAGACCAAATATTCTAACTGAAATATAATCACATGCAGCCACATATTAACCGCTTAAAAATATGTAGTGTATGGCAAAATATTATATTTTGTTAATGCCTACATTGACTCTGTCTTATATCCCTAACATAGGCTAAATAGATATTTTCAAATTGTTTGCAGTTAACAGGATCAACAGTTGTTGTTTTTTTTGACACAAAAGTCAAAGTCCCTTCCCACGCCATGTGGCACATAGGGCGGTGCCAATCTCCATTTCTGTAGCCCTCAGCCTCTTGCCTATTACATAGCTAGGGTTACAGTGGGGGGCTAGTCCTCTGGTAACTGTGAGAGTTTGACTCCCCACTTGCATCTGTATTGCAGCGTGCCTTGCCAGACAGTAGTAGGTACCATTTTTATGATGGTCTTTGGTATGACCCGACCGTGAGTAGAACTCGTGATCTCCCGATCGAGAGGTGGACATGCTAACCACTGGGCCAACTTGCGGTTTGACAAAAGTTTACTTTCTATTTCATTTTGAGATGGGTTACTTGCTAAGCTAGGCTACTGGTGACATTATTACAAATAAAATAAAAGGATTAAAAGCAATGGGGACGGCACGGTGGTGTAGTGGTTAGCGCTGTCGCCTTACAGCAAGAAGGTCCAAGTTCGAGCCCCGTGGCCGGCGAGGGCCTTTCTGTGCGGAGTTTGCATGTTCTCCCCGTGTCTGCGTGGGTTTCCTCTGGGTGCTCCGGTTTTCCCCACAGTCCAAAGACATGCAGGTTAGGTTAACTGGTGACTCTAAATTGACCGTAGGTGTGAGTGTGAATGGTTGTCTGTGTCTATATGTTGGCCCTGTGATGACCTGGCGACTTGTCCAGGGTGTACCCTGCCTTTCACCCGTAGTCAGCTGGGATAGGCTCCAGCTTGCCTGCGACCCTGTAGAACAGGATAAAGTGGCTAGAGATAATGAGATGAGATGAAAAAGCAATGGGTAAGGATAACTATTTTGCAATGTGATAGGTTAGATGCTTATTCAGTCACCTACTTAAATAAGATAAGAGCTTTGCTCATCATCAAATCTCAGCAATGGCACATCTGGCTCTCTAAGAAGATCTTTACATGTTTGTAAGATGCAACAGGATTTTTCAGGAGCACAGGGATTTATTTATTTATTTGGAGAGTGACAAGTGGCTATTCGCTTTCGTCTCCCAAGCAGGGGTGTGTCTAGGATTGGGCTATTGGGTGGAATTCCTGGATATTTTTTCTATCTCCCTGAACCTGTCCTCTGGGCCTTAGGTTACATTTCCTTTTGAAGGTTTTGATGAGTTTGATGATTTGGGTGTTTGAATCTGATCCTTGGCAGTTCCTTGGCCCTTCCCCCTACCATTCTCTCGACCTCTACAAGGATACTGCTCAACTATCTCATTTTGATTCTCATCAAATGCACATATACACACTCTCACCCCGACTATATTCCCTGATCTTTCCAGTTTTTTCAAATACTTACTGTATTAGGACACGAGAGGTAAAACTTTTGTTGACATTAGTTACTCTCTTGTCCTTAATCCATATAAAGTTTGAGATCACCATCATAATTTGCTATCAGGAGGATTAGCCTACTGACAGATAGCTAGCTATGTTAGCTAGATAGTGTTAGAGCCAATTTTTCCGCTCTTTAAACTTCAGTGCTTTGTATAATTTAAAAAGCAGACTATATGTTTCCTGCTACATTTGTTGTTTTGCATATTCACTGAAATTCTGTTTATTTTGGCTAGTGAGGTGTCGATGGACATGAGAAGGTTTTTTGCTGCTGGTTGGAGTGCTGGAGAAGAAACTGAGGGTGCAGTTCAGTAGGAAACAGTAATAGGCTACAGGGAGAGCAGTAATCTCATTTTATGTTTCAAGGTTGAAATGATGAAGCCATCCATTTTCTCATATTGGTCAGTTGTGGTTAAAATGAAGCCAGCCAAAATGTTGACAAAAATGTTCATCAACTAACCGTTTTCTCATGACTAAAATGCGAACAAATCTGATGAGACATAGACGAGTGTATTATTCAGTCAGTGGCTGTTGAGACAACTAGCTAATTGATCTAATGTTAACCTGGATAGGTTATGCCAGCAGAACCTCACAAGATACTGATAGATTTGGACTAAAAAAGGATCATGGACTCATTTTATTTCCAGAGCAAAGCAATAAAAACAGAATGATGGGAGAAAAGCTTTGTGAACACATACGGCAGAATAACAAAACTACCAACATCTGGAGATGTGTAACAGTGGAGTTTGCTCTGTCACCTGATTACATACATTCATCCAACATGAACGTAGACATATTTTAGTATAATAATTAATTTGACATATTTTGTTTTGAGAAAATAATGTATTTTACCTATATTTTTGTGTTGATCCATGGGGGTGGGCATGGAGACAACATGTGGGCTAAGCCCCTGACTTAGTACATTCTAGACACGCCCCTGCTTCCAAGGCATCCAGGGTTATGGTGTACCAGCGTTGGGGATGGAGGGAATTCTCCCTCTCTCTCACAGTTGTCTGACTCTGTGGGGCCCCAGACCAGTTTGTCTAGCTGAAGGCTGGACACTGCTGGTGCTTGGCTCTGATTGATCTAAAACATCATTAAAATGAGATAATAATGAAACTCCACAACCGTGTAATTTTGGCAAGTTTGAAATCTGACCATTTTTTTTCTTCACCTGTAAAGATCTGCAATATAAGCTATTATTATACATACAGGACTTTTTTTTTGATGGAATAAAAACATGTATTCTATTCCCTTCTAGCAGGTTTCATTCGTTTGGTTTGATAGCATGCAATATTGTTAGCATATCGCTTATTCTACATGTATTACGTCGCTCTACCCAATGGATAATGAGTGTTGAATGTGGTTTACAATATTGCTTGGCTGTCAAGACAACACGCTGTCACACGTTGGAGACGTAAAACTTCCACGCTAGCAAGTGACTGTGACAATTTGTACACAAACATGGCCACCAGGTTTGCTTTGTTAAATAAAGAAGATTTTGAGAGAATTTTGAAAAAGAAAGACATGTTGAACACCTGAAAGGAATGTGTATTAATAATAATAATAATAATAATAATAATAATAATGGGCGGCACGGTGGTGTAGTGGTTAGCACTGTCACCTCACAGCAAGAAGGTCTGGGTTCGAGCCCTGTGGCCGGCAAGGGCCTTTCTGTGCGGAGTTTGCATGTTCTCCCCATGTCCGCGTGGGTTTCCTCCGGGTGCTCCGGTTTCCCCCACAGTCCAAAGACATGCAGGTTAGGTTAACTGATGACTCTAAATTGACCGTAGGTGTGAATGTGAGTGTGAATGGTTGTCTGTGTCTATGTGTCAGCCCTGTGATGACCTGGCGACTTGTCCAGGGTGTACTCCGCCTTTCGCCCGTAGTCATCTGGGATAGGCTCCAGCTTGCCTGCGACCCTGTAGAACAGGATAAAGCGGCTAGAGATAATGAGATGAGATAATAATAATATTGGCTGGCTATTTTTTGTGGTATATCAGATATATTCCATTCAACAAGCATGATATTATTTAATTATATTATGCTACTATTGTATACAGCGTAAAGGCAATACATATAATGGATGTATAAATGAAATATTACAACATCAGCCGGAGTTCAATTGTCATCAGTGCTGCTAACCTTAGCAGTGATTTCTTTCCATACTGCATTTTCTGACTTCCTATGATACAGCTTTTCAGACTGCCAAATAGAAATAATTTGTTTAATTGGACTTGCAATATTAGAGCAGTTTCTCTTCTCTTCTTTCAGCCGCCACATTAATCAAGGTCCTATCATTCTTATGCTGTGATTGGTGAGATTAGAACGTTTCATGAATCACACGTGAACTCTGTTGTACAATGATTTCTACACTTGGATTTGCATTTGTCTCTACACTAGATTGATAAATTAGGGCCATTGTGAATGAAACAACCAAGTAAAGTAATTTATTCTAGGGATTTAAGGAAAAAACTGTTTGTTGGGGGAGGCATTTTTCTGGTGTGGATTGTGTCCACCTGTTCCCTTAGAGGGAAGAGTCACTGTAAACCAATACAAAGTTATTCTGACTTTGTGCTGCATTCTCCGTTCAAGGACATCAGTGTCCCTATCCACAGGGCACAAGGGCTGACTGAATGGCTTCATGAGTTTGAAAATGATATAATTAATTTGGACACCTATGGGAGATCTACAGTGTATATAGTGGCCATTGATAGTAATATTACTGACCACTATTAGGAACACCTATACACCTGCTTCATTTATCCAAGCAGCCAATCATGTGCAAGCAACACAACTCATAATTTCATGTAGATACAGGTAAAAAGCTCTCAGTGAACATCAGAATGTGGGAAAATATTATGTCATTGACCTTGACCAAGACATGGATGTTAGTGCCAGGCAGGCAGGTGTAAATATTTCAGAAACTGATGGTCTCCTGGGCGGCACGGTGGTGTAGTGGTTAGCGCTGTCGCCTCACAGCAAGAAGGTCCTGGGTTCGAGCCCCGGGGCCGGCGAGGGCCTTTCTGTGTGGAGTTTGCATGTTCTCCCCGTGTCCGCGTGGGTTTCCTCCGGGTGCTCCGGTTTCCCCCACAGTCCAAAGACATGCAGGTTAGGTTAACTGGTGACTCTAAATTGACCGTAGGTGTGAATGTGAGTGTGAATGGTTGTCTGTGTCTATGTGTCAGCCCTGTGATGACCTGGCGACTTGTCCAGGGTGTACCCCGCCTTTCGCCCGTAGTTAGCTGGGATAGGCTCCAGCTTGCCTGCGACCCTGTAGAAGGATAAAGCGGCTAGAGATAATGAGATGAGATGAGATGATGGTCTCCTGAGATCTTCATGCACAACAGTCTCTCGAGTTTACACTGAACTGCATGAAAAACATGAAAAAAAATCAATGAGTGGCATGTAGGCTGAAAAACCTTGCTTATGAAAGAAGTCAGAGAAGAAAGCAAACTGGTTTGAGATGATAGGAAGTCTAGCTTAACTCTTTACAACTGTACAGAGGTGGACAGTAATGAAGTACATTTACTTGAGTACTGTACTTAAGTATGCTTTTTGAGTATCTGTACTTTACTTGAGTATTTTTTTTTTGGAAACTTATGACTTTAACTTCACTACATTTGAAAGGCAAATATCGTACTTTTCACTCCACGACATTTCTGTCAATGTCCTCGTTACTTGTTACTATGAAGCAGCTTTGAAAGTGGATGTTTTTTTCTTTTCTAAAACGTGATTGGTTTTTCTGCAGGTGACACTGAGGCTACATCCACACGACAACGGCAACGAGATTTTTTTTTTTTAAATATCGCGTCCACATGGGCAACGGATCAGTAAAATATCAGGTTCATATGGCAACGCAACGCTTGCTGAAAACGATGCAATACACATGCCACACCTCTATGTGCGCTGTAAGACGGTCCCATCGGAGACACCAGAACAATAGAAGTAGACGCATGCGCATAACTGCGCATGTGCACAGTGACTATCCCTGTCACTGTCACATGCACACACTATCTCACTCCCTATCCTATGGATATAGTCCCTTTAAATCACGTGCTCGTTTTTTGAATGGAGATGCGGAAAGAGGAATGAACGGGGGTAGATGGAAACCGGTACACCAACATTCTGATATCCTCCAGAATTCTTTAATGGTTCGGAATAAATTGAATGCTACACGTTGATGGATTACTTTGTTCTTCTACGCCCTTTTTGAGGAATGTATTGTCGGACTTAAACCAACATCTGAAGAGGTGAGATCGCTCGTTTTTTTTTCCCTATTTTTGCTGGCGGGATTGACTCTGACCTAAGGGCTACTCTCTCTCTCTCTCTCTCTCTCTCTCTCTCTCTCTCTCACTTTGCACCATTACACAATAAATATTCACAGTGAAAATATTTTGTAAGCGCGTTTCATGAACCAAGTTATAGGATTTGTTGACAACTCGCATCGAGTTCGTTACACTTCTACCCGGCGTGAAGCACATGTGGTTGTGACGTCATCGTAAACAAATCCGTTCTACTCATTCGGACGACTTTGCAACGGCTCCGTTGCCAGATTTTTTCACTCTGGAACCCGTTCTCAAAAGATTTCGTTTCAGGGCACCCAAAACGCCGGTGCCGCGTGGACGCCAGGCCGAAACGATAAACAATTTTATCAGATTCACCTGAATCCGTTGCCGTGTGGACAGAGCCTGAGACAGCCTATCAGTAATCACTAGGGTCACATCACATCCATAGACTGTATAAAATCAAGTTCCATGATTTCTCAGTAGCATTATTTGAACACAATCAGTTGATGGCAGAATGGAAGGAGGCGGTTCTTCTGGGGAATGCACGCACCCATGGCTTTACCTAGAACCCACAAACAGTGGCGGCTCCAGAGATTTTTCCTTAGGGTGGCAAAGGAGGGGCATAGGTTCCAGGAGGGGGCATAGGTTGTCGATGCATCAGTTTATGCAAATCGTAGAAATCATTTTTACTTACGCTCAAGAAAGACTCACAATCAAGTCATCTTGTCAAATATGTGTTGAGCTATTGTACCATCAAGGAAAACGGATTCAACCATCTAAACCATCTTTTCTGAAAGTATATTCCCAAGCAATGAATAGAACTATTCTGCCCTAGTGATGTATCAAAAAATAGACAGATAGCGAATTGTTTAGATTGTGGATCTTTACTGAAGACTTCAAACTTATACAGATGTGTTCATCCTCGATTTCCCTAAAACTAAAAGAAACAAATTAAGTATATCACTAAACTGAATAGCACAGGCGAAAACGCGAGCTAGGCTAACCTGCTAGTAATGCTAACACACAACACACAAGTTGTTTACTTTCTAAAGCCTATCACTTTACAAAACTATTAGCTTTCATTTCGTTGCCTAGCATACACAGAAAGTAAAACATAACTTACAGGTATAGCTACTACCAGAACCTAGCGAGACAGCACTCCATACATCCATACATTCAGAAGAATCATAACAGAAGAATGTCTCTCTGAGTGAAACCATTTCAAAATTCCGGGGGTGGGGTGGGGTGTGAAATAACATAAATAACGGTAGGTAGAGATGAGATGAGGGCTTAGTATCTCTGTAGATAGATCATTGAATTTCAAAAATGTTTTTTAATAAATAATTATTTTTAAAATAGGGGGGCAACTGTGGTGGCAAGACATATTTTTACAGTGGCAACTGCCACCTTTTGCCACCCCTTAAAACCGCACCTGCCCACGAAGCAAAATCCTCAGTCTTGAATTACCACCCAGAGTGTTTCTATATGTCCTATTGGTCACAAATTAACTCTGAAAGTGTTGATCGACACTAGGGATTTCTGAAAAGATTAAAGGGGTACCAAATATAATATATACAGTTGCTGATGTGTCAAAGTAGCGTATTCTTAAGTATTCTATCAAATTTATATACTAGAAAACAACGAAATATCTTGGTAATTGTAAATATAATAGTCGGTATGCTAAACGGCACAAGAGTCGCCATTTTTAAAAGACCGTGACGTCAGCCCTACCCACTGCACTAGGAGAGAAGCGTGTAATAATGGGGTCGGGCGCATCAAGTGAAAGCGACAGCTCTATCGAATCATACGAAGAGATCCCGCAAGACACACTGCAAGCAGGCTATGGCTTAGAAGGGTACCAGTTTGAACCTAGGAGAGGTACTCTCGACTCCGGTGATGACGAAAGAAGAGAAGAAAGCTCGAACTCGCTTGGTGTTTTTCAGCAGAAACGAGTGAAAAGACATGTCTGGAGGATCGTTATGCTTTCCATCGGTCCTGTTATTACACCCGAAAGCAACACACTGTGGCATTGTGTAGCCGATCACTTACAATTCATCCTGCTTTCCGATTCACACGTGCTATTCCCAACCTCAATGAGCCAACACAACTGGGCACATACATACGTCATGAGTGTTACGCAGAGAAAATGAACGTGCATTCTGATTGGATAAAATTAATATCATGGCGGGCTGTTCAAACTGCGGAAATAGTTTGCTCGAGCTACTTTCAAAACACTATAACTTTCCAACCTTAGAACAAAAAACTTTTGTAAGTCTTGAATAAGGTTCGTTAATGTGTGTTTTATTGTTATATTTACTCTATATATTGCCCTCTGTTCCCCTTTAAAGAGTCGTTTCATTTTAAATGTTTGCTTTGTTTGCCGAAAACAAACCATATCATGGCCTATAAAAATTCTCCTTCCAACCTGCGGGAACATATTGAGGCATGTAAACATTTTATTCCAAGAGACAACTTGCAACAAAGTTGTCTGTGCTTTTAGAACTAGCGATAACATTACATTAGCTATGCAGTCTGGTTAGTTAAATGACTTTCTATTGATTTGCCTGCCAAGTTGCCATCGCCTTGTCCATGGCTAATAGGGTTGCCACCATTCAGAAATGAAAATAAGGGACGCCCACCACGGCTCCTTGGGGCCATGACCACCACGGGCACGACTCCCATGGGGTGGGGTGCCCGCAGCAGTGGTATGCTTTATTTTGTAGGTGTTTTTAGTAAAGGGGTGATCAAGAAAGCAATTACTTATACTTATTGGCCAATTATGCCAATATACTTGAGCTGTGTGTGTGTGTGTGTGTGTATATGTGTATATATATGTGTGTGTGTGTGTATATATATGTGTATATATATATATATATATATATGTGTATATATATATATGTGTATATATATATATGTGTATATATATATATATATATATATATATATGTATATGTATATATATGTATGTGTGTATATATATATATATATATATATATATATATGTATATATGTGTGTGTGTGTGCGTGTGTGTATGTATGTATGTATGTATGTGTATATATATGTATGTATGCATGTGTGTGTATGTATATACTGTTATTACAATGCCAATATACTTGAACTGTAATTATGTTACACATGGTTGCACACCACTGGATGCTGCTACTATCAGCCACTTTACTTGCCCTTAAGGTCTTATCTACTGTGCTTTGTCTTGTGTGTATTCTCCATGCAGGACCTATACAAATGTGTCTGTATATAGTAACTAGTAGTTCAATAGTAGTTTTTGTATTTTGAATATACCTTTTCTTTTTATTCTATGTGTGTGTGCACTTTATGGAGCAGCTCTGAATTTCATTATACTCTGTGTGATGACAATAAAGGCTTTCTATTCTATTCTATTCTATTCTACTTAAAGCTTGAAATGCTTTATTAGTGCAGCAGATAACATAATATTTCAGAGGAATCTTTCAAATTGTGATACAAGCACCAAATTCGGCACAGATACTCCTTAGACATTATTCTTTTGAAAAAGTATGCGGGTCACTTGAAATTCAAGATGGCTGCCCATTTTAAAGATGGCCGCCATGTCCAGTACAGAAATATATCGTTTTGCCATAACTATGCACAGACTTGTCCGATATGGATGATTCTGGCATCAAATTATACATTTTTGACCATGTAGAATCCAAATCTGGTAGAATAAAATCACTCAGAAGCTTACTTTTGCCTTATTCTTGGCCTTTTGTAAAATAGTCCACTAACATAGCTAGCATGCATGTTTGTATAGACTGTAGCAATAATTATAGTTTGGGGTGTAGGGTGTAGCAGTAGAGGTAGAGGATGTCCTCGTCATAGCAATCAGTGTTCTGCCTCTCCTTCAAGGGATTGGTCTGCACCAGTTGTGGGTGGCCTTTGGCCAAGGACGGAACCTGAGATGGATTCCTGTACATGACCTGCACCTCTCTTTAGGACTGGAGAAGAGCAAAGGAATACTCTTCTTCCATGCCTTCACTGGTTGCGATGTTGTATCAGGCTTCCGCAGCAAAGGGAAGAAGTCTGCAGGGCAAACCTGGGCTGTGTATGCTGAAGCTTCTGATGTCTTTGCCAAGCTCAGCCAGTACCCACCAACAGTAGATGATGATGATCTGGAGGTCCTGGAGAAGTTTGTGGTGACAATGTATGACAGGTCCAGTAATTACAGTTGCACGTGTTGATGATGCCAGGCTGGATATGTTTGCTCGAAAGCAGAGGCCATATGAAGCCATCCCTCCAACTCAAGCAGCACTACTTCAGCATGCAAAGCGCGCTGCCTATCAAGCAGGCTGTATATGGAGTCAGTCAACACTGCGCCAACCAGAAACACAAAGTCCTGCTGACTGGGGATGGACAAAGAGTGGAGACACATGGAAGGTCTTCTGGACAACGCTTCCACCTATTGCCGAGAGTTGCCAACAGCTGACCAAACGTGGATGCAAATCTGAATGCCGTGGAAGGTGCAAATGCTACCGATTCAGTCTCACCTGCACCGGACTATGTAGCTGCAAATGTGAGGACAAGTGAAACCATGCAGCTCACTGCTAGCCTGGGAAATCCCATGCTGCTTTGCACAATCGTTTCGATCTGAAAAGACAGCATGGAAACTATGGTCTAAAGGCTCGCCTGAGTTAGGGAGCCAATCAGAGAGTGGGGAGGGGTGGAAAGACGGTGACGCGTACTACTCGACAAACGGAAGCTTGTAGTTTATTTGGGACTGTTTACGGATCACATTTAACATGGCGGCGAGCGATACGAACCAAACTTTCGATCAAGCTTTGTCTTGCACAAACGGCAGTAATCGTTCGGTGCCATTGTTTTCCTATTTTTGTTTTGCCTTCTCTTTCCTTCTCTTCTTCGCCTCTTTGTCTTCTTCGTCGCTCTAACTACGTCACCGGGTACAACTGCCATGATTGGCCATGGGCTACGTATACGCCAAATGATAGACATTTGCAACGTCCAATAAACGGCCATTGACAATCGTAAACCACACCTCCCCTACGAGAAATTCAATAGGCGGATTCCAGACCATATTTCACTTGTGATATGGTCTGGTGTTAACCAGACTAGCTCACTGCTTGAGTGAACAGTGCATTTGTGAGCTCTGTATTTGACTCATTGCACTCTCCAGTGACAAACATTGACCATAACTAAACATTCCAGTTGTGCATTTAAAAATAACAAATAAATAAAATAGTTTGTAGGATATGTTCTGGTCTATGTATATTTTTCATCATATTTTTGCTAGAAATGGCAGAAAGGAGCTCCCTAGAAGGTTAAGAGTGGGATTTTTAGATTTCTCATAGTCAAAAACCTACTTTTAGACACCAAGATCATTCAAATCGGTCAAAGTGGCCAGATTATATCTCATTTTCAAGTCTGCAGCGGCGGCCATCTTGAAAATAAGCAGCCATCTTGAATTTCAGGTGGCCTGTGTACTTTTTCAAAAGAATAATGTCTAAGGAGTATTTGTGCCAAGTTTGGTGCTTGTATCACCATTTGAAAGATTGTTTCAGTTATCTGCTACACTATATTGCCAATGCTGTAAAAATGTATAATGTACAAGTGGGCAACAATTAACTTTTAAAATATAATCTAAATATATTGAGAACTTAATATCACTGTAAATGTAAGTGCATAACTGTTCTTGGTGTAGGGACTCTCTTTGTGAACCTTGGGGACATTTTTACTTAGAGAGGAAAAAAGAGAACAAAAAACAACAAAAACACAACAAACCTGTATGTCTGCTTACAGTTTGCTCTGTAGTCGTCTCCACTCACGCTGTCCGGCCAAGGATGCGCCTCTTCCCACTCACGTCTGTATTTTTGTAAGCGTTTACGCTTTTGAGGACGTGGTGGAGTCCCGGGTGCAGCAGACGTTTTTAAAAGGCCCGGGTTTTTTGAGCAGTGCCGGTGTGTGTTGTCTGTCTCTAGGCGACCGTGACAGTGCCACACGCAGTGACGCAGGCAGCCAGGCACAGACGCACAGAGCGGGACACAGAGTGGAGGGTTTGTGTCCTGGGTAGATCCCGCAATGGAGTATTTCCTGTTTTATTTTGTTCATTATTGTTAGATTTAGTGCTGATATGTGTGAGACAGACATGTGTATTGGACATTTATGAAAATACGGAACAAATCGCGTCCCGTATCGGTTCAATACGGGACACAAGATTTAATTGCCAAATAAAGGACGATTCCGTATTTTACGGGACAGGTGGCAACCCTAATGGCTAACATTAGCACATAGCTAGTTAACTTGGACACTGTTAGTTAGCATGTAAAAATGGAGTTACGCTAACATGAATAACGTTAACTTCTCTGAAGTCCTTTCAGAAATATGTTTTAGCATAATCTTGCCAAATACACAGAATGTAGAAATCTTTCTTTTCTAGTAATGTTAGCGACCCAATATGATTTTGAGTTTGAAAAGAGTTTGCTAGCATGTCAGGTGGAGCTTCACTGACTAGCTAACTTAACGTTAAACCACCATGATGCACAGCATGTGTTCATTTTGCGAATTCACATTTCTGTCTTTGGTGACGACATTAGGTTTTGTAAGCGTGGCAATAATACAACGATGCGTTGACAGAAAATGTACTTTTAATTAGTGCTGTCAAGCGATTAAAATATTTAATCGCGATTAATGTCGCGACTGTCATAGTTAACTCACGATTAATCGCAATTTAATCGCACATTTTTGTCACATGAAAAACCATTGTAATTCTCTTATCAGCATAAAAAAGTGAATGGGCTTGCTCACCGTTCGAACTACGGGGGTACACGGGGGATCCGAGATCCCCTGAAACAGACATGAGATCCCTTGAAAACATGATTTGGGAAATGTTGGGGGGTCTCTAAAATATTGGCAAAATTATGTTTATTGACATAGCAATCGTGTGTAACGGGAAGCATTTGCATATCCGAAGTGAGCGCGCGATGGAGAGCCGCGCTCTGAGACAAGCGCAAGCACCCCCCCCCCCGGGAAAAAAAGGGACCCCCCGAAAATATCAGCATAGTGTGAACACTGGTTGTACCAATGTTTTTTTTTTTTTATTGCAGAGCATAACACGTCTTGTCACAGCCACTGCAAAGTGGGGCTGGAGCCACCGATGGGAAAACGAAACCTAAGCCGAGCACCGTGGCTCTTTGGGGGAGGGCAGAGGACTCTGGCTGTGCGGGGCGTGGCATCATGTTACAGAGCGTTAATCTCGCGATAAAAAAAATATCGCCGTTAAAATTGAGTCAAGTTAACGCGTTAATAACGCGACATTTTTGTCAGCACTACTTTTAATACTTAAGTATTTTTAAAAGCAAGTAATTCAGTACTTTAACTTAAGTAAAAATATGACTGGACAACTTTCACTTGTATCGGAGTAACGTTTAACCAGTGGGATCTGTACTTTGACTTAAGTAATGAAGCTGGGTACTTTGTCTACCTCTGCAGCTGTGGTGGTCAGAAAAGCATCTCAGATCCTCAGAGCAGATTGGCTAAAACAGCAGAAGATCAATTCGGGTTTCATTCCTTTCAGCCAGGAACTGAAGGCTGAAAACTGAGGCTGCAGTGAGCACAAGGAGCACTAAAACTGGACAGGTTAACATTGGGGAAAGTGTGTGTGTGTGTGTGTGTGTGTGGATATGCTAAACCAAACCAACATTGCTAAGCTGCAGAGCAGTTCAAAAACAAGGCTCAGATTGGTTAAGCTGCTGTATCAGCAGGGAGGCTGTATGTTTCTCCTCGCTGAAGCTGCTGGTTCCTGGAATTACATCTTTAATGAAACACATTCCTCGCTCCATTTCTCTTTATGGCCCATAATGATTATTAAACTCAGCCACAGTGCTAGCAGAAAGCACAATAGGACCTAATGATGTGGCCAGTGGTTTATCCGAGGTTCATCAAAACATCCAACACATCCTCCATGGGAATCAGTGATTAAATCTTTAATTACAGCTTTCATTTTACAGCATGCTAAACATTTTTCCATAGGTTTTTTGTTGTCCTTCATTCAGATATTATTGGGCATCACTAGCATTACTGATATGTGTGTTGTCTGAGTTGTTGGTGTTTGTGTGTTGTATGTATTGTACAATAGCCTACACAGTCTCTTCACACACATCAGCTACAGGTGATGAATGACTTCATCATGTACATATACTGTATATTATGTACAGATGTTCAGCGTTTTCGCATAAGGTTACATTAGTACCGACATACTGTATCCATGCACAGAAAGTGGAGCTCATTTAATCTTGCTGTTAGATTTCCATAAAATAAACATCACACTAAATCACAAGAGCAATTGCTGCTCTTTCCATATGCATAAACCATTAGCTTCCATTACAAACAATGTGTTCAGACTAATGAGCAAAATATCTCTCCCAGGCGAGCTGCTGGAACAGGGAAATCCACTAAAGTCAGGTTAGAGAATAACATGGCCTGCTTTCACTATAGCTCAGCCCTTTCCTGCCATCCATCACAGATACAGGGTTTAACTTCCTGCTGAACAGCATGACAGAATGACATCTATGAAATGATTAATCACAAAATGTATTTTTAAAACGATTTTACTCACATTAGATACAGGGTCCATTTTTTTTTTTACTCATATTGGGACTGATGTCTGAATATAATGCCCACATTATCAAGCCACAGTAGCAGACTGCACAAATCCAAAAATGATGGAATGATTACTGTGTTCAAATAAATAAAAAAATTAAAAACTTGATTACCAAATTCCAGTGTTCTGCCCTTCTTTTCACATTAATGAGCTAAGCAACAAGAGGGTTTTTTCCCCTCCATAAGCAGACTAATGTAATGTCATGCCTAATAACATCCCTCTTTATGTAAAAGACAGTTTATTTCCTGACACTCTCAAAGGTGAGATTGCTTAGCAGTGCTTTGCCATAGCAGTGAAATGCTATTCAGTGACGACTCTCACACTTTCTCATACATGGGAGGCAAAGGGCCATCCACACACTGAATTTCTACCTACTATTCCAGAAGACGGTTGAGTAACCCATTACAATAATGTTCAACAACTCATAGGTATGCAGCAATTAAGCAGGAATTAACGAGTAGTCCTTCATTAATGCATATCTTATTCCTATGAAATATTAAGAACCAGAGGTGGATAAAGTACCCAACTTCATTACTTCAGTAAAAGTACAGATCCCACTGGTCAAATGTTACTCCGATACAAGTGAAAGTTGTCCAGTCAAATTTTTTACTTAAATTAAAGTACTGAAGTACTTGATTTTAAAAATACTTAAGTATTAAAAGTACATTTTTCTGTCAGTACATTGTTGTATTATTGCCACACTGCTTACAAAACCTAATGCCTCTGAAACAACCAACTGGATTTACTGACTAACTTGTAGAACCTGTACAATAAACACCTGATAGAACGTTACTGTAGCGAGAATAGCGTGTGGGTGGAGCACAGAGGACGGCAGGACAGAGATCAAGGTTCTCAGAAGGCTTTATTGCCGAACTTTTCAGTCTAACAATATTTAAACCAATAGGCAGAGACACACACACACACACACACACACACACACACACACACACACACACTGTCGTCTCTGCCGGGGAAGAAGCTCTCTTCCGCTCTCCCTTTCCCTCCTTAAGTAGGGCGGTTTACTGGGGAGAACACACACAAAACACAGGTTAATTACACTCAGGTGTAGCGATTCTGCCACTTACCTTCCCCAACTCTGCCCTCCTGTCACAGACCGGCGCTTGACCACACCCCTGCTGCCACATACCCCCACCGCCCGACTCTGGCCGGGCGCCCGCCCGGCCCGCAGCCGACTCCCCCCCCAACGGGAGAGGAAGTCCGCCACGACCATCTGCGCCCCCGGCCTGTGGACCACCTTGAAGTTGAAAGGTTGGAGCGCCAGATACCAACGGGTGATCAGGATTGGCATCCTTCATGCGGTGGAACCACTGGAGGGGTGCGTGGTCCGAACAGAGGGTGAAAGAGCGCCCCAGCAGGTAGTAACGGAGGGCGAGGACCGCCCACTTGATCGCCAGGCACTCTTTCTCGATAGTGCTGTAGCGCCCCTCACGCACTGACAGCTTTCGGCTGATGTATAACACTGGGCGGTCCTCTCCCCCCACCTGCTGGGACAAAACGGCCCCCAGCCCTCTGTCCGACGCATCCGTCTGCAACAAAAAAGGGAGAGAGAGAAGTCAGAGGAGTGCAAAAGTGGCCCCCCACACAGTGCAGCCTTTACCTCAGAGAAAGCCCGCTGGCACTGCTCCGTCCACTGGACCGGATCTGGCGCCCCCTTTTTAGTGAGGTCAGTCAGCGGGCTGGTGACGTCCGAATAATTAGGTATAAACCTACGATAATAGCCAGCCAGCCCCAGGAACTGTCTCACCCCCTTTTTGGTCTTGGGCCTCGGGCAGGCCGCAATCGCTGCTGTCTTATTAATTTGGGGACGCACCTGCCCGTTACCCAAGTGGAAGCCCAGATACCGTACTTCCACCCGCCCAATCGCACACTTCTTCGGGTTGGCAGTGAGCCCCGCCCGCCTCAGCGACCTAAGGACAGCCCTCAGGTGTTGCAGGTGCCGCTGCCAGTCATTACTATAAATAATGATGTCGTCTAGATAAGCGGCCGCGTAGGTGGCGTGGGGCCGGAGGACCCGGTCCATCAGCCGCTGAAACGTAGCGGGCGCCCCAAACAGCCCAAACGGAAGTGTGACGAACTGGTGTAAGCCGAACGGTGTGGAAAAGGCCTTTTTCTCCCAGGATAATGGAGTCAAGGGGATCTGCCAATATCCCTTCATCAAATCCAGTGTCGAGTAAAAGCGAGCCGTGCCTAGTCGATCGAGCAGCTCATCAATATGAGGCATTGGGTACACGTCGAATTTAGACACCGCGTTGACTTTTCTATAGTCCACACAGAACCGGACCGAGCCGTTGGCCTTAGGAACTAAGACCACCGGGCTGCTCCAGTCACTGTGGGACTCCTCGACGATGCCCATTTCGAGCATGGCCTGAAGTTCTTCCCAAACTACCTTTTTTTTGTGTTCGGGTAATCTATAAGGACGGCTGCGCACTACCACCCCCGGGGGCGTCTCTATGTGGTGTTCTATGAGGTTAGTGCGACCGGGCAGGGGCGAGAATACATCCGAAAACTCGGCCTGCAACTGGGCGACCTCCGTGAGTTGGGTCGGGGAGAGGTGGTCTCCACAGGGGACCGGAGAGGTATGAGATGCCAATGTCCCTTTTTGGACCTCCGGCCCCAGCTCCGCCTTCTCCGGAACTACCGACACCAACGCCACGGGGACCTCCTCTTTCCAGAGTTTTAACAGATTGAGGTGGTAGATCTGTAGCGCCCCCTCCCTGTCCGTTCGCCTAACCTCATAGTCGACGTCCCCGACTCGCCGTGTGACCTCAAAGGGTCCTTGCCACTTGGCGACTAATTTGGAGCTCGACGTGGGCAACAGGACGAGTACCTTATCTCCCGGAGTGAACTCCGGATGGATGAGACGTGACCCTAGTGATTACTGATAGACTGTGTCAGTGTCACCTGCGAAAAAACCAATCACATTTTAGAAAAGAAAAAACATCCACTTTCAAAGCTGCTTCATAGTAACAAGTAACGAGGACCTTGATAGAAATGTAGTGGAGTGAAAAGTACGATATTTGTCTTTCAAATATAGTGAAGTTAAAATCATAAGTTGCCAAAAAAAAACCTCAAGTAAAGTACAGATACTCAAAAAGTGTACTTAAGTACAGTAATCAAGTAAATGTACTTCGTTACTGCCCACTTCTGTTAAGAACTACTAGTTAATTACTCAGTATGTTAGCAGGAGTTCACTATTAACTATGCAGTAATTAATAAGCAGTAATTACCAAGTCTTACATTTCTCCTGCAGAACTACTAGCTAATCATGGCTCTTTTATAATAACTACTGATAAATTACCGTTCATATTGACATCAATCCCCAATAGCTAAGTCTTACTTTCCTCCTGGAGATCTATTACCTAATATACCTCAAACTACTCCAACAACTAGTGTCTAGAATGCAAATATTTATGAGTTATTATAGGTCTCGTCAGAGGAGCACAGGGTCAGTGTGTTTTTCTTTAGCCAGGCAAGGTCTAAATAGAGAAATGGACAACAATAACCAACAAAATTACAAGGCTGTTATGTAGAAATGACTAACAAATATGTGTTCTGTATTAATGTAATTTTAATATATTTCTAAATAATTTTCTTTTAAATAAAAAGCAAAAATTATTAAATAATTAACATGTTTAATACTGCTCTTTGTCATCATTAACTATTGAAAAACAAGCCAGTAACACTTCAGTCATTACTAATGAGTTTCCATGTGCTTCATTTATAATACTGTTCCACATTTTCATTAACTACTGAAGAACAACACAGTAACGGTATTTTCTCAGAATTTAAACAAACTAGTAGCTTAATTTAAACCACCATGACCCAGACCAGGCAGAAACTCTGGATGAATGAAAGAATGCTGTAAACGCATTTGTCCAGCACTGCATAATAATGAACATGGTCTTTGTTTGTCCCATGAGCTATCTATCTGACTTATAAAAATCTCCCGTTCGCATGATTTTTTGATGCATCCCACAGAACTCAATGTACATGTCTAGTCTCAAACAAAAGCCCTGTGGACCTTTCTGTAAAGCTTTCTTAAAAGTGGTTTCTAGTTGTGTGGCTGTATATATATTGAATACTGTACATTATCTGTTCATTCTGAACAATGTTTCAATCTTGTGATATGGCCTTTGGATTTTTGGTTTTGAAGTCTTTTTTGAATGTTGGATTGTGATACCCTGCCCTGTGGAGGTGGTTGGTGATGTCACAGACTGTTGTTTTTAGGTTTTTCTGTTGTTTTCCTTGGCCAAACTATTCAATGTCTGGTTGTTAGTATACCAGTGTTTCCTTTCTTATTCAGACCATTCCAAATTGTTTTATTGGCTATACCCAATGCTTGTGCAAAAGCTTGATTTCCCCTATTTTCTCAGCATCATAATGGCTTGTTTTTCTCCCTTATACAGCTTTCTGGTCTTTATTCTGGTTTATCTTTTTTAACAACAAATGCCATCTTGATAGGTGAAACCCAAGGCTCAGACCAAGGGTAGACATTCAGAGCTATTAATTGTTTAAATTATGAATCTAACAAGGCACATCTGGGCAACAAGAAACATCTGTCAGTCACATGCCCCAATATTTTTGTTCACTTGAAAAATAGATGGGTTCAAGCAAAAGACCATGTTTTAAGTTGTTTAACACATCTTGATGTAAATACAGTATCAGGAAATGAAAGCTGAAATTCTGATCTGTTGTCTCATATTTATCTATTGAGCTCAAATCTAATATCTTCACTGTATAGTAAAAACAAAAGAATTGGTCTTGACATTCTAATACTTTCAGAGGGGACGGTACATTGTAAAAAAAATCAGATCAGTGCATGATTAAAACAACTCATGAATAAATTACTTTAACTTTTCTGCACCTGCACTAATATTTTCTGTCCATCTTATTTATTATTTGGTGTAGTTAAGGGTTTTTGTGGAACTAACAAAAATACCTATAAAATAGAACAATAGAATGAGACATGTTCTTTTAAATCACCCTTTTAATGCCCAAATTGATTTTTAACACACCTGTTTAATGGTCACTCCCATTTTGCCATCGTTCGTGAACAAGACCCCAAGATACTTGGACTCCTTCACTTGAGGCAGCAACTCACTCCCAACCCGGAGGGAGCACTCCACAGTTTTCTGGCAGAGAACCATGGCCTCAGACTTGAAGGTGCTGACTCTCATCCCAGTCACTTTGCTCTCGGCTGCAAACCGTTCCAGTGCTTGCTGCAGGTCACGCTCTGAAAAAGCCAACAGAACCACATCATCTGCAAAGAGCAAAGATGCAATTCTGAGGTTCCCAAACTGGACACCCTCCTCACCCTGACTGTGCCTTGAGATCCCATCCATAAATATCACAAACAGGATTGGCAACAAGGGGCAGCCTTGGTGGAATCCAACACCCACCGGGAACTTGTTTGACTTTGTGCCGAGAATTTGGACACAGCTCACACTTTGGTTGTACAAGGACCAGATAGCTCATAACAACAGCCCCGATACCCCATACTCCCACAGTGCCCCCCACCAGAGCCCCTGGGGGACACGGTCATAAGCCTTTTCCAAATCTACAAAACACATGTGGACTGGCTGGTCATACTCCCATGAGCCCCCCAGCAACCCTGCCAGGGTAAAGAGCTGGTCCACCGTTCCATGGCCAGGATGGAATCCTCATTGCTCCTCCTGAATCTGAGGTTCAACAATCAGTCGGAGCCTCCTTTCCAGCACCCTGGAATAAACTTTCCTGGGGAGGCTGAGCAGTGTGATACCCCTATAATTGGAGCACACTCTCTGGTCCCCCTTTTTGAAAAGAGGAACCACCACCCTGGTCTGCCACTCCACAGGCACTGTACCCGACCTCCACGCGACATTGAAGAGGCGTGTCAGCCAGGAGCTCGGACATCCAGAGGGATCTCGGAGTAGAGCCGCTGTTCCTTTATGTCCAAAGGAGTCAGCTGATGTGGTTCGGGCATCTGATTAGGATGCCTCCTGGGCACCTTCCTTTGGAGGTTTTCTGGGCATACCCAACTGGGTGGAGACCTCAGGGTAGACTCAGAACACACTGGAGAGATTATATATATCATCTGGCCTGGGAGCGCCTTGGGATCCCCCAGGAGGAACTGGAAAACGTTGCTGGGGAGAGGGATGCCTGGAATACCCTGCTTAGCCTGCTGCCACTGTGACCCGACTTCAGATAAGTGGAAGAAAATGGATGGATGGATGGATGGATGGATGGATGGATGTTTTTATTTATTTATTTAATTTATTTATTTAGCACTCATAAGAACAATGGTGCAAGGAGGGAACGAAGCCTGAAGGGCTTGTACAAGAGTTCCACCCCTATCAATAATCAGCATCAATCAATATGATGATGGCTAACAAATGAACTTTGAAAAGTAAGGAAACAATGGTCAAAATAGTCATTGTAAAATGGAAAATATAGAAACAAGATACAAAACAAAACAATGTAAGTGGATAATAAGGAAACAAGGTACATAATGAAAAAAACATCAAGGAGGGATAATAATCATGGATAAAAGACACACAAAAAGACAAAAAATAAAATAAAAGTGAAGAAGTGAGGCAATGGAGAGGGCAGAGAGTAGATGCGATGACTGGAGGATTCATGAAAAGGTAAAATGTATTTTAAGCATGTAATGTAATTTTTAATGGTGTTTCTTTTTATCGATGAATATTTGTTCATTTCACATTTATACATGACCACCCTGTATGTTAATTATAGTTTTGTATAAACTGTGTAATTTTTTAATCAAATAAGATTATACATTTTTAATTTACATGCAGTTTAATCAACTCAACTTTTACTTTTGTGTGTTATCGAATTTATTTAATCAGTTTATTTTTCCTACTTTTAACCCTAATAACAGTGCAGTTTATATAAGCATTTTGTAGCTAATAGAACTTTTATTTTCAAATTCTTTGCAAGCTAAAAATGGAGATAAGTTGAATTAATCATCATTCATGCTTCATTCATTTTCATAAGCCTCATAAAAGCCAGTGTGTTCACATCATTACTGAACATTTGCTCGGCAAAATGGACAAGAGAATGACTCATTATCAGACAGTGAGAGTGGTCTAAGCGAGCTCATCAGAGACTGCATGTCAGTAAGGCCTTAGAATGGTTTTATTTAGAGTCAGTGTATGAAAATGTCTGCAGCTTGAAGATTAATCCACCAATTGCCCTTACTCTATCCTTCACCACTCCTACCGTGGTCTCACCAGGCCTGATTTCCACTGAGACAACATCTTATAATTCAGGCATTGATTAGGAAACACACTGGAGTGGCTGGGCCATGTAGATAGCATACTTTAATTTACCTTGCTGGATATTTGGTGAAGACGAACTAATGATTAATGGTAGGTTGTAAATATTTCAAATGCATATGAGGCTATCTGGTTAGACATAGAGCCAAGAAAAAAAAGGTTTTATGTTTTACATAGCAAGTGATATGTTAGGAATTATTTTACCTCCATATATTACAGGTTGGATAAAAGGAAATGAAGCATATTTCAATTATTTAACACTCTGGAAATACACTGAAATAATTTCTCAACAATTTTGTATCTCACTACGTGTGAATTTTCATGAGAAAACTGGTATCAAAAGACGACAGAACATAATTTCGTAACCATAGAATATGGTGGGGCAGGAAAATAGTAATGAGGGTATCTCATCTCATCTCATTATCTGTAGCTGCTTTATCCTGTTCTACAGGGTCGCAGGCAAGCTGGAGCCTATCCCAGCTGACTACGGGCAATGGAACCTGGGGACACATTTTTCTTCTTTTTCCTCAGACTTTGTACAGGACACAAGGTCAACACGGTACATTAGCGTTTCTGATTCACATATAAGATCCACTCCATAGTCCCCCTTTCCTTCTACTCCTTTTCTTCATCTTTGCAATATATTTTACAGTAGAAATAGTTCTGTACAGCAGAGACATACTGTCTGGCTTACACTTTACCTTTGTTTGTGGAAGTTTATTCAATTTACTTCCGATTATTTGCAATGCAACAAGATCTTGGTATCCATCGAGTATTTTTAATCTACCCCAATTCAACATAACATCCTGTCATTAACTTTCCTGTCCATTGCTCCTCCTCCCTGAAAACATTGACTGCATAAGCATAGGACACCATGATTCCTGCCCCAGTGGGCCTCTATTAACACGTGTTGCAATCCCCCTTTTTTTGACCACTGTGTATAATAATGCCGTTGTAGCCCATCCACTATAAGGTTCAATATTTTGTGCATGCTGAGATGCTTTTCTGCTCACCACAGTTGTAAAGAGTGATTATATGAGTTACTACTGTATATCCTTTCTGGCAGCTCGAACCAATCTGGCCATTTTCCAGTGACCTCTTTTATCAATGAGACATTTCCACCCACAGAACTGTCACTCAGTCAGTGTTTTTTTTTCATCATTCTGAGTAAAGTCTAGAGACTGCTGTGTGTGAAAATCCCAGGAGATCAGCAGTTTCACTGCAACCAAAGTCACAAAGGCCACACTTTTTCCCATTCTGATGTTTCACATGAATAATACCCAAAGCATTTGACCTGTTTCTGCATGATTTTATTTTTTATTTTTTGCATTGTGTTGCTGCTACCTTATTGGCTGATTAGATAACTGCATGAAAGTGCAGGTGTACAGGTGTTCTAAAAGAGTGAACAGTGAGTATATGGTGGCCGCACCTGCTTCTATGGATGAGCTGCTACTGGATTTGAGGCACTTAATAGACTCCTTCACCCTGCAAACTCTGACTATATCTTCTTATTCATTGGGTTTCCTCTGGCTATGCGTGTCTCCTACTTCAAACAGTCTCTGAATCTCCAACTGGCCCTTAACTTACATGGTGGAATTATTGTCCACTGTATTCTCATGAGGACTGAAGATCAAGTATGAAATTTGAGCCTGATAGCTTTAAGGCTGTGTCAGACCCTGAACCACCGCTTTTTTTCTCTTCACTGATAATTCGACTCAGAAAAACAAATTAAACTCAACATGCAGAGGCCTGAAGCTGCAGAATATATTTGATGCAGGTCACAATGTCATTTCAGGTTCTGACGTAGCATATTATAATAGTTCAGAGGAAATGAAACTTTTAATATGTACACTATGTTCTTGCTGCAGGGTCAGAGCCATATAACCATCCGCAAATAAAATTCTTATCTGCCTGGGCTTTACACTTGACACTGGGGACAATTGTCAAATTAATCAACATGTCAGGTTACTGTAGAAAAAATGACCTCATTCTCTGTGCTTGATTGGTAGATTGCACCTGGAGACTTTAGTGAAGTGTTAATTAAATGCAGTAATACAGTTGTCAGTGTCGATAAATCAATGAAAACCCCAGAGAAGGAAGCAAGAGGAACAGTGTGGTGCCTGACTTTTAGAAGTAAGCACACTCATATTACTCTCTCCATGACCTTTTTTGCTAACAACAGAGAGCAGTAAGTAAAACAATACTAAACAGATTCACAATAAATGGTTGAACATAGTGTAATTTTAAAAATAATTTATTATTTTATGATTTATTTCCGAGTGTGTGCATGCGTGCGTCCACAAAAGTAAAAAAATTAAATAAAATAAATTCACACCTGCAAATTTGAAGGGAAATTGTTAGCAGGAAAACAAAAATGAGTATCACTTTACATTAAGTTTCTCTTAAAGTTATTAGTGTGCTTGCTCTGCTGTGTGCTTGCCAAAGGCAAGCACACTATTGTTCTTAAGTTTACTTATTCTGCCTTATTCCGACACGTTTTTTGGATCCACTACTCCTCCTAGGGCTTTCAAGATAGAGACACCGTTCCAACTCTGAGACATCTGGCCCGAAGTGGTGCAGTGTGCTTGTATACAGCTTTTGGATCAATGCGCCCGTTCTCTTGTTCTTGTCATTTTTCTTTTGTTTTTTCCCATAGAGAATGAATAGGGCTCATGAATCGAATCGTCCTACTCAGACACGCTCCATCGCAGATGCACCAAACCTCATGTGATACTTCAGGCCAACTCCCCCGACACATACATGCAATCGGTTCTGACCTGCACTCATATTTTTCCTTTCTTTTTGCTCATCCCTTTTTCCTCCATAGGCTTGCATTGATTTTTGGCCCCATTGAAAATGAATGGTGTTTCAGGAGAAAAACTTTCACTCTCCATCAATTTTTTTAACCAAGTGACCAAACTAAAAGAAACTTCACTTGATGCCTCAGGCCAAGTCCCCGTACAGATCCATCCCCTCATCTAAGACCTGCACTCATCTTTTCCTTGGTTTTCATGCATCTCTTTTTACCTCCATAGGCTTCCATTGATTTTTGGCCCCATTCAAATGAATGGAGTTTTGCTCAGTAACACTTCACCACACATCCACCAAACTTCATACGGCACCTCAGGCCAAATCACCCATCACACACATGATATCGGTTCTGACCCGCACTCGTCTTTGTATTGCCTTTCATCCGTCCATTTTTTCTCCATTTTGCCG
Organism: Neoarius graeffei; assembly: GCF_027579695.1. Lineage (NCBI taxonomy): Eukaryota > Metazoa > Chordata > Actinopteri > Siluriformes > Ariidae > Neoarius > Neoarius graeffei. The sequence continues at coordinate 42,910,806 of NC_083582.1, read as the reverse complement.
CTAATCAATGGAGGCTTGACTGAGTCATTCCTCCCTTCCCCCATAGGTGATGATGCATTTGGCAAGGATCTGCTCATTTGAGACTTTGACAGCAAATCAACTTCAACTCAATGGCCACTTTATTAGGAATACTTACATGCACACACGATAGCAATTAGCATATAAGCATTCACGTGTTACCTGTTAGCATGTTACCCATTACGATATCATGCCTGCTGTTAGCTCGCGAGTTGTTAGCATGTTCACCATTAGCATGTCATCATGAGAGCTGTTAACATGTTAAGATTAGCATGGTAGCATGCAGAGTTCGCATGTTTGCTGTTAGTGAGTTTGCGTCAGCATGTTAGCATGCTAACTGTTAGCATGTTAGCTGTCAGCATGTCACCCTCAGCGTGTTAGCATGCTAAAAGTTAACATACTAGCCATTAGCATGTTAGCCTGTTAGCTGTTAGCATGATAGCTGTCAGCATATTAGCCTTAAAGTGTTAGAATTTTAACAAATAGCATGTTAATCATTAGCATGTTAGAATGCTAGCTGTTAGCATGTTATCTATTAGCATGCTAGCATTAACGTTAACATGCTAGCTTTTAGCATGTTATGGCCCTTTTCCACTACCCTTTTTCAGCTCACTTCAGCTCGCTTCAGCTCACTTCAGCCCAACACGGCTCGCATTTCGACTACCTCAGAACAGCACGACTCAGCTCGCTTCAGCCCTGCTTAGCACCCAAAACTCGCACAGTTTTGGAGTGGGGCTGAAGCGAGCCAAACCGAGCTGAGTGAGGCTGGGGGCGTGAGCAGACACTCCCCTGTGCACTGATTGGTGAGGAGGAGTGTCCTCACATGCCCACACACGCCCCGCGAGCACGCTGGGATCTGTAAACACCATAAACCCAGAAGAAGAAGAATTACGAGAATTTCTGAAGCCTTATGCGCCTCGTCTCATCTATACGCTCTTGCCAGTATCTGTTGGCGTTGTCGGTGACAACAAGCCACAGAACCAAGACCAGCAACACTAACGACTCCATGTCCTCCATGTTTATTGTTTACTATCCGGGTTGTGAGACTACCGCTTAAAAGATCACTGATGTCACTGTTTGCGCTGCTTAACGACATCACGTGACGTCCACCCACTTTCGCTAACTCCACCCAATGTGTCCACCCACTTCCAGCCAGCACGGTTCAGCGCGGTTGTAGTCGAAATGCAACTCCAACAGCCCCGCTCAGCTCGACTCAGCCCAACTCAGCACGGCACGGCTCAGCCCGACTCAGCCGCGTTTGTAGTGGAAAAGCGGCATTAGTATGCTGTTAGCATGTTAGTATGCTAACTGTTAGCATGCTAGTTGTTAGCATGTTGGCATTAGCATGTTGGCATGCTAGTTTTTAGCATGGTAGCATGATAGCTGTTCTGCTACAGCTCAGCAAGCACACTTTGCATTTTCTCTGCGGAAATGCAGTCTAGTTTATAGTCAATCACCATGTAAATTCATAAATCTGATTGATCAGAAAGTGTTGATTAATTTTTATCACATCAGCAGCTCTAAACACCATGCTGGCTACACAGATAAAGGCACCCGTCATAATAACAACAACAGCAACAACAACAGGACGGTATGGTGGTGTAGTGGTTAGAAAGTAGTGTAGGCCTACTTATTTGATGCTCAGATGAAGTAAAGCATGGATAAAGCACTGGACAGGGTAAGACAGGTGGCAAGGTGGTGTCGTGGTTAGCACTGTCGCCTCACAGCAAGAAGGTTCTGGGTTTGAGCCCAGTGGCCAATGGGGAACGTTTCTGTGTGGAGTTTGCATGTTTTCCCCGTGTCTGCGTGGGTTTCCTCCGGGTGCTCCGGTTTCCCCCACCGTCCAAAGGCATGCAGGTTAGGCTAATTGGTGGCTCTAAATTGACCGTAGGTGTGAATGTGAGTGTGAATGGTTGTTTGTCTGTATGTGTCAGCCCTGCGATGATCTGGCAACTTGTCCAGGGTGTACCCCCGCCTCTCACCCATAGTCAGCTGGGATAGGTTCCAGCTTGCCTGTGACCCTGAACAGGATAAGTGGTAACAGATAATGGATGGGTAATAATCAGTGTTGGGCACGTTACTTTCAAAAAGTAATTAGTTATAGTTACTTTTCCCAAAAAGTAACTGAGTTAGTAACGGAGTTACTTTGTCATAAAAGTAACTAATTACCAGGGAAAGTAATTATTCCGTTACATTTTGTTCCCCCTCAAAAAAAAATCAAATTCAATTAGTGTAATCATAATAAAAGTGAATGTTAAATGTGTTTAATGACTGAAATGGACACTTAACAGAACCAATTAGTAATGTTATCTACACTATATTAATATGTTTGTGGGACAATGTGAGATAAGACATCTATCAAATTTAATATATTTTTGTAGTTATTAAAATTATGTTACTAATTACTGGCCACTGACGAGGACAAACGCTTTGTTCCTCGACATAATGTGCATTGCACGTAAACACTCTTGCCTTTTATTTCAAGTAATGAAAAGTACTGGCTGTATTTCCAGTGTGAAAGCGCAGTGCTGGGCTGACCGCTCGCCATCGCTGGGTCTTCCGATTGAAAGAGCGCGCAGTAGTGCAGTAGGCGTGGCCTACCTACGTCTGTTGTCCAAATCTACTCTGATTGGCTTACTGTGCCGTTGTCTCGTGTCTCCCCGCCCCACACTAAAGCAGAGTAAAGAAAGGCTGAGCGAGCAGCGTGCCAGATGAGAACAGCTTTAATAAAGTAACGCATGGTATTTTATTGTAAGTAACGGGAACGGCGTTATAACGATGTAAAAAGTAATTAGTTAGATTACTCGTTACTAAAAAAAGTAACGCCGTTAGTAACGCCGTTATTTCTAACGCCGTTATTCCCATCACTGGTAATAATGACAGCACCTAATTCACAAAGATAATCTAAGACAAAAATAGATTAGAACTGTGCTGTTATGTAACAAATAAAAACAAGTAATCACTGATATGGTGAAGTTTTTTGTAAGGAGACAATGACAGAATGTTCTGTAAGGAACATGATAAAACAATCTATGCTTTAGTTTTCTTATTAACTTCAAGAGCAAAAAAGAGAGACATGGTGAGTGAATGACTGTTTTATGTAAGTGATACAAGTGACAAGCTAACTTTCTAACTTCACAGACATTAAATATAACTACAAACAGATAAAAGTATATCTCATTCTTTAATGAATAGAAAAAAATCACTGGCAAATTGTTGCGGTATAAGAAGAATAAATCAGTTTGTGACATGCTCTTATAGAAAAATAATGCATTTTGGAGTGATATTGGCATTCCAGTTTGCATTACACCACCATGTCATTGATTATTTTCTGATACCAGCACACTCAGTTGTGTTTTATTCCTTACTTTACACATTCATTAATATGAACAAGCGTACATGCTGACAAGGGGAGGGAGGGGAGGACAGAACTGAGGCTGAAAAGCAAGTTGCAGTATTTACAAGTGATTTTCTTTCTAATCATTGTGGACTTATAATTAGTCATGGACTGAATAAACAGTCGATGCAGTTTGCATTTTGTTAACGTTTAAATAAACTTCAATTAATATTGGTGTTAATTTAATTTGTTTTTTACTTATGGTTTATTAATGCCAAAGTTCATATTAACCAAAGCAGTGAATAATGTTAGGTACCTAATGTTAGAACCTGGTGGACAAAATAAAGAGCATGTAGTCTCAGTACTCATTTATTCCACGGCACAAAGTAATCAGAAACTAAAACCTTGAGGATGTGATAAAATTAAAACCTTGTATCACATACATACTGTTTGGGCACTGTATGCTGGTACCTAGAGTTTGGACACAATTACTGTACTCATTTATAGGTTTTTCTGTATTTTGTCTACTTTCTACAACATAGAACAATACTGAAGACATCAAAACTATGAAATAACATAGAACATGCAACCCCAAATCAGAAAATTTGGGACGGTATATTAATATTGAAATTAAAACTGAAAACAATGCTAAATAATGGTGTAGTGGTTCTCACAGGAGGGCGGAGCACAGAAGACGGCAGGACAGAGTTCAGGTTGGTAAAGCGTTTGTTTATTGTTACACTTTTCAGTGAACATCTATCATGTAATCACAGACACCCACACACAGTCGGCGTCTGGTTCGGGGAAGAGCTCCTTCTGCTCTCGCTCTTCCTCCTTAAGTAGGGCGCGGTCACTGGGAAGACACACAAAACACAGGTTAATTGACATCAGGTGTAGTGATTCTGCCACTTACCTTCCCTGACTCCACCCTCCTGTCACAGACCGGCGCTTGACCACGCCCCCGCTGCCACATACCCCCACCCACCGCCTGACTCAGGTCGGGCGGCCGTCTGGCCTGCAGCCGACTCCCCCCCCCCCCCCCCAATTGACGGGAGAGGAAGTCCGCTACGACCATCTGTGCCCCCGGCCTGTGGATCACCTTGAAATTAAAGGGTTGGAGTGCCAGATACCAACGGGTGATCCGTGTGTTAGCATCCTTCATGCGGTGGAGCCACTGGAGGGGCGCGTGGTCCGAACAGAGGGTGAAAGGGCGTCCCAGCAGGTAGTAACGGAGGGCGAGGACCGCCCACTTGATTGCTAAGCACTCTTTTTCAATCGTGCTGTAGCGCCCTTCACGCACCGACAGCTTCCTACTGATGTACAGGACTGGGCGGTCCTCCCCCTCCACCTCCTGGGACAAAACAGCCCCCAGCCGTCTGTCCGACGCATCCGTCTGTAACATAAAGGGGAGAGAGAAGTCAGGGGAGTGTAAAAGTGGCCCCCCACACAGTGCGGCCTTTACCTCAGAAAAAGCCCGCTGGCATTGCTCCGTCCACTGGACCGGATCTGGTGCCCCCTTTTTAGTCAGATCAGTCAGTGGGCTGGTGACGTCTGAATAATTAGGTATAAACCTACGATAATAGCCAGCCAGCCCCAGGAACTGTCTCACCCCCTTTTTGGTCTTGGGCCTCGGGCAGGCCGCAATCGCTGCTGTCTTATTAATTTGGGGACGCACCTGCCCATTGCCCAAGTGGAAGCCCAGATACCGTACTTCCACCCGCCCAATCGCACACTTTTTCGGGTTGGCTGTGAGACCCGCTCGCCTCAGCGACCTAAGGATGGCCCTCAGGTGTTCGAGGTGCCTCGGCCAGTCATTACTATAGACAATAATGTCGTCGAGGTAGGCAGCCGCATAGGTGGCGTGGGGGCGGAGGACCCTGTCCATCAGCCACTGAAACGTAGCGGGCGCCCCAAACAGCCCAAAAAGAAGTGTGACAAATTGGTGTAAGCCAAACGGTGTGGAAAAGGCCGTTTTTTCTCGGGATAGTGGAGTCAAGGGGATCTGCCAATATCCCTTTGTTAAATCCAGTGTCGAATAGAAGCGAGCCGTGCCTAGTCGATCGAGCAACTCATCAATACGAGGCATTGGGTACGCGTCGAATTTAGACACTGCATTGACTTTTCTCTAGTCCACACAGAACCGGACCGACCCGTCGGCCTTGGGTACCAAGACCACCGGGCTGCTCCAGTCACTGTGGGACTCCTCGATGATGCCCATTTCGAGCATGGCCTCGAGTTCTTCCCGAACTACTTTTTTTTGTGTTCGGGTAGCCTGTAAGGGCGGCTACGCACTACCACCCCCCGGGGCGTCTCAATATGGTGCTCTATGAGGTTGGTGCAGCCGGGCAGGGGCGAGAAAATTTCCGAAAACTTGGTCTGCAACTGGGCAACCTCCGCAAGTTGGGTCAGGGAGAGGTGGTCTCCACAGGGGACCGGAGAGGTATGTGATGCCAATGCCCCCTTTTGAACCTCCGGCCCCAGCTCCGCCTTCTCCGGAACCACCGACACCAATGCTATGGCGACCTCCTCGTTCCAGAGTTTGAGTAGATTGAGGTGGTAAATCTGTAGCGCCCCATTCCTGTCCATTCGCCTCACCTCATAGTCGATGTCCCCGACTCACCGTGTGACCTCAAAGGGTCCTTGCCACTTGGCGAATTTGGAGCTCGATGTGGGCAACAGTATGAGTACTTTATCTCCTGGTGCAAACTCCCTAAGGCGCATACCCCTGTCGTACAGGCGGGTTTGCCGTTCTTGGGCCTGCTGCAAATTCTCCTGGGTTAGGTGTGTGAGTGTGTGGAGTTTTGCGCGCAGGTCAATAACGTATTGAATTTCATTTTTGCTTGGTGAAGGTCCCTCCTCCCAATTTTCTCGCAGCACATCTAGAATGCCGCGCAGCTTACGCCCATATAATAATTCAAATGGGGAGAACCCCGTGGAGGCTTGGGGGACCTCTCACACTGCAAATAACAAGGGTTCAAGCCATTTATCCCAGTTACGTGCGTCCTCACTTATGAATTTTTTAATTATATTCTTGAGGGTGCGATTGAACCGTTCAACTAAACCGTCCGTTTGTGGGTGATACACGCTGGTGCGGATCGGCTTAATACCTAATAGCCCATACAGTTCGTTCGGTGTTTGTGACATAAACATGGTGCCTTGATCAGTCAGAATCTCTTTTGGGATTCCAACTCGGGAGATGACGCGGAAGAGCGCCTCCGCAATACTGCGTGCTGAGATATTACGGAGAGGCACTGCTTCCGGGTATCGAGTTGCATAGTCCACCAGAACTAATATAAAGCGGTACCCTCGTGTTGACCGATCTAATGGTCTGACGAGATCCATCCCAATTCTTTCAAACGGGGTCTCGATTAATGGTAGAGGGCGCAAAGGCGCTTTTGGAATGGCCGCTGGATTTACTAACTGGCATTCGCGGCATGCCATACACCACCTACAGACATCGCCTCGAATCCCCGGCCAATAGAATCGGGCCATTATTCGGGCTAGTGTCTTATTCTGCCCCAAGTGTCCAGCCATGGGATTAAAGTGAGCCGCCTGGAATACCAATTCCCAGCGGCTTTTTGGAACCAAAAGCTGTGTGATTTGCTCTTTCATCTGAGTGTCCTGCATCACTCAGTGTAATCTATCCTTCATAATAGAAAAATAGGGGAAGGACAGGGTGGTGTTCAGCGGGAGCGTTTGACCATCGATTACTCTCACTTGGTCACTTGGTCAAACGCATGCCGCAGAGTCTCGTCTCGTGACTGCTCTAACGGGAAATCCACCAGGGATTCCCTGAGAGAGGGAGGAGGAGCCTGTGGCTCCTTGCTCTGACGCGGAGATGATGTAGACGGCTCTGTGACAGCAGCTCCCACCAAGGCGACACTGGGACCTCCCCCTGCTGAACTATGGCAGGACCCACTCTTCATTAAATAACTTATCAACTCCCCGAATCCCGGCCAATCAGTCCCCAAAATTATCGAGTGGGTGAGGCGAGGATTAACCGCCGCCTTTACTATAAATTTTGCCCCTCGGAAAAAAATGTGGACCAACACCAAAGGGTAGCTGAGAGAAGAGGCTGTCTGTTGTCCTGCTGCCAGGACAGCTGCCAAATGGTCCTCTGCCAGCTTGATTGCCTGATCCAACAATGCCGGGCGGTGGCACTGGACCCACTCCGCGGTTCCTGCTGGCAAGCGTGCGATGAATTGTTCCAGTACCACCTGGTCGATGATCCCCTCGGCGTCGCGGTTGTCGGCCCTCAACCACCGCCAGCAGGCGTCCCGGAGTTGCTGGCCAAACACGAACGGCCGGCTGACTTCTTCCAAGCGCAAAGCGCGGAAGCGCTGACGCTGCTGCTTGGGGGTGCGCCCCACACGCTGGAGGACGGCCCGGCGAAGGTCCGCGTAGGCCAGCCGGCGGTCGGCAGGGAGCTGTAGCGCGGCCAGCTGCGCCTCTCCCGTTAGCAGGGGGAGGAGGCGTGCCGCGCGCTGTTCCATCGGCCACCCCGAGGTCTCCGCAACTTGCTCAAAGAGCGTGATGAATGCCTCAGGGTCGTCCTGCAGGCCCATCTTTGTTAGGGTGGGGGGGGACGGGCCCACGGTGGGAGCGTTGGTGGACCCCTCCGACGTGAGGAGGTGCCGGAACGCCTGACGATCTTCTTGCCGGGCCAACATCAGGGCTTCGAACCGCTGTTCCTGCTCCTTTCGGAGGGCGACTAGCACCTGGTGCTGGCTTTGCTGGGCCGTGGCGAGGGCATGGACCAGGTCGGCGAACGGGGAGGACTCCATGGGGCTGTTCGGCTTCTGCGCTTCAGATAATTCCAGGGTTTCGCACCACTGTAGCGGTTCTCACAGGAGGGCGGAGCACAGAAGACGGCAGGACAGAGTTCAGGTTGGTAAAGCATTTGTTTATTGTTACACTTTTCAGTGAACATCTATCATGTAATCACAGACACCCACACACAATCGGTGTCTGGTTTGGGGAAGAGCTCCTTCTGCTCTCGCTCTTCCTCCTTAAGTAGGGCGCGGTCACTGGGAAGACACACAAACACAGGTTAATTGACATCAGGTGTAGTGATTCTGCCACTTACCTTCCCTGACTCCGCCCTCCTGTCACAGACTGGCGCCTGACCACGCCCCCGCTGCCACAAATGGTAAATAATCTTTGACCTGTATTGCACTCAAAACAGTACAACAGCACATTCTTTTTATGTTTTACCTCATGAATTGTGTTATTTCATCAAAATTAACATTTATTACAATTTTTATTCTTGCAACACATTTTCGAAAAAAGTAGCAATGGTAAAGCATTTATCACTTTGTAATATAGCAATTCCTTCTCACAACACTTAAAAGATGTTTAGGGACTGAAGACATCAAGTCATGAAGTATTTCAGGTGTCATTTTGTCCCATTCTTCCTGCAAACAGGTCTTAAGGTGTGCAACAGTACAGGGTCATCATTGTCATATTTTTCTTTAACATTCTCTATTGGGGACAGAGGGGACAGACACCCTCTTCTTCTGCAGCCATGCCTTTGTAACATGTGTAGAATGTGGCTTCACTTTGTCTTGTTGAAATATCCCTGGAAAAGATATCATCTTGAAGGCAGCATATGTTGCTCCAAAATCTCAATGTACTTTTCTGCATTAATGCTGCCATCACAGATGTGTAAGCTACCAAAGGCACTGACACAACCCCATACCATGACAGACCCTGGCTTTTCGACTTGTTGTTGGTAACAGTCTCAAGTCAAAGTCCCTCTCACACCAGAATCTGGTCTTCCCAGTCAGTCTCCTGTCCCAGTACTAACCAACTCTTTAAAGGTGTATGGCTGCAGCGCCGATCTCTGTTTCAATAGCCCTCAGCTTCTTGCCTACACAGCTAGGGTTATAGTGGGAGGCTAGTCCTCTGGTAACTGCAAGAGTTTGACTTCCCCACTCGCATCTGTATTGCAGTGTGCCTTGCCAGACGGTAGTAGGTACCATTTTTATAATGGTCTTTGGTATGACCCAACCGTGAGTAGAACTCGTGATCTCTCAGTTGAGAGGCAGACATGCTAACCACTAGGCCAACTTGTGGTCCTGGTAACAGTCTGGTTGGTCCTTTTCATCTTTGGTCTGAAGCACATGGCATTAAATTTCTTCCAAAAAAAGACCTGGAATACTGATTCATAATGGATAATGCACCTTTTGATCTTAGTAGGTGTACTGGTCTCAGCTTCTTCAAGAGAATTAAAGGACATGGGACATGGATTTTTTTCTGGGTATAATTATGTATAAAGGACATAAGAAATGCCATCTAAATCACTGCAGGGCGTCAAAAATGTGAAAATCATCACATTATTCAACTTTTTTATACATCAGCATAAAACAATGATTCGTTAATTAGCTAAGCGGTCACGTGACCCGTGACATCACAAAAACTTTTCAAGGAGCCAGCGCTTGGGTATCTAATGTAAACAGGTTACTGAAATGGACACCATCAACAGTGACATTCCCGATGTTTCACAGAGATGTGAAGTTAGACCCTATCAATTCGAACCGATAGCTGGAAATTCACATGAACATGGATCTTGTCTTTACTCTGACGGGTCAGATGATTCTGAGAGTGAGAGTTCATTCAATCCCCATGAAACTGAAAGCGGTCGGCTCGATAACACTTCCT